>NC_079342.1:11045257-11359424 GCF_029582105.1 Oenanthe melanoleuca
GGACTGGTGAAACCGATGCGTGAGCAGCATCTCCTGCAAGCAGAGACTCTCTCCCTGTTGTTTGTGACTGGACTGAACCATGTGGTCACTTGTAGGAATTGTTTTGGAATTTTTTTTTCCTGTTGCTTGCAGGAATGACAGTCTTATTTCAGTGAAAAAGAGTTTGGCTAAAGGCCTGGCAATAACCTATCCCTGCTATTACTGCATACTTTTTTTCTAAGAGTGTATTCTTTGCGTACTTGGCTATAAAGCAGTATTGTAGAGTACTGCACATATTTGCGTAGTGGTGGAATTATTTTCTTAAATTTTTAAAAATAAAAATTATTTATTAGAGGTTTTGTTAGAATTCTTCCAAATGAAAATTTTTATATGGTTTTGTCTAGGAGTCTGTACTCACTGTAGCAGGACAATGGCGAATGGGCTCATTATTAGATGGGGAGCTGCTCTGGGCAGACAGTCTCTCTCTCAACTGTTTGTGTAACCTAATCGGCATCTGGCTGAAACGTGCCAGACAAATGTGTGTAGGGACGAGCCCGTCTAGCCCGAGGCGGTGTTGCTCCCGGAGAACGCATTACTGTGTGCAGAGACGGCATTATGGAAATGCCAGGGCAGACGCTCTGATGACACCAAACCCCAGCTCTTCGCGGCGCAGGGGCTTCGCCCCGGGTGCCGGCGGCGCGGTGGCTTCGTGCGGCCGCAGTGAGGAGCGAGCGCGGGCGGCGGGGGCGCCGCGACCCGGGGCCGGGCGGGGGCTCGGATCACGGCAGCGGTGACACAGCGGGCAGCTGCGCGAGGGCAGCACACGAGCGACCCGCACGCTGCGGGGACGACTGGCCACCGCCCTTCCAGCGAACGGCATCAGGAGGCCCGAGAGCCGGGGGGGAGTCGCGGCAGCGCCCGGGAGCAGCGCTGCTAGGCTGCGGCCGGCGGGCCCGCGGGCAGCGCGGCGGGGCAGAGCGCAGAGCCGCCCCTCCCGGGGGGCCCGCGGGCCGGGGCTGCCCCTCGCGGCGGCTGCGCGCCCAGTGCGCCTGCGCGCGGCGCGGGCAGGGACGTGGCCCGGGAGCCGGGGCCGGCGGAGCGGCGCGCGGGGCTCGGCGGGGCAGGGACGCCGATGCCCGCACGCGCCGCCGCCTCCCGCCGCGGGCAGCGCTCCCAAGGTGAGGCGCGCCGGGCGCGCGGCCCCGCCGCGGGGGGCGGGGGGCGGCCGGGCCCGGGCGGGGCGCGGCGATCGCGGCCGCGCTGTCCCTTCCCCTCGGGCGACGGTGGGGCTGGGCCGAGCGGTGTCGGGGCAGCACCGGCCGCCCCCGCCCGGGCCCTCCTGGCGCGGTGGGCGGCGGAGCGGGCGGCGCTGCCGGGCGGGGTGAGGGGAGGGGAGGCCGCGCTGCGCGGCCCTGCCCGGCTCGGGGGCCGCGGGGCCGGCGCGTCCCGGCCCCTCCGCCGGGGGCCTCGGCCCGGCGGGACACGAGTGGGCAGCGACCGCGGTGCAAGTGCCCTGAGGCAGCGGCCGCGGGAGGGGCCGCGGCCCGGGGAGCCGCCGGCGGGTCTGTCTGCAGAGGGCGAGTTCTTCCTTGGCTTATCGGCGTAATGCCGAGCCGGGAACCCGTTCTTGAGCGAGATAATTGTAATTTTCAAACGCGAGAACTCTTGCTGCATCAGCCTGAACGTGATTATATAATGAGGGTAAAGAGTCGATAATAATCTTCTGGCTACTTGTTATGCATTCCAGGTTTAGTTATTCAGTTATGGCTGTGCTTCTGTGCATCCATGTAGCACCTGCCAATCGTCAGCATTGATAAAGCAATTTTGTAGCAAACGAGAAATTGGATGGTACGAATTTCAGTTTCTAGCGTGAGCTGCCATTAACGCTGCCTGTATCAAAACACTTCATTCCGCATCAGCCTAGAATAGCTTTCTTTTCAAAGATCACATACAAAAGACCTAGAAAGCAGATACTGATACAGAGAAGGACGGATAATATTCAATATATTTTACTTATCTCCAAAAGTATTTGCAAAAAATTAAATTTTTTTCCTTATTTTTTTTTTTAATTATTTTTCTTTGCGTTTTTAGAGGAGATGGCAGTTGGATGTTGTTTGGTTTGCCGGTAGATAGCATTAAAATGTTTTGTATAAATGTGCCTGTTTATTTCTCTTCCCTTTCCCAGTGTGACTTGTTCAGCTCTCTATTTATGCTTATAAAGATTTAAGACTTATTTTGAAATGCAGAGATATGAGTTCTTTCTCAGGTAAGGATTAGCAGAGGAAATAGAGACAGCCGATGAAAGAAGGGCATGATCAGGAGGAAAGCACTCAGTATTATGAGTCAGCATTGCCTGAATTTTATCAAGTGGGCTGACAGCAGCTGTAGTGATTGTCGCTGAGTGTCCATCCAGCCCCACAGTTCTTCGAAGAGGAACAGATGTTTGGAGAAGAAAGCTTCAACAGAACAGCCCTACTTCCTTCCCATATCTCTTCCTACACTCCCAGAGGCTGAGGCTTAAAGACTTCTTGAGCTACAGCTCGTGGCTTGGATATTTTGTTTTTGGCAGTGTTGGTTTGGCTGGATTTTTTCAAATTGCTTTTTGTATCTTTGTCTCCTGTGGACTTGTTTAATTGCTGTTGAACAAGTAAGCAGGGGATAGTTAGAGTAGTTGAAAGGAAGAGAGAGGAGAAGTGCCCTCCCAGATTTATGGCAGAACAAGGAATGGAGAAAATGACATGCCTAAACAGTTACTGTTAGTTTATTTTCTGAGTAAGACTGATGGTAAACAGAGAAGTTTTAAAAATGGGAAGACAAGTCCTTTGTCAGTGAATTCTGAAAAACAGAAATGCTTACTTTGCTATTTCAATCTTCTAATATCGCCATTTAGAAGGGAGAAAACTGCTGAATTGTGTGCAAACTTATTACTACATTTGCCCTTTCTTACTCTTAAGGTTCCTTAACTTGTAGAAAATAGAAATTCTAATACTTAAGAAACAGACATAATTTAACATTTTGAATATATTTTAAGTGTCAAATCTATAGTATGTACAAAAAAATATTTTCTGGTTGATATAAGGAACAGTAATAAAAATTTATGAATGTTTCTGTCTAAACCAACCTATACTTGCCTTGATTATAGTCTTTTAATTAATTCTTTTTTCTAGACCAAATTAAAACAGTAATAGTTTTAGAAAAGGCAAATAGTAAATGTAGTAATATGTAATTTTGAGTTGTTAAATGCATTCTCTGAAGTTCTTGAATATGTCACTGCATTTTGTTGGTAGCATGCTGAATTCAAGCTTCCTGTGTTTGTAACACTTGACATCATGTGTTGCCAGTGTCCCTTTAAGTTGGGGATACTGTCTTGTTTTCATTGTAGTGATCTCTGCTCAAGTGTCTGTGCATTGCAGTGCATCCCTTCCTTCTCCAGCAAGTGGTGGTTGCAAGAAATATGTAGTTTGTGATGGATAGTGCCTGGGCCCTCCCTCTGCTCGTTTTACATACAGTTGTGATGTGTTTTTGTCCTATGTGTTTGCACGTAAACCTGCTCTGTCTGCTCAGAGCAGCAGAAGTGGTTTAGTGAATTGTCACTTTTCCATAATTACTCTTAATGTCATCTAACTTCTGAGAACTCTGAAAACTATTCAGTTCAGCCATCAAGTGGTGTTTTGGGGACAGCCTAGGAAGTATTGAGCTTGCTCTAGGGTTCAGGCAATGCATCTCCTCTCAGTCATGATGACAGGGATGATGTTGACAGTGTGACTGTCAACTTTACTAATTGTCTGCAGAAGTGACCTTCCCCAGACCCAGTGAGGTGGTTGTACATTTGGAGTTGAAGTAAAACACTAGGGTGGGTCTTTATTCTGGACAAGAAATAAGGTGATGTGATAGAATGGCTGTAGACACCTATTTTGTCCTAATTTCCAACTTGGATGGTCAAAAGCCATCATCAAATATCTTTTTGTTATTTTGCCTGAACAAACTACCTGTCTCTGATGGGTTATGTTACATCTTGTCTGACCAGTATTGTTTTTGCTTCCATGGTTCAGTCATTTGAAAAAAAAGGAAGAAAAATCCAAACTTAGTATTTTGTGTTCTGCCGTATGGTAAGCTATTGATCTTCTCAAACTCCCAAGTTTTCTTATGGCTTATTGTCATGATTAAATCTTAGTGATTCTCAGCATAGCATTAAATACCTGTTTGATGGCATCATAACATGTTCTTAGAATTCTGACCCATCAGTATCTTATATACTACATCAGTTATGTATTTTTTTTCATTGTTTTCTTCAGGCTGGCAGATGAGGTCAGTTTTTCAGTAATGGATTGTTGCTGCTGTAAATTAACCCTGCACTTGTAGCTAAGAAGATGTTAGAGGAGCTTACTATTAATTTTTGTTATAGAAGGCTAGAACTGTGAAATGTCACTTAAAATGGGTGTCAAAAATTATAAGCTAGCCAAAACCTAACATTGTGAACGTGTACTGTTGACATAACTATTGTGTAGAAGTTGGTTTTATGTCTCTCACTTTTCATGCATTCTTCTTGATTTTATGTAGCTCAAGCAGTGAACTACTTCCAGGCATAGTAAAAAGACATTTCAGCTTCTATGCTGTCTGAAGCAGCACTCAATGTTCATTGAGCAAAGTAATTTTTTCCTCCATTAGAATGCATTACATGGGTTTGGCTGAAGTCTTAGTAGGCATTTCCCAGCCCTTTGGAGAAAGAATTCTGATCAGTCTTTCTAAACACAAGATTACAAAAGCAAGTTTAAATTCCATAATGAGACACGTTGAGTTAAAATGGACTTGAGATTTTTACATGAACTTTTTGGTGTCAGGGTGACATGAAAAATCATCTGTGTTTCATTGGTCTCCTTTGTGTTCTTCCCCTAGTAGGCTGTTTTGAAAGAAGTAAACAGGCCCCAATTTCCAAATAAAAGTGCAGAAGTCAGTGGTCAACTAATCAGAACATAACTGACTTCATTTGATGATGAGCAGATACATCATTTCTCTGAAGAGCCATTTCCCTTTTCTTTATTAAATATCTAAGGAAAATTAGATTTCTCTGTGCTGTGCTCAAGGAACGCTGCTGGAGCACTATTACAGACCTGAATAGCATGGAGGGAGACCCTTCCACAGCACAAAAATACTCTGCTTCCAGTTATGCTGTAAGTGCTTGTGGAGGCAAGTCATGGCTATGGTAAGTAAATTAGTGGGCAAAATGGAATACTACTGTAGGATCACAGATGTTGGCATGGATTGTGTTAAAAGAATTGGCTGTTGATGTTTGCAGCTGTGTTTATGTCTGCTCTGTTTACTGGATAGCTTGGGCACCTTTCCTGTGTGGAAATTACTAATTAGTTATGCTTCTCACTGCTGCATTTTTACATTCTATTTCTTGTCTGTCTGCAGCTGCAGGTTGAAATGAGTTCTAGTTCACATGAAAGGCTGGTGACCAGTAAGTCATTTAGAAACTGTTTCACTCTTGAGTGTAACTGATAGAAAGTTGGCCTTTGCTGATCATTTGAAGGAGAGGAGCATCCTGAAGGTGAGGGTCTCACCAACCTTTGCCATGTATTTTTTTTACTTCTAGGAATTAATTAGTAAAGTTTTAAGTGTTACCTTAGTGCATAAGGGACATGCTTATGTCCTTTGGTTTCTCCATTAAGTCTCATTTCATACATCCCTTTGGGAAGGGAACTGTGCCCAGTGTGGTAGATGGAAGATGAACATTTCAGTTCTAACCTGCACATTGTGACATAAGTTTATCTGGTCTCTGCAAAAAGGAGAATTAGACCTAGAAAATTACTGAGCTGCTAGTACGTAACAAAGTAAACAAAGTTGGATGGAATGGTATGCTTTCATGTGTCAGATACTAAATTATTTTAAACTTACCAATTTAACTGCTTGTAAATTTTGAGTCCTATTAAAATGAAGAGTTGTGTTTAAAACATTGATTTTGATTAAGGGTCAGTGAATGTCTAAAAATAGGACTTAATTGTTTCTCACTTCCAAAATATGGACCTCAAGCTTTTAGTAAATTTAACTGCATTTGTATATTTTTTGGTTTTGTCCTAATGTAGTGTAGATGCTAGACCTACTCCTTTCCAGAAGGAAGCTAGTCCTTGGGGAATGAGTAGGAAAATAAAATCTGTAGAAAGGAGCTATAATTATAAACATGTGTGCTTCTGAGTGTGTTACTCTTTTGTAAGTGCCTGATGAATTCCAGTTAAAAAAATTGAGTTGCATTTTACTGAAAAGACAAAACCCCTAAATCTTCCCATGTATTGCATAAAAAATTGACATGGCTGATTTTATTTTAGCTGATTAATCTGATTGTTCCCTCTGTTTTGTTAGCCAAGGGGATGGTCCTTCAAATATGTGTGTGTGCCACTGACATGCTGAACCTCAAATACAAAGGAATTTTCCAGACTGAGGTCTAAGAGAACAAAGGAAGTTTTCTGTTAAAGGTTTTTACTGTAGTCCATCAGTATTTTCTCTTGCTGCTCTGAGGAGCTCTCTGACATTTTTAGTATAAAAGCACTGTATCTAATTCTTTTCACTGGAAAGAAGGCTTCAGTTTCTTGAAGGTTGTTACATTCCTGTGTCAGACATGAAACTTTTTCTGATAAGGGACTATCTTTAGATGGACAGGAGATAAACCTGTGCTTTTGCTGGCACTATCTCCTCAGCACACTGGGACAATGCCTGTTGGACTGTAAACCACACTGGACTGCAGAGGTAATTAAAAATCTGGAATTGTTCTTTTGAAAGAAATGAAATTTAGTACAACTTGGTCAGTGATGGAAATGATACTCATATGACTTTGAGCAATGGTCTCAACTTTTAGTGAGTTACTACAACATTTCTAATGAAGTTCCTCTTTAAAACACCTCAGATATTAGTTGTACATGTGAACTGCCACTTCGAGTTTCTCTGGGATCATCAAAACCTCATGATATGTTAGTCCGATGATGAGTTTTTAAAAAACGATGCTATGCACAGCTTTGATACCCTAAATTTTATACAAACGAAAATGTTAGACTGCTTTGTTGTTTTGTTTCAGAAAGACTTGGAGAGCTAGCTAGAAATGGAAGCTAGGGAATGGTAACCATGATATTTCTGACTACTATTTGGTGACATTACAAGAAAAATCAGGAATATGAGGATAAGTGAGGATTTCTCACTCAAGCTTCAGCAGAAATCAGTTATATGAATTTTTAGTGTAAAAGACTCAAATGAAGTTTATAGTGAAGCCATGTTTGAGTCCTGAATTAGGATTTTAGCTTGTCAGGGAGCATGATAGGAGGCTGACTCACCAGCTACATCTCCTGCATGTGTCATTGACTGAGTTGGTTTAATTTGTTCTGCAGATATTAGAATGCTGTTAACTTTGAAGCAGGAAGGAGACTAGGTCTATGGAATGCTAGAAAACTGGCTTGAAAACCACATATACAATTTCAGACCCAATTATGTCAGACTTCTTTTTATATGTAGAGTAGTATGGAGATTACTTCCTGTATTCTGGAAGTTCCCATTTCTTTCTCTTTTCATGAAGAGAAGAAATTGTTGAAAGTAAATGGTATGTACAGTAGTGTTTGTGTAAGGCTTGCAGTTATTTTTACTTTGTCATATGTTAAGAATAGTTGAAACAGTATTTCAAGATACCTGTAATCTTTTTGGGTAATCAAGATATAATTCTTTGACACAAATGTTCCTCAGGGAAATGCAGGAAAAAGGTAGTAAGCAAATTCAACATGTACAGTGAAATACCTTTTTAAAAGAAATCTAAATAAGCTTTTTTAGAAAAAACAGATTTTGTCTAGCAAATGCAAATACACAGAGTGCTAACATAATTAGGCCTTCTGTAAGGTTCTGCACATTACCTGAGTATTCTTAGGGAAAGAGGTTTATACATTTGTATGTAATATGGAATGTTGCAGTCTACCCTTAGCTGGCCTAACTTAAAATATTTTATGTGCAGCGTCATTGCAGCATTTGTTTGAGTAATTTGGAAAACTAAACTGAGTATTATAGTCCTCTTAATAATAAAGCCCTGTAATCATCAGCTTTTTAAAGATACTAAACATAAAGTTGAGATACTGAATTTTATATATTTTTGTCATATGTATATATTAGGCATATATATATGCTGCATATAATCATCTATGTTTAGTATCAATATAAATATTTATTATCTTTGCAATATTTTAGAAGATGTAACAGGCAGGTCTGTCTCTTACCTGATTGACTCATCAGGTGGCTGAGAATTGCTGGTAGTTCTGTTTTCCCAATAGAAACTTCATAAGAGTACTAAGTCTTTGGTAATTAGGTCTTGTATCTTGTGTCCTCCCAACTTTTTAAAGATTGATATGTTCAAACTCAAAATTCACACATTTCTTTGGGAGCTATCTGCATGACCTTAGGCAGGCAGATGCCAATGGATTGTTCCTTGGCAAGCTGGGAGCCTGAATGAGTGTGCCTGCTTTGGGGCTGGGAGATGCCTGCTCAGTTCCATGTTTCCTCTTGCACAGGGTAAGGAAGATGTGCCCCTGCCAGCTTGTCTCCAGCCATCTTCAGTGGAAGGGGTTGTTGTCTCAGGAGTGGGCTGGAAGTCGCATTTCTGTTCAAAATCTTGGATAAATTGGCAGGTTCTTGAGTGATCTGCCTCCAGAGGAGAAGCACAGTTTTAAAATTGATTGATTCTATTTCTGATCACACATCAATAATAATTAGTTATAGCTTGAGCATCCTGATGGTGTTCTTGGTGGTTTGGCATACATCCCAGCCAATGTAGGTTATTTTTGTACTCTTTAAAGGTAACTTGGATTTCAACATCTGAAAAATGCTGGGAATAACAAGGAAATCAATTCTCTTTGCAGAGTCAAAAAACTGGCTGAGGTGAGTTGAGCAAAGAATCCTGTTCACTGGGGAGTTCCAGCCTGGGCTGGTTAGCTGAACGGGGGTGGAGAGCTCGCCAAATCTGGGAAGTGTTGGGCCTCGGGACCAAACTGGGCTCGAGCCCTGTCTGCGGCGTTCGGCCAGGGAGCGCCGGCTGGAGCGGCTTTGCGAGCGGGAGGGCTCCGGCAGCGAGGGGGGCGAGAGTGACGGCAAAAGTCCAGTCTCGTGTACTTGAATTTACCGCTCTGACCTAGCTAAGATCACAGGAGGGGCGCTGTGGTGTATCTGGCTGTCCTTGTTACTGCTGCAAACAGCTGAGCATATGACTACAATTTCTTTTCCACGGCAAGGAAGAGCGGCAAAAGGAAGGACACTTTGTAACTGGAAGTGCAGAGCATCGTTCCTTCAGGCAAAAGGCAGACACTGCTGCAGGCCCGCAGATGTCTCTGTTAAAATAATAACAACCAGCTTTTTAAAGAAACACTTGTTTAGGAAAGCCTTGAGGATACTGTCCAAAAAAATCCAGAGATGAAAGGTTCAATGAAACTTGTTCTCTTGAGTCTTTCCAGAATATTGTGTTAAGCAAAATCACATCTCTGAAGACAGGAGGTTAAATCAAGTGTTCACACAGACTTTCCTGCGATTGCTGGAGTTGGTGATGCCCAGTGAAACTCTGCTGTCATTCATACTAAATGTATTCTCATTGCTGTCATTGTGATTTGTACCTGGGGGAGCCCCAGTTTCTCTGTCAGGGCTGGAGTGAAACCTGTAGTTCTCTCCTTTGTGCTGTCAGAGGAGGGGTACAGATCTCCTGGGAGCAGTAGGAATCACTTATGTGCTTTATGTATTGTCTTGGTGTGTGACAGATCTCTTGTTGCAGGGATTGTCAGCAGAAAGGTGGAAGGCAGCAGTGATAGCCAAGGACAGCTGTGCTGTTGGGTGGAACGGTGTACAAGGAATTGGAAAGCTGTTGACGTAGCAGGGATTTTGTGTCTTTATTAAAAGGAGGGTAGAGTTGAAGAGGCAGGTATACTCAGTGTGTCTTATAGGAATGCTGGTGCATTGCTCTTCAGAGGAGGAAAAAATAATTAAACCAAACTATAGATTTGCAGCTTAAATTTGGTAAAATAATTAATTCAAGTATTGGATCTTTACATGTTAATATTGGTATTCCATGTTTTCCACATCACTAGAATCAGCTCAACAAATGTAGCTTCTATTTCCATACTTGCCTGAAGAGAGTCATCGTTATTAATAAACTACCATCAAAATAATTTGCTTTATTGCCAGTGATTTTCTATTACTGTTTAGAATAAGTTATATTTGCATGTTAGTATTTAAAGGGAACCAAGAGAAAAGACATAGTTAAAAAGTAACAAACAAAACCAAACCCCTAAAATTACTAATGACAATATATACCCATTTTCAAAAACCCTGGTATTTTATGATTGATTTCCTGGACATTGTAATTCCAAATCGGAGTATTTTATTTCCACTTCTCATAAAAATACCAATTTGTTCTCATATTAGAGTAAAACCACAGAGAGGAAAGAAACAGTAAAAACTGTGAATGACTTATTTTGCAATTAGTGTTCTTATGCATATTGGGTTCTAGAGGCAGTTTTCTAGAACCATAGATATAAAAAAATAGAATCTTCTTTATTAAAGAAGTATGCATTTGTTCAGATCAGGTTTCTTGGGATACAGCCTAAGGTTTTCTCATTTTCAAATTTCAGTGACCTGTTTTCTAGATGATCTTAAATCACTTTTCAAATGTTAACAGTGAAATCTTCTGCCGCTGTTATAAATTTTGAAATTAAGGTAGATGAAATGATGAAATATGAAAAATCCTGTTACTGTGCCCTATTTAGGGAAATGGATGATGAACGCATAGCTAAATACCTTTGTGTCTTGATTCAGGAGTCTTTGCTGATGAGTTAAGAGAACTGGCTTTAGATATTTAGGAAACCTGGAAAAATCTGGCAAAAAGGATGCAGGTGTGTCTAGATTAGCTGTAGATCAGAAATGTGTTTTTCTTAGTTTAGCTTGGCCCTAGGTGACTGCCATAACTATTTTCCCCCAAACAAATTCTTCATGTGTTTTTGATGCAAATTTCACTGTGAGCCTTTTGATCTTCAAACATTTGCTTTTGGCAGTTGTGCACTTTGCCTGCTTTGTGTCAATGTTTTCAGATAGCTGGCTGGAAATAGTTTTGGGATACTAATTCTCTGATATGTTCTAATGCACCTCTGAGCTGCCCTGAGAAACGGTATTGTTAGGCACATTGTTTTGACTGACTGAACTGCTGTCTTGCATGATTTTCTTGACCATACTTTATGTTCTTCACATAATTGGCTTCTTCATGCTTTTGAGTTAATTTTTTAATGCCCAGTGATATGTTGGTGAATGAATGTTGGCAAGATTCTTGATTTCTGTTCCTACACCACTCCCCTTCAGCTCTCTTATTGCCCAGTGTAAGCCTCATCATTTATAGGCCATATTTTTTGACCTTGAATTTTGTTTTATGCCTTAAGTCTTCCCAGTTACTTTACTTTGTGAAAAGATGAAAATTGAATGTATGGTTTTTTCTTCCTATTTGCACCACATAGGGTATTACTCAAAATCTTTGCTTTTCTAATCCTTATACCTAAGATTCTTAGAGCGAGTGACTCCTAAAGCCTGCTGTGTATGGCAGTCATTTTTACTGTGTTAAGATTGGCCCTGTTTCTGCCAGCATTTATTTTTGGAATAGTTGCATTACTTGTGATATTTTAAGCAGTTTAAAGCCTTTGAGAAAATAATCAGTCTTAAGTGAGATGTATGAGTTACCTTCATTATAATGTGATTTTATTCAAAGTGAAGCAGCAGTAATTTATCCTTTCATAGCAATAGCGAATAAAGGATATAGACTGAATGAAATATTAATGCAGGTGTTAAATGTAGAATTTTGATGCCTCTAGTAATTTTTATTCCTTTCTTTTATAAAAGATGGTATCAAATGCTAGTGTTGGAAGCAATTTTTTTCCAAGCTTATATTTAAAAGATGTGTTAGGATCTTTATGTTTTGGATTGTTGTGGGGTTTATTTTCTTTTTCCTTTTTCTTCTTTTTATATACCTGACTTTTACTGTCCAACAGTGACAAGAACCAGCTGGAACCTTCTTGATGCTTATGTTGGTATCTTACTATCCCCACATCATCCCTGCCTCTGATGACTTCTAGCAAAATTTTATACCATTTTCACAATGAATGCTAAGCATTCTTCTAGCTTTTTTTAGGAGAGATCTTAGATGCCATGTTGTTTTTGGAGAGTAAGTGGGAAGGTTGAGTACCACTTGTTTGGTTTGGCCTGTGTTATTCCTCTTGTTTTCTGAGGCCATTCACTGTGTCTTCTTTTTGATCTGAAGTGAAAATAGAATATTACTGGATTTGATTGTCAAGAAAGTTCTTTGTAGCATTGTATCCAAATAAAAGCTTCTATTTCAGCAGTCACTCAGTTTATATATTATGCTTCAGATAAATGCACAGTGTGATGATAGGGAGTTTTTTATTTCAGTTGAAATTTTGCTTTAATTGGATTTTATTGGAGGATCTTGGGAAGGGATGTTTTTTTTACCTGTAGCTCAGTGTCTTTAGTATCTTAGTAACTATTTATAGCTGTACTGCGGAATTGTTTGTGGCATTGAGTAATTCAGTGTTTTGAGGAAATCAGCAAAGTTCAAAATAAATAGTTACCAGCAGCACCACTTCAGAGTTCCTCTCCAGCCTTGGTTTTGCCAAGTTTAAACATTTGCTAGGCAGCTAGCTCTTCCTCTAAGGTGCTTCTGGTTTTCTTCTGAGTTGGGTTGGGGAAGGATTAAACCCTGAGTTCCTGTAGGACAAAACCTCTTATATTTTTCAGATGCTGAAGGGAAGCTCTAGTGAGGGGTTCACTGGAAGATGTCCCCAAAAGCTGCTCTTCTTTCCATAGCACTGGTCAAGAAGCAGCAGCAGATAATGTTCAGCACCGGTTAACCTTTGCTTTCCTGAGCCCACTGCTTCTCTGACTCTAGCAGCACCTCTTGCTTTTTCCCCAAAACCCGGGGTCTGTCCAGGCACTGGCAGTGGGACTGAGGATCAAGGACTCTTGGTGTAGGAGTGATCTGAAGAGAAAGTGAGGAAAGAAAAGAGGCAGCAGTGTGATGCCTTACTGTGAGACTTTCAGCTGTTGTAGATTCATGGGCTTAGATTCTTTGTGACTGTTTCTGCACTCTGGCAGTGCTAAAGGATGCTTTGCTTTGGAGTAAATCAGAAATATGGTGCTCCTGCTCCTCTGTCCTGGTACTACAGGGATTAGTGAAGGTCAGTAGTGGGTGGTCTGGGGGGGTTTACACTGACACTCTGCTTCAGTGTCTATCAGTAAAGTAGTTGATTGTTTCTATATTTATATTTCTACAGTTTCTGTGCCATTATTTTAGTTTATCAAGATGTTTTAAAATAAGCTTTTATTTCTATTTATTTTTATAATGGGAAGTCGGAGCTGATCCTGGAGCCTGTGGTATTTCTGTACTGCAGAGATGAGCTCTGTGAGTATACATCAGGAGTTTCTTGGGGTTTGTCTTTGTGGATTAGCAACATACTTGCATGTTACTTCTATAATACTGTATTGCTGGTGATGCTTGTGTTACTTCTGACAGCCGTGGGGTCCTGGAGAAATAAATAATCTCAGTGTTGCTTTGTGCATATTGTACATTTTTTCCTTTGTTCGATGCAGCAGGTTTGCTGGAAAAAATGAGTTTAAAAAAGACAATTTCTGCATCCTCTTCTTTTTGCCAATACAGGTGGCGACAGACAAGGTTGCAGGCAAGCTGAGCTCCACTCTCTCATGGGTGAAGAACACGGTATCACACACTGTCAGTCAAATGGCCAGCCAGGTGGCGAGCCCATCTGCCTCCCTGCACACTACATCCCCCTCCACCACTCTGTCCACACCCGCCCTGTCACCATCTTCACCAACACAACTGAGCCCAGACGACTTGGAATTACTCGCTAAACTTGAGGAACAGAACAGGTGAATGGAAAAAACTTCTTGCTCTTCCAAGTAGAGTAATGAGACTAAAATTGGTTTATTGCAATTGTAGCATAGAGGCTGTTAAAGGGGAATTAATTAAAACCTGATGGCATAACACTTCAATTTGAAAGCCCAAAGGTTTATGAATTTGTATTTTTGTGCTGTGTTTTTACAAGGTATGCTTCTTGGAACCCTAAAAAGTGTTTTTCTCTCCTGGTTTTACAGGAGTGTTTATAGCTGCCTCTAATAGGAAGAAGTTACACTGATTTTTAGTATCCAGTTTAAAGCAGAGTATTTGAGGGATGGGGACTTGTGTATAACCTTCTTACCTTCTAAGATTGTAACTATAATTTCTATTAATTTCTTGAAATCTTAAATATTTCTCAATTCTACTTTTCCCCACTTTCATCCGGTTCTTGTTTCTGCTATGTACAGAGCTAGAACAGTGTTCAGCTGCCTTTCTGCTGTTACACTAGTGATTCCAGATGCATAGTATCTTAAATTAATTAAAAATAAATTCCTAATCAGATTTTCTGTTCATCTTGCCTTTTTATGCATAGTAAGTAACAGTTTTCATGGTAGCCTTTCCTATTTATCTGCACCATGTACAATTCAAGAAGCAACTTTAAGGTGGATCAGTTGCTCTTGATGTGCACAGTGATGTAGATTCACGATGTCACTAAGAAATTAAATTTTACTGTATAATTTCTTAATGCTGAATTTCCAGAAGTCATACTTATTTGCACTTTTGAGGCAGGACTCATAAGCCATCTGTCCTTTTGTAAGATCTGGTTATATTTGACAAGTAAGTTTCAATAGTTTTTGAGAGGTTGGCTGTAAACAACTTGAGCTCCAAGTGGATTTTTAGATTTGGTGGGTACCTGTAGTGCTATGTTACCTACTGGAGATGGCTATCCCTGAGCTGCAGTGAAGTACAAGGCTTGATAATTTAACTCAAACTAGCTTCTGTTCCAGCTTCTGTGAGTGTGCTGGCCTCTGCACTGAGGCAGTTGAAGTACTCTATTTTTGATTGGGTTGGGTTTGGGATTTTTTTTGACTTGGGTTTTTTGTTTGTGTGTTTTTTGTGGGTTTTTGTTGTTTGTTTGGTTTGGTGGGTTTGGGAAGGGGATTGCTTTTTTGTGATTTTTTTGTTTGTTTGTTTTGTTTTGATGGTGTTTTTGGTGGTTTTGTGTGTGTGTTTTTTTCTAAATATTATTGTTATTCTCGCTTGGGAGGGGTTGTTTGGTTTGGGGTTTTGTTTTTGTTGGTTTGTATATTTGTTTGTTTTTTCTTTACTGAGTCACTTCTGAGGGTAGTAACTTCCAGTGGAGGAAGATAGTAACTGGAGGGAGGAGAGACAATGTCTGTTTGTCACCTGGCATGTCTTCTGTCATGTCTGCATTCTGCAGCCTGAAAACAGCACAATTTGAACAGAATTTGATACATCAGTCCAGATTTTGATAGCAGAAGGAAGCTTCTAGAACCACCTCATATGTCTTTGAAGATGAACTCCATGTAATTTTTGCTGTGCAAATGAAAAATTATCAAAAGCAAAAAAATGGTTAAATAGCGCTTTTGAGAAAGCTAATTTGCATTTAATCTGAGGCTTTTTTTTTTTTTTTTTTTTTTGTTCATGACAAAGCAACGAACTTTTATTTGAAAGGCAAACTGTCCTTTGGACTGCTTATCTATGTTGGAGTGTAATGCCTTTACATCTACAGCCTTCTCATTAAGGCCTGCAGTCAGACTACCTGGCGTGTTGAAGAATGTGAGCTTGGGCTTTCTGTCTCAAGTCAGCTTTCTTCATTTAGTAAGTAAACTAGCCAATCTTGTCTGGTTTTATTTAATCTTAGCCAGACATATTGTTAGTCCCACACTAGTCTTGTGTGTGAATTCTATTTAGAGGTTGCCCTATCAAGTGTATCTTTACTGGTGAGGTACTGCCCTTTAATACTGAAATTCAATGCTCTTATGCTGGCTGCACTGTAGTTTCAGAACAGTTTGCATCTGCAGTTTAGCACAGTGGCACTTTGTTGACAATTGTACTCTGTTCACAGGGAACCATTCTTTCTGATTGCTGGAAGAACTGCTGCTGTGGATGTTTGTAAAGGTTTTGGGTTCTTTGTAGGCTTTTATGTCAGAAGGAGAATATGAATTAGGTAGCAGTTAGAAAAGGAAAGAACTCAAATTGTTTCAAGCTATGTCTTGTAGCATTCTGTAATCTAATTATACTAAAAGTCCCCACAGAATAAAGAGGAAGCTCAGTCCAGAGTCCTGGTGGAACTGTTTGGCATTAGTAAATCATTTATAAAGTTTTAAATGAAAGAAAACAGTGACTAAACGTCACAGAACTTGCGACTTACTGTGAAAAGAACTTCCTGTTTTCAAATCTAAGGACAATGAGTTTATCCAGGTAAGGTCAAATTACAGAAACTTAATATAACTTCTGCAGAAACCTGTGAAAACTGGAAGCATCTCATTAGAACCTTGTTTTTATTATCTTAATGTTTATTCTATGCTTTTTCCCCTGTGATTACTTTGCATTTGGTGTTTAAGCATTGTCTTGGATTCAGAAAAGGAGTTTCAAACTAATTTTTCATTATGGATCAGTGTAAGCCAGGTTTCTAAGCATTTGAATTGGATTTTTAAAGTATTTTCTTCAAAACTAGGTTTTATGCATTCCATTAATAAATGGAAAATTATTTGAATTTTTTAAAAATGATATTCCAAATGAAAATTTGTCTTGAAAAGGCTTGCTTTTTTTTTCCCCCTGAAATATTACCATTTAACTCTTTTCCAAACAAAATACTCCTGCAGAAACTGTATTATTTTGTCTTCATGAGTTAAATTACTTTCTCCCTTGCTTTCATAAATACCAGTAGGTGAAAGCTGGGAACAGGGAAAGCTAGTATAAATATTTTTATTGTAGCAGAGAGCTTAAAAATTGTAGATATGCTGAGATTTCTGTACCATCTCAGATACTATATGCCTTGTGTTATATTTTGTTTAATATCCAAAACATAACCTGACCTTGCTGAAATGCTGGGGAATTAACTTTTGTGCTAATTTTTGAGAAGTTGTTCAACCACATGGCTCTGACATACTGATATTGGAATTCTTACAAGTTAAAGCAGAAATGATACTTTGGTATAGGAAAACACTTTCAAGTTAGTCTGAATTCTTGCTCTTACCTAACACATGGTCTAAAAAATTTCCCCTGCTTATGAGGCTCAGTATTAGTTGAGGATAAACAAAGCATTGCCTTTTTGCCACATCCATGGTCACAGCAACCAGCTCATAGCGAAGTCTCCTCAGGAACTTGTCTAGCACTTGACTCATCTTTATTTATACTTTGCTGCTGGATAACCCTAGAGGTTCTCACGTGTGAGCTTCTCACTTTAATTACATCTTCATTAGCTCTACTAAGCCTTGTTCTTGGTCTGTAGGTCTGGGATTTCTCCTGTGCATTCATAAAACACCATGGTGATTTGTAAACAGTTGTCAGCAAATGTCAGTTGTTTTAAAATTACTTCAAAGATTTTAATTGTTCTGTCTTTATTTACGCTGTCAATTTTTAAAAAGTGTAGTCAGGTAGACTTCTAGGAGGCTAATTTTATTGGTCATTTAAATGACTGTATTTTTTCAAGGTCTTTGAAATTTGATGTTATCATTGAGGATATTTAACTTCCTTAGGTTTTGTCAGTCTGATGCATGATAGCTATGGGGTGACATTTTTATCTGTTTCTTAAGATGTTGCTGTGTGAAGTATACTGTCTGCAGATTTACATGCAATCTCAAGAGAAATCAGTAACATTGAACAGTTCTTCTCACATTTAGTCCAAATGAATTCTGGTAAAACTGTTTCGCTGAACCTCTGGGTGCGTTCTTTGTCAAGAAAACAATAGTGTGATCCTTTGATTAGAAGAGCTTGAATTTTGTTTTTGTGTGCTTTCTTTGCAGACTCTTGGAAACAGATAGCAAATCTTTACGATCAGTAAATGGGTCAAGAAGAAATAGTGGATCTTCTCTTGTGTCTAGCTCATCAGCTTCTAGCAATCTCAGCCATCTTGAAGAAGACTCCTGGATCCTTTGGGGGAGGATTGTGAATGAATGGGAAGATGTACGGAAAAAGAAAGAAAAGCAAGTTAAGGTAGCAGTTGGAAACCATTTTTGGATATATTTTTAATGTGTCAAAAGTGATACTGTTTTATCTTTGTGATGGGCTTATTCTTTTAAAATAAGTATGTAATACAAAACTTCCAGTTGAATCTTTCCATCCCTAAGCCTTAGTGCTTCCTTTGTAACCTTCCTATGTGCTGTCACTTAGCAAATGTCTTCTGGTGAAAACCAGATGCATTTACTGTATCTTGAATAGTAAAGCTTTCAGTTTACCTCTGATGGGAGATATCCATGAGTATAGGGATGATTAGCTTCATGTTTCCAAAAATGGGATTACTGGAAATCAACTTAAGGGCATCTGATAGCTTGGTGCTATGATTATGTATGTGTATGCTATGCTGCTATACTGACCAGCTCTCTTTTTAAAGCATTCTTAATAGGAGAGCTGATAATTCTACTCTAAGGCTACAATGAGTTTAGATTTTTGTGCTTGCCAAGTATGTCAACCCCAGAGATGACCTTAGGCAGAAGAACACACAGTTTCTAAGTTCTGGATGGGTTGGATGAACTTTGTCCAGTCTGGGTTAGCTGTGGTCATGTCCATAAGTGGAGTTCAATTACACTTTAAATTCAAACTAAAAAGCATTTAGTGTGTGTGAACATATCCATGTTTCAGTGGCAGCAAGCACAGCAGCGTGGGATTTTTTTTGTTAGTAGGCAAGTCTGTTCTGCTTTGCTTCTTTATTGGCTGTAGTCTGTAGTTTTATGTGCAGAATACAAATGTGTCAGGGTCTTTTGAACAGTGTGAAATGTGTGTCTATGAATAGGTTGTGGGAAGGCAGAACAATGGGCTAAAGTAAAGTATCTTTTATATGAAGCAGTTGTGAAGAGATGACTTGAGAGAGGAAACAAGGAAAGAAAATGAATTCAACGTTTCCTGCTTGCATAGGGAAAGCAGTTTCTGAAAAGGTGTTCCAAAAGGCCATGAAAAGAAGGCCACAGGAACCTGGCAAGAGAAAGGAAAAGTGAGATGGTAATAAGAAGATCTGGTTAGTTAGAATTTGTTTGAAGTATCACTTTTTTTTTTTTACAGCTGGCCAAGTGCAATTTGAGGAATATTTGACTAACTTTCAAGGAATATTTAATTATATTGCTGACTAATATTATATTGAAAACTAGCCAAGTTTTCCTTTGCTGTTAAATAATTCTCAGTATTTTTTTGTAGAAAGTCAACTTTAACTGAGTGTCTGCATTTGTGATGGAATATCAGAACTTCCACACCTATTTACTGATTGTGCTAGGAGGGACATAGGTAGCCGCATAGGTGTCTTTTTGTCCTGGCTGTAAAAGCTGGTCTTAGGTTATTAGAAATCTGGTAAGTTTTTTAGGTTTTAGATGTCTGTATCTTCCTCCAAAGATGACATGTTCCATCCTTTACATCTCTCAATCCACTTCAGAACTTGCTTCTTATTTATGAACACTTCTGAAGGATGACTTAAGTCCTGCTGTTCAGTTCGCATGACATGCCTAGCAGATGTGCTTTCCTGCTGTTCCTTTCAGGAAAGTTGGAGGGGTTAACTCTATTATTCTGTCAAGCAGGTACGTTAACAGGCATTAGCAGCAAGTTTCTTGCTTTATTAGTAGTCCCTGAGGCTTTAGATCACTGATGTACAGTTCAGTTGTGTTGTTGACAGAGACAGTTGTGTAAAGCTGATGTGTTAGGGTTCTTGTCTTGGAGTTGTGAATCTTTTAGGAAAAACACCTTGGGTTATGTTGTAGACAGGAGAAATTGTTGGAATGGCATTACTATGGTGGTTCTGAAGAAGGATGGATTAAGAGCTTAGGGATATTAGAAAATGGGGGTCAGTGATGCAACACTCCTGCAGCAGAGTTCAAGCTTAAGAAAAACAAAACTTGAAAGCCAGAGTCTCTTTGAAAGTTATCAGTGTTGCATTAATTAATTGGATTATCAGAGAAGTAGGAGAAGTATGTGTAACAAACAGGAAGAAGAGCAATAGGAGAATACTCTGGCTTCAGAATAAATTACAATGGAAGAAATTAGCCTTTAGAAGACAGTATACTTGAAAAAAGTTAAGATACGAAAAATTGTTAAGGTACAAAAAGGAAATAGAGACAATCTTCTAGGTCAGACTGATTCTAGTTGCAGAACATTCCACCAAGACAAGACTGTTAAATTTCTGCATAATGCTTCCTTCTCACTTTTCAGATCAAGCAATAAGACTACTTGTGCTTGTGTCTTAAAAGACAAGAAACGGGTTCTTAGGTGTACTCATCTGGGCATTTTTGAATCATATAATACTTAGCATATTTTTTTCAAAACAAAGTAAATTCACTTAATTTAGTTGGTGTAAACTTAATGTTTTCTTGGTCCAGTGTCTGAAACTGCATTTAAATACTTTCTTACAAGATAACTTGGAAATACTGGCACACCAGAGGAATTAGACACAACTTGTCAAGTTTGTTAAATGAGAGTTGTACTGTGCAAATTTTTTGTTGCAGTTGACTGTGTTACAGTTTGTTCTACTTTTTGACATTTGCCTATTTTGGAAGTAATTTTTAGTCAGTGATTTCTTAAGTCTCAGTTACTAGATATATTACTAATTACTATCTCTTCAGTATTCTTTCATGAAATACAGACATAATTGTATTAAATGCTGCTTAATGGAAGTTATTGTATAAAATTATTTGAATATTCTGTTTTTCACATAGCTTGCCATGGATGAGGGACTACTTTCAGTAGCTAATTTAGCCACTAAAAGTGATTCAGAGACTGCTTACTTTTGTTAACTTAATAACCCCACTAAATTTGGTGTTATAAACTGTATGGGTAGTTTTTGCCATGATGTAAATTTTTTTTCTGAAATTGTGAGGAACTTGAAGTTGTTTTTTCTCTAGGTTTATTTTTTTTGTGATATTTTCAGGAAATATAAATTGTCTTTTTGTGCCTTAGGAGCTGGTTCGAAAAGGAATACCTCATCACTTCAGAGCAATTGTTTGGCAACTTTTATGCAGTGCCCAAAGCATGCCAATTAAGGATCAGTATTCAGAGCTTTTAAAAATGACATCTCCTTGTGAAAAATTAATAAGAAGGGACATTGCTAGAACATACCCTGAACATGATTTTTTTAAAGAAAAAGATAGCCTTGGGCAGGAGGTCTTATTCAACGTAATGAAGGTGAGTTGGTATTTCAGCCCTTGAAAATATATTAGCAAGAACATGCACCAGTTTGGATTGCCTTGTATATAGAGAATTTGCACCAGTTTCATCTGTTGTAAGTTTTTTTAAACCATTGATGCACGAATGGTTTAACAAATCCCATTTTAGTTTTGAAGGCATTTCTGTAAGTTTTTTTGATATCTCACAAAGTTAAAACCAAGCTGGTGTTAAAACAAAGTCATGTACTAACTGCTGATAGTGTAGTGGAATGAAGTGTGCCATGAATTGAAATAAACAGCATTGCTCAAGACAAGAACATTGGCAAGCAGAACTACTATTCAGTTTGCAGGTATTTCTGAAGTGCTCATGGCAGCAGCAGATGGCAGGTACAAGCTAATGTACAGTTGTACCCATGCCCAAACACAAAATGAAAATGCCAGTGTAGCATTGTTTGCATTACTTAGCCTTCACTGGAGGTTAAACTTTGAAGGTCAGACCTTTCCATAGAATATAGTTTCAACAGAAAGGTTTGCAGGTTTCCAGATCATAGTAATTTCCATAACTAAAACAAAGATTCCACCTGCATAGAGATCACCACATTTCATCCATCTGTAAATAAAACTGCAACACATAGGTCTGTCTCCTATGAAACTTTGTGAGATTTGTATGCCAGTAGTCTCTCTTAACTTTTGGCAAATTCCTGTAGTTGAAAATTGCCTATATTTTTTTGTATGTATGCCTTAGTTTTAGCATTGTAGGTGCTCAGAGAGCAGAGTTTGTAGAAGCAGGTAGAAACTAGAATGTCTGACTAAAACTTTTGGATAGGATGTCTACCCTTGTTGGATTTGTAGAGAGGAAGAGTAAAGTATTAACAAGATAGCAGGATGAGCTATGATTACTTTTTATTGATAATGAGGTTTAATTGTTGAGAGATTTAACTTTGTTTCCCAGGCTTACTCTTTGGTGGATCGTGAGGTTGGATACTGTCAAGGAAGTGCTTTTATAGTTGGATTACTGCTTATGCAGGTAAAAATATTTAAAAATTGTGAACCTTTAAAATCCATGCTAGAATGCATAATATACTGTGGTGGTTTATTGGGATTTTTGCAATGGTTTTCCTTCACAATTTTGTTACAATGGAGTTGTCAAGGGCAGCTGTTTAGTCTGGAAATGAAATGAGTTTTACTTTGTGTCATTCTTTTTGCCAAGATACTGTATTGGAGTGGGAGAATATATTTGTTTCTCAGAGCTAAGGTAGGATTGCAGGCTTGCAAGCTATTTTGGTGAGTGATATTTCAAAAATAAACGAAATTCTCATTTCTCTTCTACTACATGGAGTCTCCTCAGAGTTCAAATGGAACTACATAATTGATTTGATTATCTTAAAGCTGCCTTTGTATTATTGGTTTTTGGTTTATGACAAAGTAGGGTATATAATACGAAACTTACATACCTTCTTCAATTTAGACATTATTTGCTAGAATTTAATATATACAAAAGTTCATTGGAGTAATTGGCTGTAAATCCCTTAAACAAAACAAAAACCTCAAACAAACCAACAACCAAAAATAAAACTCCACTCTGAGCACATGCACACACAAAACCCCAACCCTTAATCCTCCCAGGCTTTTACTCTGATATATCATTATATTTGTCCAGAGTTTTTACTGTGCTTTTTTATTTTTGATATAGATGCCAGAAGAAGAGGCATTCTGTGTGTTTGTTAAATTAATGCAAGATTACAGACTACGAGAACTCTTTAAACCGAGCATGGCTGAACTGGGCCTTTGTATGTACCAGTTTGAATGCATGATACAGGTACATACAAAAATCTTATCAAACTTGCTCTTCAGTAACTATTAATAAGGATCTTGGGAGTTACAGCTAAGAGCAGGCATGTCTGTTGGCTAACAGGCTGTTCTCTTGGCAATAGCTAGTTTCAGAACTTCAGAAGTAAATGCATGTGACTCTGAGCAATTTTTTTTTAATCTTTGGCAGGCAGTGACTGGCTTTAAACACCGAAGCATGAGGATTTGTGTTGCTGCAGTTTAAGCATATGAATGTTTAATTTTGTTTGAAGACTCTGAAAGTCAAAGACTATGAAGATAGTCAATTTATAGTATCTTAAAGGATGGAAATTAGTAGATATCCTTATATGTAGAATTGAAATTGTTTTCATATTTGGAATGCAGGTTATTCCTGATCAGGCTGAAGGAGAAAAACAGGTTTCTGTTTTGTGATCCAGTTTCTAACATGATGATCAGGGGTGAAATATCAGTCTTAGACTTTGTCAGCTCTTTTTAGTAGGTCATTCTAGATACTACTCAGGGATTTACAAGCTTGACTTCCCCATAGGATCAGGAAGTGTTTTGTTATCTGCTTTGCAGGGTAGATATTCTATAGGGCATTTCTATACTGGGACTTTGGTTGCATGGTTCTTGATAATGATGTCATACCTTTCTTAGTCCTGTTGCTAGTACAGACAGCTGCTATCTATACTAAGTATCAATTATTTTCTTGTACTCAAAATTTGTCAAAAACATGTCTGCACTAAAACTACAAGCAGAAGCTCAACATACTTGTGTATTTTATTCCTCTTCTTTTCCAGGAACATCTTCCAGAGCTTTATGTGCACTTTCAGTCTCAGAGTTTTCACACTTCTATGTATGCATCATCATGGTTTTTAACTATATTCCTTACAACTTTTCCACTACCAATTGCAACGAGAATATTTGATATCTTTATGTCTGAGGTAACTACTAAGTTGTAGTCATATGTTACATTTGAAGAGTAGCTGTTGAGAGCAGTTATTTAGGTAGTGGTGTAAATCCCATCATGATGGACAAATCTCATCTTGCTCTTTATTTCTTATACTTATCAGATTATTTTAAGGGAAGCTGTCTGTGTGTGCAGTTTGTCAAGGAAGAGCAGCTAAGTCACTGAATGTTGATATTGTGTGAATCTTTGTGCTCTTAGCCTGTTGAAGTATTCCCAAATCTGTTCTTTCTGGATGCAGTGCATTAGCATTGCATGCAGCAGGAACATCCATTCCTCAGTGTTATGGTGAATTTGCAGTGGAAACTAATGCTGCTTTTGGACCAAAGTTAAAGTTCCATGGGGATATGCAAGCCAAGAAGCAGGAGTGTAAGTTCCTTTTGTTGTCCAGATGATGGGCGGTGCCAAAGAAATTTAGGGAATTATTCAGTGTCATTATCACAAAGACACCTATGCTGTGTTTTGGGTTAGAGCTTTGCATAATTGTAACTAGTAACAAATCATAGCTTATGCTTGCTCTGCAATCAGCTTTTAGAAAGCAGTAAGTTGAAGGTGGATCCTTTCAGCTTGCCCTCAGGAAAGTCCAAGATGGGGTAGATAAGACATTCCTTTTTTTTTTTTTTTTTTTTTTTTCCCCCCCCCCTCCCCCCAGTAGTTTAACTGCATTGTATTGTGTCTGAATTAAAATAGCTTTTTTGAGAAGTACTGGGTATTTTTCTACTAGGTGTATTTAAAATGGTTGATAGAGTTGACCTAGAGAATTCCTGTCACTTTAGATTTTGCCTCATCACTAACTTTTCTGAGGGAAATGTCTGGCACCAGGACAAATAGCCAGACTGCTTGTCCTTGGAACAAAAAAGGAAACTCAGGAGCAACGTGTTTAGAGATTTTTTCAGTAGCCCTTTTACTTGTGCTTACTTGGATGAAATTTCAAATGTTAGTAAATAGTAGAAAAACTCTGTACTGTTGACAAAGCCTTGAATAATTGTTGGATATTTTTAAACTTTTCTTTTCAGGGTTTAGAGATAGTATTTCGAGTAGGTTTAGCATTACTTCAGATGAACCAGGCAGAATTACTGCAACTTGACATGGAAGGAATGTTACAGGTAAGCTATGGTTATAATAATTTTAAGAGAGAACTGAAATGTGTAGTGTGTGTATATTTCCTTGCAGCTGTTAATTATATGTAATCTTGTGCTCTGATTGCTTTTAGCACTTTCAAAAGGTCATTCCACATCAGTTTGACAGTGGTCCAGACAAATTAATCCAAGCATCTTACCAAGTCAAATACAATGCAAAAAAGATGAAAAAGTAGGTATTACACTTTGAGAAAATGGATTATACTGTTGCTGAGTTACTGTTTGTATCCCCTTAAGAAATGTTATTCAGGGTTTCATTCTGTAATTTCTATCTGTGCATTTTTGGGGGATTTATATTATTTAAACAGTTAAAGCTGAAGTTCTGTCTGCAAAAAATGGTTCTAAAGTAGTATTTGCTTTTTTTCTTAAATATAATAAAGCTATATCTCATTTAATAACTAAAAAAAGCTTTTGAGAAACACTGCAAGTTATGGGGAATTACAGCACTTTCATGAAAAGGAACTGAATAGGATGGCTGGCATGGGGGTGGTTTTCTCGTGGGAGTTTTTTTTAGGGTGAAGTAGGAAAAGGAGATGAAACTTTTATAATCTGGCCTAAATTCAAAACATTTTAGTTCTCAGGAACTGAGGAAAATAATCACAGTGCTATAGAGTGCATTTGTAGTCAAGATTAGTGCTGTTTAAAATACAGCTTGTTAAAACTTAGTAGTAACATTGACAGCAGTAAAACAACTTTCATTTGGGGTTTGAAATCTTGATGATATCACAACTTGTTGTTGTTGTTAAGGTTAGTTGCATGTCTCTTCTGCCTTTGGTAAATTCTGTTTTTGTTAGGCAAGCTGCAGATTGTGTGATTTGCCAGGGTTAAGTTTGGTGGCTCACTCATTGGTTGTAAAGTATCACATGTTCATTGTTGCACTGCAGGTTGTGCCCAGGGTCTTCCAAGCTGAATCTGTCAATCTTTTTCTTTTTCTTCTGTCAGCAGCTTATGATCAGTAGAGTGAGCAGTCTTCTCTAAAAAAGAAGTAATAACAAAGTTTTCAGGAAAATATTTTCTTTGCAAACCAGTACAAGTGTATGTAGTTGAAAATCCTACCATTCCAAGTCTGAACTTCCTGATGTGCCTTCTGTAGAGGCATTGTTATCTCAGCTTGTGGGTTTTTCTTGCCACCTTTTATTTGGTTTGCTGGGGAGAGGCTAAAATTGGTTTATATTTAAGGTATTTTTCTCAGATTTCTTTGCATCTTTTTCTTCCAGGCTTTCCAAGCTCTGATTTCTTTTGGCTGAATCTATGGAATTGATGAGTGTATTACCTAAAGAGGTTATTACAGAGTAGCTCCAAATTGCTGCCACTGTAATGTATCCAAGCAAGCTCCTGCACTTCAGAGTGCTGGTTCAGTCTGTTCGTATCTACTGGAATCTGTGTTTAAATTTAAGGTCCAGTCTAAGCATTTCCAGGAATGCATTTCAGAGGAAATATCAATAATCTGTATCTCTGTTCTACTGTTATTTGTTAGGTATTATACCAAGTAAATTATCCACAGTGGTTCTGATCATAATTTACTGTTTCTAATTTTAGGCTAGAGAAAGAGTACACTACAATAAAGACAAAAGAAATGGAAGAACAAGTTGAAATTAAAGTAAGAAATCCTCAACAAACTTATGCATGATTAAGTTTAATTCCTAGATGAGGGGTTACATGAGGGGTTTTATCTCTGCATTTACCAGGACATAATTAAGGTCCCCTAATTCTTTTCTTTCAGCATGTATATTTGGGATGTCTGTTGATAAAGGACACCTACAGTGAAATTATAGAGACTTCTGGTGGACATTAAAAAAAAAATCTTTGGGGGCCTGCTGTACTTATGTTTTAAGTATTTCCTACTGATAAAAGCTTAATAACAGATGCCCTCATTTATCAGAAGTTCCAAATATACTGGTTTAGATGTAGGTGCTCCACACAGAAGGTTTGTATGACACGTTAAGATAGACTTCATAGAGTGCACTTGAGTGGTTTGTCTTTGATTTTAAAATCTTGATTTTTCTTATGCATTGGATCCAAATTGTAGTATCTTCTGTCTGCAGTCACTTTTTTTTCTAGAGCTTTTGCAGTTAATACAAGCTGTGGGGAAAAAAAGCCAAACTGCCAGTGGAGTTTAATTTTCCCTTTTTACTAACTGACCTACTTCCTGTATGTACTTAATCACTGCATCTTTTTGCTTTTGTGACATAAATAGGCTTTTGATGCCTTTTTTCCCTATTTCACTTTTTTCCTCTGCAGGATGTTGTTTGATCTGGATTTTCTTCCTTGTGTTTTTAGCCAGTTCTATGAGAAAAGACAGTGGGAGAAATGATGTGCAAGTGTATTATATAAAGCTTTGTTGGGGGAGTTAGGTTCAGCTTTCCTTCTTCCTGTCCACTGCTAGTCATTTTGCCTTTCAATATCAGTTTTTAAGGCATCAGTTCTTCAGAAAACCGACTGTGAGACACACCTGGGAGCACAAAGGTATTAGGAGCCTTTTCAGGCAGTTTGTTATTGTGCCAGGCAGTGAGGCAGTTAGCAACATGAATACCTGTTGTAACAGCAGCTGAAATCAGATTTGCAGGGCTCAAATGACAGCTCTCTGCAGAACAGGACAAAATAAAACCATATGAAACACAACTGTAACTTTAGATTCTAGTATACGAACTCATTTCAAATCCTTTCCTGCTTCTTGCTTCCATCCCTCCCCCAAAAAAAAGAAGAAAGCAAAAAACTTCCCCAGAACAAAAACCATGAAGCCCACTCCAAAAAAAAACCAGCCAAAAACCCCCAACAAAACAATGCAAAGCTATCTGCTTCTAGGCCCTACTTTGGGACATATGTAAATAATTTCTGATTTAGCAGAGCTTCTTAGCAGAAGAGACAGTATTAGGGGAGATAGAAGAACAAACATACTTTGAGTTTGCCTTTTAGCCTGGCAGAATAAAGCATTTACTGAACTGATATCCAGTGCCCTGTTCTGAAGGGTATGGATCTCTTCTAATTGAATGCTGACCGCTAAAATTTACAGGAAGTACACTGGTAAAGTATAGAGTTCAGTACAACTCTTTCTTACTTCTGGGACATTTGAGGGTAATTCTCAGTATAACCTTACAGATTAATGTAAATTCTTGTGACGAAAGGGAAGGAAACCTTGTAGCTGCCCCCTTAGCCTGTCCTAGTGCAGGGAGTGTACTTTCATGTCCCCTAACCGTGAAGACTTTGACTCTGTTTGTGAGGGGGAGGCTGTCAAGTCTGCTGTGGGGTTAAACCCCATGGTTGCCCTGCATACAGCTTTCAGCTATGCAACATAGATGCTTTTGTATAACATGAGATATGTTCTTGTTTTGCTGTACCAAGCTGTTAAAACTCATAGTTTGAGCTCTTGCATAATAGGAAAGGATGTTAAGAAGCTCATTAATTTTCTTGTGTTTCTATTGATTTTCATGGATGTGATGAGATAAAAATGTTGTTAGCTTGTTTTGCTTTTATTAGACTTTCAATTCATAACTTGAGAAATGGATTTGTGAACTGTTTACCTTCCAGAGGTTACGAACTGAAAATAGACTCCTAAAACAGCGCATTGAAACACTAGAAAAAGTAAGTATGCTGGGGATTAGATTTAATCTCTGTTAATTTAGACTTTATTGCTGACAATTTCATTATATGAAATGGGAAATCTCAGAATTATAGTTTACTATTTTCCTGATAATCTCTGGTGTTTACTAGCTGTACTTAGCCAAATAACATGGCTGTCACCAAGCAATTAAGGTCAATGCTTTAAATATGTTAGGTTATGTCTGCTTCTTAGTGATTATAAAATCAAACATTTTGATATGCCCAGCTTGTGTTGTACTGTTTTCTTTCCGAATTAGAAGCATATATTTGAAGTCCAGAAGACTCCATGAAATAGTAGACTGGTTGGTTGGAAAATAGGTCATTGAGAGAGAATCCTCAGTTTTGAAAATCTGAAGTTGCTTGGTGTTTTTATGTAGGAGCATAGTGACAGACCTGCCAATGACCAGAGAGATGTTGCAGCATTCATACTGAGAACAGGAGCACTGCCATTCATTCGTTCTATGTGGTTTTGAGGTTTTGTGGCAATTTTGGGTACATGGTGGGGAGAACATCTGAAGACTTAGTCTCACATGTTTAGTTGGAAGTAGAGTTTTGTTAGGTTTTGTTATAACTGACTGAAACTTCACAAGTATGCATGAGGACTGCTGTGGATAGATTGCCAGTTGTTCTCCAGTGGCCTGTCCTGTATCCTGGTATCACACATGCTGTGGCAGATTGCATCTGAGCTGCTCTGCTCAGGAATGAGAACATGCCTGTCCATCTTAAGCACAAACAGGAACCATCTTTCAACAAATGGAATCGAATGCTCTTGTGAGTTGCAAACAGTTGTTCATGTTTCACAGGGAAGGAAATTATAAGAGTGACATAATTGAAAGATGTCAATTAAGCCCCATTACAATTTCTTTAAAAGCAGTCCGTCTATATTCAATTCTAATTAACTGATTTCAGACTTTAGTTTGGAAAAGATGCATAATAAGGACACATTGTAGAAGTTGTGATCAAAAATAAAATTTTATGAACATTTTTGTTTCTAGTATTGGAGATTTATAAAATAAATGGGAAAGAGTAGACTCTTTTTAAGAAGCTTGAAGCTGTAGTGAATAATTTCAAGGCCCTTGGCAAATATATAATAGTTAACATCCTTGGTTTATGCTTTACTTGTAGAGATTTGAAATATTTTGAATTAAATTATGAAGTCCATGATGAACTGCCTCATGCTAGTGCTTTTGCAAATTCTGTACTTAGAATTTCAGAATTCACCTTTAGACTATCCCAATCTAATTGAAATTAAAACAATTCAAAATAGGAAAATATTATCTATTAATAAGAATTTCTGAAGATTGTTATTGTCGCAGCATTTGAAAAACATCATAAAGTGTACAAAATACATTAAGTTCTTCTGTTGGAAACTTACTTTTAAAATATTCTTCCATCGTTCAAACCCGTCTGATTTAGTTGTGATTTCCTTAGTGTACCTTAACTTCTAAGTAATAGCTCTTATCTACTAGTTGGAATTTCAATTTTCCTAAGAATTTCAAGGACAAAGAAATTTGGTGAGTAGATGTGTTTCTCTGTTATAGGATGTTCAAAAAGTTGAGTAGTTTCAGGGGTGATGAAGTAGAAATTAATTAAATATAACTGCAGGGCAGTAGGGCTTATCAGTGTGCAAAAATGAAAAATTTTCTTGCAAAAGTTTGGCAAGGAAAGAGAATCTATGAGCTGCTCAATGAATTACTGCAAGAGTTCAGTAAAATAGAACATTAGCTGTCATAGTTGACATTTCCTACTTGTCTGTCAGTTTGTACCATTTAACTTCCCTGCTTCATCTTAGTGGAAGCTGTAGTTCTGCATGAGTGCCTCAGTGCTTAGTGGAGTTCCCTCTGTGCTCAAATTATGCCTTTTTTTCATGTTGGGGGGGGACGACTGTAGACTGTGTCCTTGTATGATCATATCAGATAATGCTTCAGTAACTTTCATTAATTAGGGAAGCAAGCCATTCAAATAAAAACACCCAGTCTCCTGTAGGTGAATTTTAAGTGCTACAGAAATCTGGCTTTGAAACTTTTTCGTATCAAAGATGGACTGTGTTAAATCTGTTGCAGAAAAGGCTGCTTCCTGGGACCTTTGGGCTGAATTGCTTTCATTTATATGAAGAATTGTTAATTTTGCAAAAAGAGTTTGCACAGAAAATGGGTAGAATTTGGGCATTTTCTTTCTATCAGCTCTTGGTCTTTTTTGTCACTATTATCAGCCCTTTGTATTTTGGTTTCCCTTTTCCTCATTCCTATCTGAATTTTTCCTTTGTAGGAAAGTGCTTCCTTGGCAGATAGATTGATACAGGTATAGTCTTTTAGTCTTTTACTGTATGACTCTCTTCCTACTCATAAAAAAACCCAACTGCTTTAATGCATGCATATTTGCATGCTGTATTCTATCCCTGCTTTGCTGATTTGGAATAAACAGAGCTAATATATCTTGCTAGAAACTTGTTTAATTTTGTTTACTAAAAATATGTAAACCAAATACCTGCACGTTATAGTAATTTTCCTAACCTGCTGTAATTTTTCTACAAATTCCTGTGGCAAACGGATTCTATGACACTGTATTAACAATGAAATTGAGTATTGTGAACCTCAATCTGTGCATGTGCAACCGAGTAATAATGCATGAAAGGAATTTTATTGAATGCAAGTACAAAACTGTGCTTGCTAAATGGATGCTGAACTTTGTAATAAAGTACTAAAGCAGCTGTTTAGTACTACTTTGTCCTAAAATTTCTACCAATTGTACTCTGTGCCATTTGCAAAACCAATCTGATGAAATAAGCAGCTAAGCATCACAAAGGCAGTTTTCCTTGGATTTGTCATCAAATGCTTAAAAAATAAATTATGTCCTATAAGGGACAAGTGACAAGGGCCCAGGAGGCTGAGGAAAACTACCTCATAAAACGGGAGCTGGCCACCATCAAACAGCAGAGTGATGAGGCCAATACTAAACTGGAGCAAGCTGAGAATACCATCAGGGAGCTCCAGCAACAGCAGCAATGGGTAAGGAGCCTGGCAGCACATCATCTCATCTTTTTCACTCACATGTTTATTTTTCATCATCATTACATGACATACATGGTCTCTGTGCTGTCTTTGTAAACCCCTGTTCATTGTGATTTGCCTTCTTAAAATTAAACAAATTGGATTAAATGAAATTTTGCTCTATTCTACTGATAACTTACACCTATCCAGGGTATGATCTAATCTATGAGTAATTAAAAAAAACTACATGACATACTGACAATGAAACACATCAAGTAAAAAAAACCCCAAAAATCCCCCACAAACCAACCCAAAGTCCTTCCACCACAAAAGAAATACTAACAAAAATCCACCCAGACAACCTCTGATAGCTCTTAATGCTAAGAATCTAGTCATTGTAAGTTGTGTTACTCTGAATACTCAAATTTGAGAATTGATTCACAGTGCCCTTATCTAGTGTCTAATTTAAGTCAGTTTCTTTCATGTTAATGTTTCTTCCGAGTAGCTGCATTTGTTTTTTTCTGAGAATGCTAAAATTTACTGATTGCTGAAGCAGAAGAGTCCTGTCCATGATTTTAGAACTACAGAATTTGTGGGTTTATGTGCATATGGAGCAGGAAAATAATTTTTAGTAGCCTTTTATAGTGCTGTATTTGTGTGCAGTCTGTGTTTTAGGTAGCAAAATGTTCAAGACTTCTGACTGTTGCTGTAAGACTGAGGTTACTTCCCCTGAGACACTTGAAGTGCTCAGTATCTTCTCTTTGGGGGGACAGGCAGAAGCATTTTAGCATCTTCACTTGCTGAATAAACTGTGCTCTACTAATGTTGATGTGAATGTTCTCATATTGTTTTAAGTAAGTGGTATCCAAGTACTCGTCTGGAATCTTGGGAATTTCAGGTGTATGAAATACAACTTACTATACTGCAGCTGCTTACCAGATTTCTTAATGTCAGTGTGGCAGTTTGTTTTGCATGTCTTCCACCAAAGCTCTAGAATTATCTGTGTCTCATATTGGAAGGTAAAGATGAGATTTACTGTTAGACTGAAAAAAAATCACAACTTAAATGCAACATTCTAGAACTAGTTTATTAGGTCTGTTTAATGCATTTCAGTGTAAAAAGAAAAATGTATTTTAGAATAGTTGTAAGAGGTGACTAATGAGCTGTACACTCTCATGTTCAATACTGCTTTTTATAGAACTTGAACAATTTCTTTAGGGGGAAAATATGGAGAAATTATGATTAGGAAGATGGGAATGGTCTAGGAATGCTTTCCAACATTTTTAGATATACTGTAATCTTTCAAGTGGAATGCAATTAGAAGCGTTTATAGACTTTTGGATATCCAGCTGTTTATTGCCTGATTACAATTGTACACACACTTTTGGAATATGTTATTTAGAAGCATCCATGTTAATGACATGTAGGCAATTGAAAGTTATTAGAAGACTAAGATACTATATTTATTTATTCATTAATTGGTGGGAATGTGGCTTTTAAAGCTAATGCCTTTAACTGTGCTGGTGACCTTATAGGTAGCAATGATGGGGGGGCCTGGCAGGTTGCCTAGGTATGGGAACTGATCCTAAGCAAAACCTTAGATAACTGTGGATTGCAAATTTGGCTGGGTTGGAGCTGTGAGTGCAGACAACTGGACAAGTACTGCTGGAATGAAGAGTAACTTCCTCCTTTCCATGCTTGCAGCATTGTTTTCCTCCACTTAAACTTGAACATGGCTATAGGAACTTGTCTGACTCTTTGTGGAACTGAGACTAAACCTGTATGGTTATAGACAGGTTCCTGTCTAATAGCTGGCTTATTCTGGAGTGCAGGGAATAGCACTGTGGCTTTGAGACCCATCAGAATTAGACAGTGGTGAAAGTGTTAAAATGGTTTAAGTGAGGGGCGTTCGCCAGATTGTGCTGCATCAGTAAGACGTGAAACTGAACAGGCTTTTAACGCTTTCCGAGCGGGAAGTGGGAGCAACAAATGTAAGCAGCTGCGGGCGTTTAGGCGCCACCTGGTGGGAATGCATCTATTTATTTAGAGTTCGGGCATTTTACTGTACACTAGTAAATTTTTTGCCACTTGCTAGTGCCATTAGCTTTGTTCTTTGCAATACTCCTTTTCAGTACTGTCTTGCGAGTATCTGCTTTAATGCCTCCTTCTCTAATTATTTCAGCTTTGTTTATTGTTAGCAAAAAATGATTGCACTGTAAACTTGTAAATCACTGCATAATCTGCGCTTATTTCAAGATACAGCATCTGTTGTATATATTTTATCATCTACATATTTTTCAGTCTTGAATTATCTGTTTCAGTATGATAAAAACTGTAATGTTTGGATATGAATCTCTGAAGAGAAATGTACAAAGAGAACTGCCTAAGGGTACTTGCAACTGCCTCTTCAAAACAGCACTGCAGGATTAAAAAACCCCACTATTTTGTTGGTAGCAAAAAATCATCTAAAAATAGTATTTCTAAGAAGGTTAGAATATCCTTTGTAAAAAGGTTATGCATTTGTATTTGGATATTATCAAGGGCATATGCTATCTGTTCTATGAGGTTGGATAGCATAGGTTGGATGGCTAAGGGTGAGTATTGAAGGTACTTACTAGATTTGTGTCTGAAGAAATTCTCCCCCTGCAGCATTTTTGAATACAGAGATGGTAGAGGAGTATTCTTTTGATCGAAGCCTGACACCAGAAGCCCAAGTTACATGCATGTTTATTTTTTTCTGTACTAAACTATTTATGGGGAATTTTTAGTTGAACAGGAATGATTTCATTATGGAGTCTACTTTATACTAAAGAATGATACTAATCTCTTTTTGGCTTCTCTGGTCTTTAAATGTAGAAGCTTGCCAAAGACAAGTCGTATTGGGTTACCAAATGATTAAGAGGAAGGTGGCTTCTTCCTCATATTGCTAGTAAATAACTGCATAGAGGAAGCTGGGCCTGACTTGAACAAAATACGGAGTTTTCTTTTGAGGCATGCTAAGAGCTATGGTATTTGAGGAGTATGGGGAAAGGGTAATCAGCCTATTGTAACTTACTCCTGATAATTATGTGCTGAAGGTTTTATTCTCTGTTCTTTTCCCCCTTGTGTTTCTAAATTAAAAGGGTAGCTTCTTGTTGGATGTAAACACCTCCAGAATGCAAATCTTGTCTTTCCTTGTGACACTGTAATTGTCAATGATTACCCAGTTCATCAGTCTGAATGCTTTAAAATTGAATTTGATAAATTGGAGGCTAATTAAGCTAAAATTAGTTCACATCTTATTTTTAAATAGGCTCTTCAGCTATATTATGTGAAGATAGAATTTTAATTGGCTAAGCATTCAGATGGAAGCATATGCATTTTGCAAGGTAATTTATAGTGATGTATTTGGTTACTGTTATGAAACTTCATAATGCATAGTTTCTTTTCAGGAACTCATGCTAAAATGACTGATAATAATTAAGAACATAGTAATTGATACTGGGAATATATGCTTGTAAATGAGTGTTGTAACTTTATGGAAGGCTTCACTTTATTTTACAGTATTCTTTCCTAATACTGTGTTCTGATTTGCAACGAAAAAGTAGAAAATAAGAATACTGTATTTAGGGAAGTACTACAGTTAGTGCTTAAATGTGTAAACAAAGTTAGCTGGGAGCTGCTGAATCATCTGTTAATTGCTCTTCAGCACAGTGTACTGGAGAAACATTGTGTAATTATATCTGTCATCAGCTAAAATAATATTTGATATGGCTATGTTTAAAGAAAGTTGAGTGGAAATAAATCCAGTTGTATGAAGCAGAGCAAGGACTTGTTTCTTTCAGAATTACATAGCTGTAGAACTACAGTTTTAGTCCTTTCTACTACATATGTCTCTTCAACATAGGCAAGACAGTTACTGTGGTTAAAATGTTTGGTGGTGCCTGAAAGTCTGTATTTGCTTTGTGGCTTTTGTCAGAAATTCTAGGGCTTAAGGCAAGTATATAAAAGCAGATATTTTCCCTGCAGTAAATTTAAAAGTATTTTTCAAATGCTGTCTTACTATGAACTTGTTACCTTTATATACTAAATTATTGAAATTGTGCTTCGTTTTACTAGGTAGCAAAACTCACAAATTCTAATTTGTGAATCTTGATTTCTTCAGTCTGTTTTGACCTTGGCTGGGGATTTTTGCCAGTATATCAATACTTAATTTAGAGTCTGTTGTGACTAAGTAAATAAATACTCTTGACATACTCCTTAGGCAAGCAAATTCTAAAGACATTTAAAGAAGGCATGACTTGTGCCTGAAACTGGATTAATAACTTTTCTTACATTCCCCATTACTAATAATTTGAGAAACATCAACTTGATTTTTATGGAATACACTTACATTATTGCAAAATCAGCATATATTCAGTTCTTCAAATCTGCTGTTTTCTTTCAATGTACTGGAAAATATTAGAGAACTTCTTACCTTACAAAAGAGCACACTGCATTTGCTCTCATTCTGTATGTATCACAGACAGAAATCTGGAACATGAAATGTAGAATCCATCTAAGTTGCTGTGTATATTGTGGGATGAACTTGTACAAAGAACCAGGGAACAAAAAAGACTGGTTGCTTCTTCTCTGCCTCTGCATGGTGTTAGATCTGGTATTGTATTGCTACATGATCTGAGGCAACTGTAGAAATGAATCAGCATTGTCCACCATCTTCTTCCTTACATTCAAATCAGCTCTGCCTTCACTGCTTGCTGAGGCAAAAACCCTGTGTAGGGTGAAAGTAATATGAATTTGATTAGTATTGTATTAGGGAAAACTAATATTAATGTACAATGATCATACTGTGTCTGTGTTCCATGTGTGTTCACATGCACACAGTATGCTGAGTGCTTAAGTGGAACGTCTCAATGACACTAAAAACTGCCTGTCTGAGCTGCCTTTGCCTTATATGCTTTGTACATACCCCCTCCATTACAGCTTCCTGTAGGCACATACATACAAGAAATGTAGTAACACTAAGAGTAGTGTACATTTGGAATTTGGATTGTACTAATTTGGATTGTAATAATGACAAAAGGTTTAGTTGTCATGCAGAAGTATAAAAGCAAAAGAAAAAATTATTTCCTTGACCATATAGTTATATTTAAATCCTTGTTTTCTCCTGTTTGCCTTTTATTTGTACATAAGAGGTCAGGGAATGTCACACTCTAACAGAAGTATGTAGAACTAAAGACTTCTGTTCATTTTTTTACTGTTTTTTGGATGCAGAAAACTAAATTGTTTGATACAAACACAAAGTGAGACACAGCTGTATCTTTAGTATAATGAATAAGAGATTAAAAAGTTGAAAAATGTTGAATTGTTAATTAACTTTTTAAGAAGTTTGATTGTTAATTAAAACAAACTATTAATACAAGCATAGTACTTATATTTCACAATGTAGTTAATAACACCAGAAAGATATTATTGTCCTCTACATGTAATTTTCGGGATAGCTATGTAAGCACAGTAATAAAATAACTACACCCACTTTTTTCTTCAATCAGAAACTTAAAGGCTGATTTAGGTTAATGTAGCCTATCAAGCAAGTTTGACAATCTATCAAACTAACAAGTCATTTTAAAGTGACTCAGGAAAGAAATAAAATGTATTTTTTTGCTATTGATTGGGGGGGAAAGTTAAGTGAGTCTTTTGAAAATAAGTGCCTCAGCTGGATGTGTCTGAACCTCAGAAGGAATATATAGAGTGTGAACAAATGAGAGCTGGAATAAAGAAAGGGGCAAACCAAAGTCATTGTGCATTGAAGTAGTTTTCTTTAAAGATTTATTTTAAAATTATGGAAGGATACTCTGTGTTCAGGTGAACAGGGATTGAGTGATAATTGTATTAACCTTGTAATTAGCTAGTCTTTCCTGAACATGTTTTTCTGCAGATCACAAAATATTCACAGATAGTTGGAGAATCTTTGCATTTGGTTGACAATGAGAGAAAAGTGTGAGTTGTTGCTTGTTAGTACTAGCAGGGGGTCTCAGTTTTGTCAGCAACATTTGGCTGTGTGGAGGTGCAGTGGTTGGAGAGGCAGAGCAGTAGGGATATGTTTGTTAGCAATCTGGGTTGACATTAAGAGACTTGGATAAGGTAAGCGCTTAAGCTGGTATTCCTGATCTTAAGCACCTGAATGTACTTTTCCCACCAAAGCTGGTATACAAAACCCCCTTCAAACAATCTGTACTTCTTACTAAACATATTTCTGCAAACTTTGTAGCATAAATGCAGTTCACGATACAGTGAAGACTTTGTGCTACAGCTGGAAAAAGAGCTGGTCCAAGCCAGGCTGAGTGAAGCAGAATCCCATTGTGCCCTGAAGGAGATGCAAGATAAAGTTCTAGAGATGGAAAAGGTAAATCAAACCAGGACACTTTATATAGAACAGCTCTAGAAATAGACTACAGGTCCCTGTCATTCTTTGCAGAACTGTACTCTAGAACCTTCACTTCTGTGCTTCTGTGATTGCAAGATGCTTTTCAAACCTGAAAGTACAACAATAAAACTAAGGTCTGTTTGTGCTGGGAAAGGTTTGTGAATAACTGATCACTTTTCTTCTATTCCTGGAGCCTGCTATAGTGGAAAACTTCTGGTGAAGTCTTGCCAGGAAACATCAATTGTTTCAAAATTGCATCCTGCAACAAGAGCAGTGAGTTTAGAGTGAGCATTGACATTATGTGAAACTAAACAGTTTGGGAGGGGAAGAAGAAAGTGTTCAATATTACCATTCCCATCCCATTTTGGGCAGGGAAAGAATTCCTTCACTGCTCAGTATCAGAATCTCTACTGCTTTTTGAGGTGCCATGTTAGCTTGTAACTTATTGATGCCAGAGTTCAAGCTGTACTCAAAACTACTGTCAAACATTTACCTTTTTTTGAAACAAAATTTAACTGCAAGATAAAATAGCAAAAGAAAAAAAAATCCCAGTACTGCTGACCTCATATAAAACATGCTTTTCAGATCCTATTGTACTGGCTTTGGAATTAGTTTCCTTAGGAAATTTTAATGAGCTATATACCCAGGCTTTGGCTGGAAGTTACTAGCTGATTAGATTAACCCACTGGAGTCAAGACTTATTTTTAATTATCTGATGGGTTTAGTATTACTAGTGTAGTAGTTTTTATTGTATTGACCATTGGTAAGAATTCAGGATATAAAGTATTTTTCAAAATTCAGGAGACTACTTAATCTCCATCAGTATGGAGACAGCATACAATGAAAACTTATCTGTGAAGAAATACTGGAATAGTGGGGTCAGTTCCAGTGTACCAGACAAACTCAGACATACAGTAATATCTCAGTCTGTCATGATGAACTTATGCAATGAAGTGCATAAGTGAGAAAGTGGCTGAAGTGAATTCCCTCAAATTCCTCCAGTACAGCTCTTTACTGCTGCTAGTGATGAGTGGTGTAATCTGGGGAACTTCTGCTGAATAACTCGAGACTTGCACGGCCATAATGCCAGTGCTATAAACATTCAGAAACATACCCTCTCATTTCCTATATTTGCCAGTACTCAGATCCCATGACTGTGAAATGGAATGCTAATCAATGGCTGCTGTGATGTGTTCTGTTAATGTGCTAATTTACATCATGTGCTTTACTCAACTTTCAAGTATTATATATGTCACAGTATTGTACATCTGCAAAACCACTTGATTTTGCTGAAAACAACTACTGGGAAATAAAGTAGAAAGTGATACTTTGAATATTTGATGACCAGTGATTTGTTGTAGGAATGTTGTAGATAGCCTGTCTGTTTTCTTCCCCTCTTGTTTCTTTCCCAGACTTCCATTATTAGGATTTCATCTCTGTTTTGCTTTTCCTGGTGTTTTCATGTTCTCTGTTTAGCCTTCTCTCACCTTTCTGCTTTTTGCTCATGTGTCTTGCACTTTCATCTCTAAGACCTCTTGACTGGTTGTTGTTTATAAATATTAACAGATGGTTCCTTTTTCAGCATATCTGTTCTGCTTTTCAAAGGCTGTTGATCTATTTCCTAAAAAATAAATTTCCATTTATTATTTTTCCTGTAAACCTAAATAAAAGTTATACCTTTAAGGTGTAATTTCAATTCCTTGTTTGCTTTACTTTCTATCAACTAGGTCAAAACCTTTCAGATTGCTCTCCATATTTTTGATGTGTTCAAATATTGTAAATGTAATGTTTTGTTAGGGTTACCATTCAGGGAAGTCTTGAAATCAGAATACTAGAACTACTACCTTTATATATTTTTTTGTAGTTGGCAGTTGGAAATTATTTATATACACTCACTTTATCCAGAAACTTAGATTTTTGATGATTTTTATTTTGCAGAGGATGTGGACTTAGTTTTTTTAGTTATTGTTCCATGTTTATGTTCTTGGACTGGGTTTCACTAAGTACAATTTTATTCAAATACATATTTAAGAGGATGGTCCTTGTTGCAGAGGAACAGCTCCCTCCCTGATGAGGAAAATGTTGCCAGACTACAAGAAGAACTGATTGCAGTAAAATTAAGAGAAGCAGAATCTTTGATGGGTCTCAAAGAACTAAGGCAGCAAGTCAAAGATTTGGAGGAACACTGGCAGGTATGGGTAGTAATACACTTCAATGAATTTTTATTTTCAATGATAAAGCAAAAGACTATAAAATTTTGAGATGCTGAGGTCAAGTAGAAACTAATGATTAAGGATAAAACTGCTGAGGTGAAAAAATTCTTAAATTCAGCTGTCACAAGAAATTTAACTTCAAAAGTATGTTAGAAATTTGTGCCTAGTTGTGGTAGATGGCAGAAGACCTGTGCTACCAGCTAACTGTAATGGTAGGAGGGAAGTACCTGATCAGTATTCCTACTTTGCTAAATGTTAAAAAGGACTAGAAATAGACAGAAGTCTCAGGATATACTTGCAATTCACTGACTTACTGTAGTTGGGAATGAATGTGTTCAGTTTTTTAATTGTCTGTTCTTAGAACCAGTAAGTTTCCATGGGTTTTTAGCTTTTGGGATCAACAGGGGAACTCTAGCTATTTGTCCTCATATAACTCTGAGACCTTAGATGAAGTAAGCAAACACCAGGGATGATCAGGCATTATCAGTAAAAACATGCCGCTTTTCTAGCGTCACCTAGCTCGAACCACTGGAAGATGGAAAGATCCTCCCAGAAAAAATGCAGTGAATGAGCTGCAGGATGAGCTGATGACAGTGCGGCTGAGAGAAGCAGAAACTCAGGCTGAGCTGAAAGAGACCAAACAAAGAATGATGGAGGTGGAGACACAGGTATGTTATTGAACACCAAGACGGGTGAATTGAGCTGGAATCTGGCAGTTTGGAGTTAAATGGTAGATACCTGATGATGATCTTCACTGTCTACAGGCAGGACTTTAGTTCCAAAATGCGGGATGTTTTTATTTCTGTTAGATTGAGATGGGAGAATCTAGTGCATACAGTCCAACTTTCATGTCGTTTCTTTAATCTCTTCCGGAACTATGCTTCCTGAATTTCTAATAAGGGTTAGTTGGCAGACACTGAATGTGTGTGCATCTTAATTGTGAAATAACAACAACAAAAGTATGTTTATGGTGTTTTAAATGTCACAAATCTAATTGGTAATTCCGATAATAGTGATGTGTAGATTAGAAATTTAGAAAGCAGTGTGTGCTTTCTTGTCATGACATTGGTGATTGATTTTCTGCTGAGGTCATGAATCCGGTTTCTAAGATGTGGACTCAGCAAATCAGCTGTGTATTGGTCAGTTTTTTAGCACGAGGTTTGCCTTCTATGTGCCAGCATATAAAAACATGGGTTACTCCTACTGAGGTTTGTGCAGAAAAGACAATCATACCTTGACCAACAAGATTCTTTTGTATAACTGGGGAATGTGTTGCTAAGCACCTGAAATGAAAGTGCACTAAAGTGGTGAGTTCATATTATATTAGTGAACTTTCACTCAAGTTAATAAGCACAATGTGCTGATGATTGAGACAGATTTATAATAGACTTCTAAGAAATCTTCCCATGGAATGTTACTTTTTTGCAAGAGATCCATGCATCATAAAAACTAAACAAACAACAGCTTTACTTGACAAGGTTCAGCAGTTCCAGAAACCAGGAGAACGTGTTAAGGACATGCTGCTGAAGAGAGATTAACCAACTGCAAGGCATAAGAAGGCTTCTTTCTGATAGAGGCACCACTTCTCCTGAACCAACTAAATAAGTTTCCTCTTGCCTTACTGTTTGCAATTTTCACTGACTGTCAATATCGTTTTGGTCAGTAGAGGGCGGAGAGATCCTGCTGTGTGGCTTACTTGCATTTCTGTACTTCTCAGTGTTACCCATGGAGCCCTTGCATGTGCTTAGGCTGTGCAGCTGTCATCTGTGGTATGGTGTGCACAGCTTCAGGCACAAATGCTGTGACCTGTGCACTGATCTCAACTAAAGTGCCATGTTGCTTTCAGGAATTCACTGGACAGGGAAACATGCACAGTATTTCTGACATGCCTTATCTTTCCTGGATGCCTAGTGTTGTTGGGATACAAGTTCACAAAATCTGCCTTATCTAGGCAGAAAATTGGGAAAAACAGATTGACTGGGGCTTTGCAATAATGTACAATTAGTCATCTGTTTAAGAACAATTTAAATATCCTGGTCCTAAATAAAATGCCATGCAAACCCTTCTGGTTACACTTGGAAAACTCTGAATGCTTTTTCATCAAATGTTTTTTATGGTAAATGATCTCTAAGTCTGTTTTCTCAAACTTCAGGGAGTTAGATTAATATCCTTTCCTTAACATGTATTTTTCCTTTTTTTGTGATAAATTTCAGAATCAGATCAATAGTAATCACTTACGAAGGGCAGAGCAAGAGGTTACCAACCTACAGGAGAAGGTGCAGTATCTTTCTGCACAGAACAAAGGACTTCTGGCTCAGCTGAATGAAGCAAAACGTAGACAAGCAGAGATTGAATGCAAGGTAAACAACAACCTGAAAAGAATATTTATATGCTAATATATGTACATTTTAGTTTTGTCTGCTCTTGTTGGATAAAATTGTCTTAACTGAGAAGCATAAATCATAAAACTAAAATTCTTTTTACTGATTTTGATAATACCAACTTGAATTTACCATCTCACAAAAACCACTTGACGTTTTGACAAAGCTGCCTCTTTGTGGTCCCACGAAGTTAAACATTTACTTTAAGGCATGATTCTACTCAGAAAAGTGTCTGTATATAATATAAAAAGACACTTCTCAACAACAGATTTTCATTTTTCTTACTGTCTTGCTGGTCCTATTTGTTTCTAGTGGGATCTGAATGTGCAGTGCAGCAAAGAAGTAACTTCTGTTGGCTTATCAAACTCCATTGCAAGCTTTTAGGAAAAAAGACACTGAATCTTAACTAGAAGAAATTGCTTCTACTGACTTTCTTGTTTGTCATAATCTCTGGTTTCCTAAGTACTGTTTTTTTAATGCTGAGATTATTTTTACTGATTTTTTTTTTTTTTTTAAATAATCAAAATCTTGGTGAGGTCCTTTTTATATAACCTGTAACTTATTTTGTTTGATTAGTTTTTTGATGCTGAAGGTGCTCATTAATCCTTAACAGACTAAGAATTGAGAATGTGTAGTCAACGTTCTGTTTTTACGGTGACTATATAAAGAGCAGTATGTCTTTAACCTAGTACACATAGTTAGTTAGTTAGTACACATAACTATTCTCAGTGGGATAGTACACTTGTAGAACAATGTTCTAGCATGGGCTAGAGAAAAGTCTAACAGTAGTAGACCACCAGTCATACTCCTTAGAGATTCTCTGAAAGTAGCTGTGGTACCTTCACTGACATACACTAACATTAGATCCTGAAACCTGTTTTGCAGCTAATAGAAAAAAGATTACAATTTACACTGTAAGATGTTTTACAAGTAATATTTGACTATATATCAGAAACAACAACAATTATTCTTGATTCTATTAGTAACTGGTGTTGGATTATTTTTTTTCTTCTGTTTTTTCAAGCTGTTTGAAATCATGCTCCAGGGTTTAGGTTTTTTTTTTTTTTTTTGTCTTGGCTAGGTAGCAATATTTCTAGTGTCTCAAAAAGCATGTATTTGGATTTTCAACTCCGCACTTTTATGCATAATAAAGTGGTATGTTATTTCAGGAGCTTGTATTTTTCTTTTAAAAGATATCTTGAAGTGTTTGAGCAGAAATTAAAATTTTTGTTGTCAGTTGCATCTCATACCACGTACATGCATCTCATGTATGGCAGCCATTTTTGTCACAGGCATCTATTGTTTTGTTTTTCCCTTTTTACCTGACTACTGCTTCTACAGCAAGGACTCAATTTCAATTTTTTTCTTGCAACTCACCATTCATCCTTCTAATCAGTTGTGCTAAAGAATTTACAACTTAAAGATTTGTGCCCCAACCCAGTTTTGTCTTTCCTACCATATCAACCTCTGTGGTAATTATTGAGAACATGCTCTATTTCAGAGATAAAGCATTGATGCCATCTAGAGCAGCACTATTGACTAATCTCTGATACCAAAGTCAAAGCAAGCCAGTCTTTCCTTCAGCTTTCAGTTAAATACATGCAATCCTGTGGACTTGTCGGTTTGGCTTCATTTGAGCAATCGTGCAACAGAATTTAGCAAGGATGGCTAAACTTCAGCTAGCACATGATAGATTCTCTGAAATGGGCTCCACTGATTACAAATGTAGTTAACTGGATCCTGTAGATTATATACCTCCATTACAAGAATATTTTAAAAAACCAAAACCAAACAAATAGCATCTTTAAAGGTAGCTACTATGGATAAGCTTTGATATGTTTGACTTGATTTCAACTGTACTGTCTAATGAAGGGTGATTGAGTACTGTTAGTCTGAAGCGCACATTAAAATAACTGAAGTACTGGAACTGATTTGCAGTAAATACAGTTTAATACCAGGCTGCTATAAAAGTAGGTGTACCTGAGCCTCATCTGACTCTTCCCCAGAGCTGTTTGCTCTTCAGCTGATAGTATTGCTCACTAATTATCTAACACTCTCTTCTCTCTGTGGTTGTACCATGCTGCTGACAATATAATGTTGTTTTGTTCTTTGAAGTGTTGAGGATGTGTCTCATAAAACAGGACATTTCTTTCTCTTTTAAACTCAAAATAGCTATCATTTATAGACAGACTTGTAAGTTAAACTTACAGTGGGAGGCCAATTGTAGGTTATGTGCATTAGTATTTTATTTTAAAGTGTCTTTGTTATATACTGTGACTAAGATAGCTGGACTAAATGAGGTCGAAAATACAGTTGCTTTTATATATTTAAAGTTTTTTGCTTTTTTTTAAGACAAATGAAATTATGAAATAAGGAACTCTGGTGTAGCTTTGCTCTTTCTATATATATAAAGTCCAAAATTAAAGCATGAGCTGGTTTCTTTTATTATGTTGATTATTTTTCTTAATTCACAGTATAATATTTCTGAAAAACTAGATGGTTGTTTTCTGGACCTTGAAATTGATAACAGCAAGTTTTCAAAACTGCAGATTTTTTTTTAGATTATTATAGTTTAGGTTAGATTATTACTTACTCCTCCTATGGGTTAAAATTTAATTTGAGTTCTTTAGAATAGTGGTAGTTTGCACAGCAGTGTATTAAGTTTTATCAGGATTTAGGATAAAAGCAGTGCAGAGTCTTTAATCATCTAAAATTGGTACTAGTTAGCTTCCATTTGTGACTTGTTTCAGAGTAAAGAAGAAGTGATGGCAGTACGGCTCCGTGAGGCAGACCGCATTGCAGCTGTGGCAGAACTCCAGCAGCACATTGCTGAATTAGAAATCCAGGTAACAAGCAGTGGCATTAAATGTGAAACTTAATACTGATTAGATTTTGTACTTTAAGTTTTTTTTTTCTTCCTCTGCTGTGTTTCTTCATAAGCCTACTGTGACTACAAGACACTGCTTTGCCGAGTGGGATAATGCTGTAATTGCTGAATTCCTGTACAAGCAAAGCCTTACATCTAACTTAGACACGTATTTGTGAGCTGTTAAAAATTACTTCTATACAAACACCATGTTAAAAGCAACACTCTTTTTAACTCTGACTTCTGTTTTGGTTTTTTTCCCTTGTAATTGGTACTTCTTATCAATTAATAGACTAAATTTGAAAACATCCTCCATCCCAAAGAAGATGTGTACAATTTTGATTCCAGCAGCCATTTTTTTTCTGTGCTTACTCTTCTGCTGTGATCAGTATTGAAAGATTTATTGTAAAACTCTTACTTCCTCTATGTAAATCTTGGAACCAGAAATATTTACTGCTACCACGTCACTGTAGGATCTCAAGATGCATCCTTTGGCCTCTGTGTTGTTCCTTACGCTTTCAGTTCCTTTTGGAACTTTCACCGTCCCATGAACTTGCTTCTCCCTTGATGAGAAAACCAGAAATTGCTGTGCTTTGTTTTCTTGGCTTTGGGGAAATCATTATATCTTACTGTAGTCTGACTTTTCTATGCTCATATACTGTTGTCCTGTCTGAATTCTGATGCAAAGCTTTTCTTGGTTATTTTTACTAAGTTATGAGCTAGTTACTCTCTGATTTACTTTTTTTAAAAACTGGTGTTGCTATTGTGTTTTTTCCCTCTGAAATCTTTCCTTTGAGGTGATGATTTTATTGTCTTGCTTCAAAGCCACCTTTTCCCTATGATTTCTCAACTAGTTGTATCTTTTTAATCTCTTCATATATGGAATGTGCAAATAAATTTAATTGACCTTGCATAAAGAATTTTTGCTATATTTCCTCTAGTGCAGTAGGCACTAAATTTATTGAAAGTTAAAGCAATCATTTCTTTAAATCATATAATGCTTAGATAATGCTGTTATCAGCACATCAGAAATACTTAGATAAGTATGGTAAGCATTGCATATGAATCATTTATCATCTAGTAAGATAACAAGAGAGTAGCTGAGTTAAGGTCAATCTTCTGCTCAAATTAACATTTTAAAAAAAGGGGAAGTTTAAAGGTTTCAAACAATGTCATTTTGTAGGTGAGAAGAGTACTCATTTTGCATTTTTTTTACTTTAGCACAGACTTCAAATACTATCCTGTTTCCATGATTTGATTGATACACATTTCTCAAAACATAGTCAATATCTTATGAAATGGTGAAAATCCTAATGATCAGTTGGGAATTTTTTTATAGTTGTCACAGAACTCACTCATTTTGTAGTGTAAATACATCTGACTTGGTTTTATGTTGTTTGATTGATCAAACCATCCATGGTCCGTCCTTTTATTGCTCTCTCCTGTTCCCTTTCTGTATTTCTGCTTAACTTAAGGATCCCAGAATTGCATGTGGATTTTTATAATACCTTGTCATGAGACAGAAAGAAGTGCAGAAACATAATCTATTTTGACTCTAGCTAGTACAGCCAAAGATCACACTGCTCTTGTTTTGTCATAATATTGCACTCTCTCAGGTTCAGTTGTTTATCCACATCTCTCCTTCCTTTTCACAAGTACCACTTTGCACAATGCAATTTTTAGTTATGTTTTTATTATTATAGGTTTTTTGTTTCCTTCCAAAGTGCATTTCAAGTTCCAGTCTTTATGGTATTCTTAGATTATCACCTGCCAATGATTTCTTGAGTTTGATCTTAGTACAATTCTTGATTTTCTTCACAGAAGTGAGAGTGGCTCTGCTTTCTTTGTATACAGTGTGGAGAATGAAGTAATTTTGTGGCTGAGGTTCATGTTCATTTGATGAGTTTGCAGTGTTTTTGGTGAACATCTGATCTCAAACTTATGCTAGCATGAAAGATTTCTTCAATTGTGAAATACAGATTTTGTGTGTGAACTTTGTAGTATTTAAAACAAATTATTCAGTATAAATAAGTTCTGCTAATGTTAATTTATTTTTTACAGTATAGACATTACTTGGAATGCTTTTATTCAACTATGATAAATGTTTTAGCCTCTTAAAGAGTCTAAGCAGATATTTTTGACCAGTGTATTTTGCCAGTAAATATGAATCTTAGGATCAAAACTTCCTTTTTGGGTACTCATGCTCAAAAGCCTTCAAAACACTTGCACCAAAAGAAATGTAGTAACAGAGTTGGAAATCCTGAATTCCCAAAGCCTGTAAACTACATAACATGCAATTCATAATAGGGCTTAAGCAAAAGCGAATTTTAAAGGAAATTGAAAATCTAAACTTCTTCCTCATTGGAGAACAAGCTGCCTCCCAGTCTCTTCTGTTTGGCTCGTTGCTGTAATTGCTGTCACCTGATGTGGGGACCAGAGGCCCTTTTAATCAGGACTTGCCTTAATGACTTGAAATGCAATATTTAATACCAGAAATACATTTAGCCAGTCTTGGAGCATAGGCACCAGGATTAAAGTACAAATGCACAAATAGGTCCATGACAAATAGGTCTGCTTGTCATACTGTTTCAAAGCTGATAAAAATGAAGGGAGGAAGTTAACCTACCACATAACCTTCCCTTTTTTTTTTTTTTAAGGGGGGTGGTGCTTTTCTAAGAAGCTCAAAGGATTCATTGCCAGGTCCACGTGGGCCATAGCAATGCTTAACCTAAATTGCAAGGTTTTCTTTTAAATGTTTATGTAGGTGTAGGTGCAAGACAGTGATGTTAAATTTGTAGCGCAGAGTATCACTACACCCACGTAAGAACTGATCTGATGTGACACACACAAATGCTAGATTTAAATCACAGTTTCTGGGTCTCTCTTAGTTTTGGTTATTAATAATGACACAGATGGAGAGTGAACTATCATTCAATAACAGATGTAATTCTGCAACAGGCTGTCAGTTTGTGATGTTAAGAAGTTGTTTCTTAATGTATTCTAAATGTTACCTTGTCTTGTTTGAGCATTCAGTTCATGATGCTGAGCTTTTAAACTTTTGTGTAATATATTGAAATGCAATCAATGAGTTATCCAATACATGATGGATAGTCTAAGTCTTTGTTTAGACTTTCCGTGCAAAAATGGCACGGAATTGAAGTATAACTGAAGTTTAACTTAAGTTGCATATACCTAAGCCCCAGAAGTGACAAAGAAAAACCCTGATTGATGCTATAACCCTGTTACATGGAAACAAAAGTTTACTTTGTCAGCATTTTTTTACTCCTCTATCATGTCTTTATTTTTCTCTTACTTGCCAGTTCAGCTTATGTTTGGGAGGCAAACATAGAATCACAGAATGACTTACACTGGAAGGAACCTTGAAGATCTTTTTCCAACCTCCCTGCCATGGGCAGGACAGCTTTCCCTAGAACAGGTTGCTTCACCATCTTCACAGTAAAGAATATTTTTTCCTAATATCCAATCTCAATCTACCCACTTTCAGTTTAAAGCCATTCCCTGATGTCCTATGACTATATGCCATTGTCAAAACTCCCTCTCCAGCTCTCTTGTAGGTGCCTTAGGAAGGGGCTCTAAGGTCTCCCTGGAGCTTTCTCTTCTGTTGGCTGAGCAGCCCCAACTCTCTCAGCCTGTCTTTCTAGAAGTGCTCCAGCCCTTTGATCATCTTCATGGCTTCCTCTGGACTCACACTACACCAAGTCTATGTTGTTCTGCTGTTGGGGACCCCACAGCCCCCAAGTGGGGTCTCACAAGTGTGGAGCAGAGGGGCAGAATTCCCTCCCTTGAGCTGCTGCCTGCACTGCTTTTGATGTAGTCCAGGACAGGTTTGGTTTTCTGGGCCCCAAGTGCACATTGCCAATTCATTTCCAGTCTCTTAGCTACCTGCACCCCAAGTCCCTCTTGGCAAGGCTGCTCTTGATTCATTAATCTCCCAGCCTCTATTGATACAGGGGTTTGCTGTGACCCAGGTCTAGCACCTTCCGCTGAGCCTTATTTAACCTCATGAGGTTCCCATAGGCCTGCTCCTAGAGCTTGTTTGAGTTTCTCTCGATGGCATCCTTTCTCTAAAATGACTTGGACATATTTAGTAGGTTTCTGGGCTTTGAACAGGACATTTAAGCAATTTATTAAGAGATGAAGGATGGATTTTTTTGGAAGATTGGCTGCTATTTTTTGTATTTCCTTACTGGGGAGAAGCTTACATAGAATCATACAATCATTTAGGTTGGAAAAGACGTTAAGAAAGAAGAGTAGAAAAAATCAGGCAAGGTTATATCAGTTACAAGCTGCAGTCACTCAGCTGCCTAGGGTGAGGAGCACTAGACAACTGGAAGTATAGGCAGGTTGAGGAAGCAGAGTGGGGCAGCTGTATTCTCTGCTTTGCAGCTTAATCCCTTTCCCTCCATTTCTATGCAGGTTGGTGACTTGGGGTCTTAAAATCATCTCTGGCTGGGTTGAGTTGGTCGGTATAGAGCATACTTGTAATATGGAAAACTAGTTTTACCTCTAAGTAATCTTAAAGCAAAAAAATATCCATAATAAGTAATTATTCTTTTTGTTAGGTTGATCTGGACAGACAGTAACATCACTTCTTCCTGCTGTGTTTCCTGGCAGATTCAGAGAATTTTGTCACATTTACCCTATCTCTGACCTGGTCAAAGCTGCTTTGAGAACAAGTGTAAAGGAAATCCATGATTGTGCTAGTAATCTCCCCACACTTTAAACTTTTAGCACTATTTCTTTAGAATGAAGCCTTTCTATGACCTCTGTTTAATAACTTTTCCAAGTACTGACTGTTCAGTAAAGAAATAGTTTCCATCTTTTCAAATTACAGGAAACCCTTTTTTACTCTTATCAATAGTGGTGTGTGATGTTAGTGATGTGTTTTTTGAAAGCATAGAATGAGTCACTGTAAAGTCACTGAAAGGACACTAGTTACCACATCTACCCTTCTGAATATATTTCATTTACATTTTCAATGCAGTGTCTTTTGCCACAAAGTAAAAATTTTAAAGCCTCTCTTGGAAAGAGGCTGAGGCAAGTTATTACCAACTAAATATTGCTAAGTCAGAAAAGATCAAATTAAGGGTGTTAGGGAAATATCCTATCTTCCAGTAATTTTTAGTAAAGATGTTACTGAGGAACAGAAACTGTCTAGTGTGCCTGGATTTTGACTGCCTATGTAAACATTTTGTGTTCTTGTGTGTTTAAGTTCAGAGTTATTAAAATGAAAACAACCTTAGATGTTTTCTTCTTATTTAAAACAGATTATTTTCTTATTGATGTATATTTCCTTTCCTATCTGAAGTGATAACTGAGTGTTTTAGAAAACTTGTACTTCTCTTGGGATGAAACAACTGCAACTGGAATTTGATTACACTGATCTGTGTTTTAAACTTCGATCAAGCAGCAAAAGCCAGCTTAAGGCCTCCAGTGTTTTTCAGGTGGTTTCTGGAGATTTATTTATTTGTCATATAAACCCTTTTTTATTATGAATACCAAACTTGATTTTGGGAGGCCATTATACAGTAATGATTTCAGTTATCTTAAATCAGCATTTTTTTTCAGCAGTCTGTCCCTGCACTCTTGTGTTGCCAGCTATACATCCTGGCCTGATGCTAAGTGAGTTTGAAAGGTTTCCACATGTTCATGAGTTCTCAGTAGCATCAGGTGATTTTTTTGAGACTAGCTGTTGCTTCTTTGCAAGGTGGTTTTTCTCTTCGGAATCCGGACAAAAGAGGTGATAGGAAAACCATGATTCTCAGCTGATAGTTTTTGGTGGACAAAATTTTTCCTCATTTAAAGGAGAAAATTTTTGGAGTGCAGATTTTTCTTCTCAGGACCTCTCAGTGTAACTCTTGGTATGCACACAAGTACAGTCTCTCTACTACTTCACAGCAGGATGAGAGAGGTGAGAGCTTCCAAAACTGTGAAGGGGCCTAAGTGAGTTCTGTTTTAGCAGTGGGTTTTTTTGATCTATAGAGCTCATTTCCTGCTTCGCTGCCCGTGCTACTCCACTATATACACAGCCTCTGGGGCAGGGCTTGGATTGTATATTGGTTGCACACACTGCTACAAGCACCTGTCCCCAGGGTAGAGGTGATGCCTGCCACGAGGACGTTTGTTACCCTGATACAGGTTTCTAACCCTGCTGGTGCTGTTGGAGCTGATCTGTCAGAAGAGACTAAAAAGGAGCTATTAAAAATCTTTAAAAGCAGTCAAATCGAGAAGATGCATCTTTAATTACAGTGTAACACCAATTGGCATTGCTTTTCTAAAAACCCTTCTGGGAAGGGGAGGTGAGCACTGCAGGGGTGCCAGTATGCAGATGCAGTACACCAGGGATGTGGGTATAGAGAGGTTCATTCACATGTGACTGCAGGATGTTTTAAACAAATTCCTACATTCTAGAATTGGCTAGCTTTCTTTATTTTGCAATTCTGATAATACCCACACTTTGCTTATTGATATGTTCTCTGATTTTTCCTCTGCATATTAATTTAAAATGTAAAATGACTATGATTTTCCTAGCAACCAGATAGTTTTTGTGTTGTGACTTCTCCAAATATCACAGATTTGCTATAATAGTGGTTCCCCTTTACCCCCCACTACCAAAAAACCAAACCAGCAAGCCACATCCTACGTGTTTAATTCTAGATTAAAAAATTAAACATGGAGATTACTAATTGTTTGTGCTATTCTCTTTTAAAAGATGTGCATTCATATCTAAAGACTTCTAAATTGTACATGGAATATTAACATTAGTTTTGAACCCATACTGTTGATCTGAATGCTTTCCTCAGAAGTACAAAGCTACTCAAGCACAGTAGTACAAAAGCATTCAAGCACAATGTACAAGTAATGCAGAGTTAAATGTCCAATTCCTACTAAAGGAAACGCCACAATAGGAAGCATTAAATGAAATTAAGCTGCATGAAAGGAATTTAATTTTTCTTTTGTCTGTGTGACTATGTAGTAACTGGTAGTGTGGCCTCACTTGATTACTGTGTATAGTTACCTGGGCTCCACTATTTCAGGAGGATGTGAAGGTCCTTGAATATGTCCAGAGGGAATAAAGCTGGTGAAAGGGCTGAAAAAAAAGTCCTGTGAGGAGTGGCTAAGGATTTTGGGCTTATTTAGTTTGGAGAAAAGGAGGCTGAAGGGTGGTCAAGCTCCCCTAAAGAAAAACTACTGTTAAAGAATATTGCTACCAAATTTAAGTTCCTCACATTAAAATTTGCTTTTGATTAATGAACGCTCATCAGAAGGTGGGAATTATTTGCATTAAGTTCAGATTACTTTCTAACATGAAATGTCACTGGATGGTGAAACAATTTGGAAGATCATGGTAATACTTTGTACTAGTGTAAAAATGTATGTATTGATGAGAAATATCAGTCTGACTCCTGTATGATTTCCAGTGGTTTGCTACCACACTTGCCTAAGAATCTTTAAAAGACAATGGCATGATCAACTTAGCAGACTATATTTTTCTTTTGGTCAGGGATGAACAGCAGCTGCAAAGAAGACAATACCTTGTCCTAATATTTTTTCTATGTCATCCTTCCAATTTATCCACTGCAGACTGACTTGGTAGCCCACAGAACATGGGATTATTTAATTAGGAAGCTGATTTTTTTCCAGCAAGTTACAAAGATCAGCTTGTGATCCCTTGCATTTTGAATGTTGCAAGAGGAAGTTACAGCATGACCTTTTTAAAAATATGTTTGTAGAAAATGCTATTGCAGGGTTACTTTTTTTTTTCTGTGAATTGCCAGCTCTACAAAAATCTGTAGTTCTAAAAAGAAAACTGAAACTTACTTGCCTTTCATTAATAATGGACATCTTGCAAGCTAGGCTTAATGCCTTCCATTCAGCTCCAACTTGACTGTAGCTACAGTCAGTTCTTCCACGAGCAAATACACAAAATTCTGTAATATCTGCAGTAACTTTATAGTGCTACTTCTAATACAAAAAGTAACCATAAAACCACTTAAATGCAATGGAAGTGTGGAATTGCCATATGATATGTGCAAACAGCTTTCAGCTATTTGTGTGCCAAACCCATCCTACTAAATGTTCCTGCTTCTGCTGGTAGTTTCTAGGGACTGACATTGGGAGTGCTTGTTTCATGGCTGCTTGTATACCCAGTTTCTATGTAAGCTCAGCTGTTTATTACACTTCTCTTTCAGAAGGGCTATGGCTTCCCTGTTATATTTCTGCTAAAACATTGCTTTACTGTTGCATTTTGATTGCACAGTGTGTAGTGACATAGTAGAGTCCATAGAGTAAGAGGCTTAAATGGGAAAGTCAAGATTTCAAACAGAGGGAAAAGACTTAAGCATTTCTCCCAGATATTCCTGCTGCCTCAAGAGATCAGGTCATGCTCATTGTATGGAATCTTAGTGTCTGACAGCAAGGAAGATTTTTTCATATGCTGATGTATTTTTATTCTGCAGGTTATGTTTCTTTTGTTTCATAGGCCAGTAGTCATTGTCATAGACAGATGATGGGGTTAGGCTACATTTGGGGTTTTTTTTATCTATCGAGGACAGGAACCGTTGTTAATATTAATACTATTTTTGTGCATATGTGTGAATTTGGCCATAGATTACCTTGTAAACTAGGTTGGAATTATGCATTAAAGGATCTTGTTCTTTGTGTTACAAATTGTGGGAATGAATAGTGAATATGAAAAATTATTTATTGAGTAATTTTGTAATACATACCTCACTGCAAGAAAAACAAAACCTGAAAAAAGAGATATTGCTTTGATATTGCCAATACTGACAGTATTCTAGATTGTTCTCTTCACTCAGCAAAAGGGTTTGGAAGGTAGCATGTTATTTCTCCTCATAGTTTTGTCCTGGGGTTTATATTTCAGAGGGGTGTTTTAAAGGAACCTTTCCATTAAAGCTTTTTGTCTTGTACTTTGACAAGCAGTTAACACTCTTAATTTTAAAAGGTATTTAACCTCTCTTTGCTAATGACTTTCAATTTGGCTGTTGAAGTAAACTGGTTTTTTCTCCAAGTGTAATTAAAACTCCAGCAAAATGAGCTATAGGTAGAAAAACAAGATATTCCCATAATATTTGTATTTCTGTAATGCAAATATTATGTGTGATTTACAGTCAAGGTAAAAAATTGCATAAAACCAAGATGCTTGCATTATCTTGAGCTGGTGGCTGCTTTAGAAATTAGTTAGCTGGAAAAAGGCAAGAGCAAAGTTGTTCTGCATTTTATTACTAGCAAGTAGAAGACATGGGGTGCATTCCTCATCAAGGTGATTATTTATCTCAGATCTGCCAAGTGTGGTTCAGTCACATTGGGATTCCCTTTAGGGACAAGATGGATACCAGTGCTGCAGGCATTCAATGCAAGTGAAACCTTTTTAAGCATCATGAAATGTAGAAACTGCATTTGATTGACAAATGAGGGAAACGTCATATCCCTCTTCATGTTTTTTTTTTTTTTGGTTGGTTGGTTGGTTTGTTGGGGTTTTTTTTGGGTTTTTTTGGGTTGTTTTTTGTTTGTTTGTTTTTGTTTTGGTTTGTTTGTTTGTTTTTTGTTTGTTTTTTGTTTTTTTTTTTACTTGCCAGTTTTTCTGTATACCTCTTGTAGCATTGATATTAGGGGACATTCCTCTCTTCAGTTTTACTCTCTGGAATGCCTATGTGACAAATACCACGATATTTTGGATGTTACAGTTCTTCTTACAGGACAAAAGAAGCTTGTCATATGTAGTGTTTCCCGGTGCATGACCCACAATGAAAGGAAAGGACTGTTTTGTTTACTAAGTGACAAAAGGAAAGGTCTTGTTGCTAAATGTAAACTTGACATTAGTGAAAGTAAGACACACTAAGATATGTTCCATGTATTGACAGTATTCTGTAGGAGAGGTTTAATAAAATGCAGTCTCATGTACTTAGGATGTGGATTCCGCCTGTGAACCTGTTAATTCTTAATGCTCCTCCATAGAATCCTGCCTTGTGCTATGGAGAGTCAGCTTGGTCTGAGCCACTGTCACCTCTAGATACCTGCTGTAGCTTCAACCAAATTAAAATGCTGGGTGGTATCTGGGAATAGCTTCTGCTCGTGACAAAAATATGCAGACACTTAAAATAAGATTTTTAATATAGTAGATCTTTGAATAATTTGAATGTGATTTTTTTTTTTTTAACCAAAACAGAAAGAAGAAGGAAAAATTCAAGGGCAGCTTAATAAATCTGATTCTAACCAGTACATCAGAGAACTGAAAGATCAGATAGCTGAGCTGCATCATGAGGTAAGTGATATTATACTACAGTCTCTGATCACTTATACCTTTTGTCCTTTCACCTGTGGCAAGTTCTGCTTGTTTAATAGTTATTACATCTTCAGTACCTGTTTTTGCTGAAATACATTATTTTAAATGAATGCAATAAAACTCTTATACATGAACCTTGCCTTTATCTTGGAAGGTAAGAGAACAAAATAGTGTTTAGTTATGTGATTTGACTTTAAATGGGGTTGGAATTTATGTTCTGTCTTGGCTTTTTCCCTTATTTCATGAGTTGATCATATTCGTGTTGCATTTACTCCATTTGGAACTGCATACATGAAAATAAGCCCCTTTATGTCTTTATTTGCTACAACTATTAAGGCCGCTGTAGTTAGAAGCTAAACTTCATTTGTGCAAGTAGAAGAATCAATGTGTAAATTTTCTGGTTCTTGCTGTTGTGAGGATGAATTTTATGTGATAGTATACTGAGATTGCTTAAAAAAAAAAAAAAAAGGATGCTTGCTTAATACCAGTTAACAGATTTTTAAGTTTTAAACTGCCAAAACCTTCAGTCTATGAAATGTCTGTCTTCAAACTTCCTTGCTCTAATAGTTGTAGTAACTTTCTGTTAGTTAAAAAGATCAGAAGGTCTTGAAACCGAAATGGCTTATGTAACTCCTGTGCTCACTGGCTCATTTCAGTTCGTGCTGCATTGTGAAGAAATTTCTTTACCTAATATTCCATCGTGTGCAAAATGCCTGCTCATCTTTGCAGCAGTCTCTTTCTAGCCTATTCATACACAACTCTGAGAGTGTTGCTTAAAACTATAGGATTATAGAACAATTCAACCTAATTGTTTCTTGCCTTTTTGCTTTTATTAAATAAACACTCCTTTCTTTAAGTGTAGATAGTCTTTTCATAACAATCTGAGTAGATCCAAGCTTTTAGGATCCATCCCTTGAGACTTATAACACAGTTGACGATCTTGGAATGTTGTCTGTGCTATAGATCACTATGCTATAGATTGAGGATAGTCTCTAGAGCCATCAGTCCAGCACCTTTACCAATCATTAAGCTCACTTAAAAACAGATTTAAAAATCAATAACCTGTCTTTCTCCACTAAAACACTCTAATTAGATTTCTTTGTTGCTTGCTTGAAGAATTCCCAGAAAGCCAGATATTTAGTCTATTTTTGCATTATGAACAAAATAAGGCACTGTACTGACTTTTTCCCTCTGCTCACTGTAGGTTCAAAAAGTAAAAAACACTACTTTGAGGGAAAAGTAGAATTAATCTTGGAAAGCTCTTTCATAGTTTTCTCTATACAAGCATTTGTTATATGCCTGGCTGAGAAACTGAATTGTCATGAAGGCAGGCAATATATGGTACATCTTTAATGTGTATAAGTTAATATGAACAGGCTGGAAAGAAGATGAGGTTCATAAGCTCACAGAATAATGATAATTCTATGTAATACCAGCAGTCTAGTCAAAACTTTATCAGCATTTCAATTTGACAGAAAGGATATGCTATGAAGAACATGGGTTTCAACAATAGTAGAGTCTGAGTAGTTCCATGTAGAAGAGCACTCCTCTTCCAGATATGTGCTTTGTGGTGGCTAAATTTTTCATTTCCAAACTAGGTAAACACTATAGGAAGGAAATCATTCTAGGATATATAGGAACTGTAAGAAGAAATGGTTTGACTTGATGATTTTACAGATCTTTTCTGACTTTAGTCATTCTGTGATTTTTATGAAACTCTGTGTAATAGAGATGTGCTACCTTAGCAGCATTCTGCATGTTTCTTTACACAGACTTTATTCAAGCCTGAAAGTCTTTGTTTATTAGTGATTTATTTTCCCTTTCCCCCTTACTGTTACCTATCTGTTTTTCTAGTTTTTAAATAAATTCTTAAGAGGGAAAGCAGTGTTTCCTGCAGTGTTTCCTCAAAAAGCAAAATCTGAAGAAAATTGGCAACAGGAAGAGGCAAAAATGTTTGCTCTCAACTGCTAGATGTTAGAAGTATAGTTCAGTCAATGCCAGTTAAATAAACAACTTCCTTAAATCTGCACTGAAGTGTCTTCATGCATACATCCATTAATGACCATGTTCTTTGTTTTTTGGCTAGCTGCTTTCTGATTCTACTTCTGCAAAAGCTAAAAGAAACGTTACACATTTGCAAATGCATCTTCCTGAAGATAGGGTGAGGGTGTATGTGACATGCTGACCACAATCTCCCAGCTGGTTAGCATGTAGAAGGCACTGTAGAAGGAAGAGAGCTTTTGGTGACTGTATAGTTACCTTCTAATACATTGTAATAATGTAACTTTAAACTGCACATAAAAGCAAATGTTAATTAAAGCAAAAGTTATAATTTAAGGTAGGAGTGGGACAGATGTGTGAAACAAGATTAAATGTCTTGGCATGGCCATCAGAGTTGATTCTGCTTATGTAACAGGTTTTTTTCCTCTTTGGCATTTTTACACTGCATTTTTACACATTTTTTTACACTAGAAAAGTTGCAGGTTCTCCATCTGAAGGATGGAACAAAATAATGACCAAATATTACATTGAACATAAGTAACTGCAGACTAAGTCCATATTCTGGCCTTTGGATAAACACTATTTTGTGCCTTTGGCCAGCAGTGTGAATGTAAATGTTTCTGTGTCAGTGGTGCCTGGAGGAGCTACATGCTTTAATTCTATTCTGTGATACCATCCATCAGATGGCGATGGTGCCAAGTTGTGGCAACAGCATGATCCATCCTAATTGCAGAGCTCTTGTGAAAGGTCTACTGTTCCTCAGTGTTTGCAAGCCAGGCTAGTAGCCTGGCACAGGGCAAATCCGGGATATCAGTGAGGAATACCAGTAAGGACAGCAGAGTCTCTATTACTGCCCAGTGTCTAAAGCTAAATTCTTCACTAAAAGGTGGGTTGGGGGTGGAAGTTTGCTATGGCACAGGTGCAACAAGCTGCTGCTGTACCATCTCTTGATTTTTCTGGGTGAAAGAAGTTTGGCCCTTAATATTGAGATATTTCTCTCATTCTTTCCAATGTGGTAACCTATGTTACAATCCTTTGTATCCCCAATTATGTGTCTTATTTATAGTAAATTCAAGTTGTGTTCCTGTTACTGAATAAAACTGCACATACTGGAAATCGGTAGTATAGTACCCAAAACGGAGCCAATAAGCCACATTGGTATTAAATGTAGAAGGTAATTAAATAGAAAAACATGCCTTTTTTCTTACCATTCAAATACAGTAAAATAACTATAAATTGAATTACTGGATTTTTGGCTTGTTCTAACAAGCCGCCTGTCTGATTCCTTTTATACCTAACCAGAGGATTTCTGTAGCATGGTAAGCTGAGTTGAATATTAACTACTTCAGAGTAAGTCTTAAACATGTAGTTGATGAACACTTCAGGAGAACAGACAGACAAAATTTGGAGCTTTGAAAACATTATAACCAGAAGTTGTCAACTTCTGGTGAACGCTGCAGTGTTAAGTTAATGGTTAGACTCTGTAGAGGCATTTTCCAACCTTAAGAAATCTATGGTTCTATGCACATTATCTTAAATCTATTTACATGCACCTCTTTCTTTGCACTGATTTGAACAACCAAATATGGGTTAGAATATAAATATTAAGTGTAATTTGTAATGTTACGTAAAATAGTGAAACAGTTCTTAAATTCCTCAGTGCAACCATAACTTCACTCAGAAATTAAATACATGTAGACCAGTTATTACTTACTTTGAAGTAAGTTATTACTTACTTTTGAACATTTGTAAACATATCTGGTTTTATGCTCATTGCCTAGAAAGTTACTGACAGCTATCCTGTAATCTTTTACACAACTTATCAGTATTCAAAGAACAGCTGATGCATAATGAAAGGACACTCAGATTGAAGTATTTCTTGTTAGCCAGTAGCTAATCCTGTGGTAAGTCATGTATATTAAGTGCTGTACTTCCTTTCCTCCTTATTGGCTGAGTTTGTGATTTATTGGGCACAAAGTTGTTAGGTGGTTGTGACTTATGACTTTATTGTTGAAGGCTGAAACTAGTGTGAAAACCTGAAATGTTGAGGATCATCACAAACAGGAAGTCGTGATGGAAACTTCTTTGAGAGCTTTTAATATGTACTAGCCTTAGACACTCGGCCTTTTCAGAATCTCCTGTTGCCATTTGCTGTTTTCATTAAGTCTTTCCACCTAGCATTTTCTTTCTTCTTTCATTTCTTTCCCATTCTTAAAGCTACCTCTGCAGCATTCTTGACTTCTAGATGAGTGAGATGTTAATTTAAAATGCTTTCTTACTGTGCAGCCCCAACAGGCTGCAGCTTCTGTGAAGCAGCTTTTGTTACTCTTGTCAGTAAATACAGAAGCTTGGTTGCCCTGTGTCTGGCACAGGAGAAATAAGATCTAGTGATCAGAATATTGTGTCACTTGACTTTCCAGTTCATGTGCTTTAATTGATGTAATATAAATGGTATGACCACACAGACACTGTAAGGTTGTACCCTGGTTAGATACTTCTAGGTTGTGCCAGGATTGCTAGTATTTCACAGAAGTTGCATTTAATTAGATACAGAAATGTTAAGTGAAAGCAACTTCTGTGAAACATTTTTACTGTTCAAGAGAATATTATCACTAAGTAGAAGTAAAGCTGTTAAGCTGTGTGGAAATGAATACATTGTAAGTTTGGCCTGTTACAAGTCTCCATTAAGTAAATTTGAAAGCTTAAGAAAAATTATGACTGTTGAACAAGCTGTTATTCTTTTAAACACAAATCATATACTGGAGAAACGAGGAGGAGGTTGCTTGTAGTTTCCCACCTTTTCCTTTGAATCTAAACTGAATGGAATTAAATGATTTATAAACTGCTGAAGTTCTGCATTTCATGCACTACCTCTCCATATGTGCAGTCACTTTATATATATTACCCAGCAGCTGCTTCTGCTTCCTGTTGGATGTTGCAAGGCTTGTATGTGTTACCTAGATTACAGGAGTGGTACAAAAGATTAGAATTGATGTGCTTACCCACAAACTACACTGGCAGACCACAAGACACCTTTAGAGACAAAAGCAAGTGGTTTCCAGTCTTTCAGACTTTGTGATTTAGGACTGAAGTGCTTAAACTTAAGTTGCTTCACATGAAATTGTACAAAGTTTACCTCCGTCACACTGTTAGGTGATTTTTGTTGCTCTTGGAATCCTTTAATGTGTTTGTTTTTGCTGTAAAATTTCAGGGTTTTATCTTTGTATACTATAGTATTTCAAACGTGGATTTGGTTTAATCTTATGACAGTTTTCATATTAAAAGCCGAATTCTGCCTTAGATATTGTTTGTACAAAAGTAAGTATGTGGCTGCTGGGGCTAGGGTGGTTCTAGCTCCCGGCTGCTACAGGAGACCGGATAGCTCCGAGAGCTCCCGAGGCAGAGTGCCAGCTACACAACTAACAAGAGACAGAGACTCCGGGACTTGCTGTAGAGGTTCCGAAGGCAGTTTATTTGTCCAAAGGGTTTCCACTAGCAAAATCTGGTTACATAGCATATAGCAAGGGATCTTTATAGGTTTCAAAGGGATTGAAATTCTAACCATTAAAATTATGAGTTGAGAAACTATCCAATTACTTTAAGATTCTAGGTAAGGAAAAGACCAATCATCTAGTCAAGTTAAAAACCAATAGAAATCCTAAATGGTAACAGGGGTTTTGGCAGGGAAGGAGGCATCTCTCATGAAAAGTTCCATTGTCTCAGGGCACAAAATCCCAAGGGCCTTTTTCAGGCACCGTTGTATCATCCACACAAGTAGTCTCTACAGTTTGGGATTGCAGATGTATATTGGCTATGCGTGTTAGAGGACAGCTTTATGAAGGCAACAGCAATGTATAGAAACAGTGCTTCCTTTACTTAAGACATTTTTCCTTAGAAAACAGGAATAGGGATGTTTAAGATGGCATAGTAAAACTGAAGAAATGGGCTATCTGTGCATCTGCAGGCACTATTCCACCTGCTATGAATTTTGAGAGATAATTGCTGGAGTTTAGGAAGAATATTGTGAAAGTACCACTACATGTTTTGTCTTTTTTGGTGCATGCGTCTGCTATTGACCAGTGTCAGAGGGAGAATACAGAGTTTTCTCCTAGCTGTTTCTTTCTAATGAGATATCCTCTTGATAAATATTTAGTTGCAATATTTTGAGAAGAAGCAAGGATGCTGTGCAAATCTTATGGGGGTGTGTTTGATATTTGAATGAAAACCAAAATTCTGATGTTAGTGTGGCACACTGGTCTAACATTTAGAAGCTGCAACTTACCCACTTAACAATATCTCAGCATGGCTGATGGAAAAGAACAAGATAGCAAGTAACTGGAGCATTACTATTCTGTCAAAAAAATTTTCATGCATTTATAAGACTTCATTAAAGTACCTTTTAAGTGTAATTCTAGAGATTAAATTCTTGCATATTGACAGTGCAGAAAATGGGGGTTTTTTTAAGGTATTTCCCATTTCAGTATCTGAAAACTTGATGGCTCTTCAAAGAAGTAGTGAGCATTAGTTTACTACTCTTCCATTTCCACATAGGTATAGTTTATCTAGGAATGGATCTGATATTATGTTTTAAGAACCTAATGCAGTCAGTAGAATTCTGATATAGGTGTTATCTCTTGGTCTCATCGTGCTCCTAGTGAGCTAACACTTTAAGATTGGCTTAATGAAAAGAGATATAAAAGTCGGAGATTAAATACTATGCTTTTAAAAGATTTTGCTTGTGTAAATAAAATTCAAGACACTTTAAGTAATGACTTTGAGGATAAATAATGTATAAGTTGTGACAAAACAAAGTAATTGGTTACATAGCTGAATTAAGGATACATCCTGCAACTTCCATTAGCTTTCTAGACTTTCACTGCTGAGACTAAAACGGAAATGGGAAAGTGAACTTGTAGCCCATTAGTGTGAAGGATTAAAAAAATTCACCTACATGGGCCACACTACTTAATACCTAAATAAAATTCAATGCACTATAGCAAAAAGAATGAAATATTAAACCACATTAACAGTTCCTTTAGTCTTAAATACCATAAACTTATATGGTAGGTAAATTGTGTTTTAAAGCTGTCAAATTATTTCCTTCTTGTCTTTTTTATTATTAGCTGATAATCTTAAATTAGTGAGTGGTTCTGGGCCCCAGCACAGATTAATTCAGTTGTCCCCTGAAGAGATGAGGGAATGTCTTTACAAGCAGTTAAATTATGATTTCTGCATTGGCCATAGATGAGAGCACAATTATGATTCTGCTTGTGGCCCATTGGAGTAGCACAAGATGGACTGGCCAATTCTAGCAGCATTCCTAGCTCCTATTTCTCTCATAATAATTGCACCTGGGCTTGGGGATAGGATACCAGTGGGAACCATTATTCCTTTTTTTGTTAATTTTATTATTAGGTTTCCATTGAGTCTAATTCAATGCTTACCAAATCAAATATTCTCTTATCTGATGCACCACTAAACTACATTCAGAAGCAGAGCAAGTAGCTTGGAGTAAATAACATAGCTTTGCATAATAGAGATGAGGAATAACTGGGGAAAGTGAATTCTAGTTAAAGTTTAACCTACCAGAATTTTTTTCAAGTTCTCTGAAGACATACTTAGAGTGATGGATAGCAGTGAATCAGATCATATGTGCAAATGAGAATGAGAGAAGATGAGATTTATCACCATTTAAGTACCTAAGGAACAGAAATTGGTAATATTTCTTTCATCAGAATTCAGACAAAACCAGCAAGGCCCAAAAGGCTTCATCCTCTTTCTGTAATATTTGCAATTAGATATGCTGTTCTCTACTCAGTCTCTTGAAAAGTTATTTCCCACTCCCTCCCATTTCTTCTGGAAAAAGTGTACTGTTCCTTTTTCATGTAGTACAAGCACAAATGCATTTGTCTCTTGGAAGCTGTCATTTTACTTGCTCACTTTCCTAAAACCACCTGAGTTTTATTGGAATTCATTCCAGTAAATTTTTACTTCAGTCTTACCTTCAAAGTTCTTGGTAAAATATAGTTTTCAGTAATGCTGGTTGAAAGTCCTGTATTAACTCTTGTAAAGCACTTGTTTCTCAATACAGACTAGTCACATTAACATCTTCTAATAGTTCTTTTTTTTTTTTTTTTTAAACTAGACAAATGCTTTCCAAATATGTGACTCTCTATAAATGTTTTCTTACTTGATAAGAAATGTTGTCCCTGAAAGGAAATATGTTAGCCCTCAGATTTACAAAGTAAGCATTTCAGCTTGTGGTGGAAGTTTATAGCACAATAAATCATGTGCTTTTCTTTTACCGTATCTTGCAAAAACAGGTGGACAAGAGATGATCAGATTTTTCCCTCCCTACAAGTAAAGCTCTTGCAAGGACAGCTAAAAATGTAGTTGCTTTACTAGTATGTGTCAAAGTTGCAGAACCTCTGTGCTGGCAGAGTCTGATTTAAGTGGTTGTGGTCAGTCTGAGGAACCTGTGATGTGATAAGATAGCGTTTGTGAGGTCATGTGGTTTGCAAACACCCAATCTAATGTAGCAGCTTTGTCTACAACAATAGTTAAATATATACTCTATACTTTAGAAAAGTGAATTGCTTTATTCCTTTAATTCAGCTGGCCCTTAAAAGAGTCAGATGTTATACTGGCTCGATAATACCCAGATTATTACTGAAAAACTGAACTGATTGGGAGACTTAATTATCCAGTAACTTTTTCCAATTTAGTTGCCCTTAATAAAGAAACTAGCTTTAGAAACTATCTCGCTAAATAAGCAGTCAACAGGCAGATGGAAGATATAGTGGAATCCCTGAATATGTTATGACCATCATTTGTTTAATTCAATTAACTTCGAGTGGTTACAGTGTAATTAATGCAGACATGTTACACTTGCCTAGAATGACAGTATTGATTCCATAATGATGGTACTTCATTCCATGAATCATCATCTTTGCATCAGATAAGGTTGATTCCTCTCCCTTTCCCCCGGTAACACCAGCAACAAAATATTTTCCATCTCTTGTGAGGATGAAGAAAACCTCTAAATGTGATCAGTGTAACCAGGACAGTGATGTAGTCTGTCCTTAAATGGAACAGGTATTTGTTTACTTGGATGAGGGCAATGGTTTTTGGTATGAATCTTAACTGTTTCACTGCCACTAGTGACAGATTGAATTCAATGCTAAAATAAATGAAGATTGGTGATTGCTGTTTTTATAAACATTTTCCCCCTTGTTTTTCCTGACTGTATCCTATACATCTCAGCTCCAGATGAGTATTGCTGAGCAATGTAATAGTTCTTGAGTGCAGCATTAGAGATGAATATAGCTAGCTATAATTAATTACAGTGTCCCTTAAATTTTGTGTGGATTGCCAAAGCAAGTAAACTGATTAGAGATAGTTATTTCATTATCATGGCATTATAATGTTCTTGTTTGTTGAAGCTGTGGGACCTGTGCTTTACTGATTAGAGTTAAGTCAGGCTCTGTCATGTTTTTCCACCTTTAAATCAAGTTTTGGGGATTGAAAAATGGAGGAAATGAGGTTCTACTGGTTTATCTGAGTGGTTGTTCCTTGCAAAAATCGTGTGTTGTAGCAGCTATGGGAGAAAATAAGCTCAGGAGAAGATTATTGTATATTAGCTTGTAATAGGTCCCTGTAAGCTTATCTGAATATAAACACGGTAAACAGTGGAGATGCGGTGGAAGCACCTTCTAAAATTCTTTTATCAATTTGAGTGGCAGCCAGCACAGATGAAAGTAGTTTCTGCAGTCAGGGGCAAAAATGTTACTTAGTCCATTTAAAAATGCTGAGCTTAAGTCCTGCTTTTAAAGGACACAGTAAAAGTGTGAAATGCTCATTTCCTGTAACTGCTGCCTGTAATGGGCGCATTTTCAGTCTCTATCAGCCAGTACCTTCTAGTTAATACTTGAGGTTTCAGTAACGATTGTATTTATAGATGCATGCAGTAGAGAGAAGGAGTATTGAGATTTCTTATTTTCTTGATGGTAATAATTGTGGTATATTAAGTGTGGTTATACTGCTGTTTTAAAATACTTTCGTTGCTGTATCCTCACTGCAAACAAACACTTCCATTAGAGCTTCTTGTAGAAAGAGTTTTTGGGAACTTCTATAAATAACTAGCTAGTAGGTAGAAAGAAAAATCCTAGGCCTGTGATCCTGAAACTTCTTTGGAATTGCACACAATCTCACTACAATAAACCTGTCACCTCTTAGAAAAATTCCCACAAGAAATAAAACCTGACAGTTACCTAATACTGACTTCTTTTCAAAATAGCATTAAAGTTGGGTATTCCTCAGTGCTGTTGCTATTTCAATTGTATATTTGATACCTAACTTCAAAGTTTAACTTGATTATACTGCACTAGATCAAAACCAGATACTTAAACCATATAGTGCAGTGATCAAAAAGTCATGACCTCCCATTGATAGCTTTATTGGTTTCCTGTTCTGATTCACTGGAAACCTTCTGGTCTGAGCACTTGTTGCTGGTTTTTATCTTTGTCACGTTTACTATACAGCAGACTTGCCTATGGTAAAACTTATATACAACATACATTTAATTTAACATCATATTTCATTTTAGCTCTAGTACTCAAAATGATAATGTTGAAACAACCCACTTTTTATAAAAACTTAAAAAAAATTTAAGAGTACATTCAGAGTGGTATGAAATAAACAGGTGGACAACTGGAGATGAGCTTTCTTTTAATGCATTAAAATTGTTCTGCAGATTTTGTTTAAGCTTTCTGACAGCTATAGGGATTTTGTAATACGTTTTGTATTACTCTTAGACTAAATGACTTATAGAAGCTGGCAATTTAAAACAGAGGCCAAATATTTAAATGCTGTTAAAAAACCCCCAAAGCCTGAAATTACTCAGTCTTGGAAATTTTCTGCTGCTCTTTCGCTTTTCACTTACAACACACTGGAAGGGTTTTATCTCTGACTGCTATGGTCAGTAAAGTTCATTTGAGATAAATATTTTAGATTGTACAGCAGTATGTTGGTTATGCTTTTAAAAGTATGAGTTTAAAAAACAAAGGTAATAGTTTCCTTAAACAGGAGTCATTAGTAATTAATCGCGTACAAAATCTTGGTTTCCGAAGACCTAATGATGAATGGGCAGATTCATGTTGTAGTATCTCATTTCTTTTAAGTAGGCTTTTAAACCTACTATAGGTGGAAAAAAAAAAAATTAAGTCCAAACACTCTCTAGATTTTTTAACTTTTAAGAATAGCAGCCATACTGGCACAGCCAGAAAAAGGAGCCTAGGTCTATTCAGATATTTAATATTGTCATTCACCACTGTTCTGGCTTGGGCCTACAGTGGGATTGTTCCAGCTTGGAGTTTACTACTTGCTCTGATTTCTGATTAGCTACTGCTGCCAGTTTAAGGGTTTTTTTGCTGCAATTACTTGAAGAAGTGGATAAATGATACTGCACCTATATTAGATTGAATCAATTTATAAACTCAAAAAATTACAGAATTAAATAGGTTGAAAAAGACCTTTGAGATCATTGAGTCCAACCATGACCTAACACTGCTTTATCAACTAGACCATGGTACTAATTGCCACATCCAGTCTCAAACACCTCCAGGGATAGTGACTCTACCACCTCCCTGGGCAGCCCATTCCAATGCCCACTCATTCTTTCTATGAAGAATTTTTTCCCAATGTCCAGCCTAACCTTCCCCTGGCAAAGATTAAGCACAGATTAAGACTTTGTCTCCTTGTCCTGTTGCTGGTTGCCTGGGAGAAGACCCCCTATCTTGCTATAACCTCCTTTCAGGGAGTTGTAGAGTGTGATAAGGTCTCCCCTGAGCCTTATCCAGTCCAGGCTTAACAACCCCAGTGCCCATAGCTGCTCCTCATAGGGCTTGTGTTCTAGAACTTTCACCAGCCTTGTTGCCCTTCTCTGGACATGTTAAAGCATCTCAACATCCCTCCTAAACTGAGAGGCCCAGGTCTGAAAACAGTACTTGAAGTGCAGCCTAAGCAGTGCTGAGTACAGGGCTTCTGCATTCTAATACCTGCTGGATGTAGTATTTGTCTGGACTGATATTGGTGTCCTTAATGGAAACATACTTCCCACTAATTCTGTTGGAGATGCTCCAATTACTTGATTTGCAGTGATAAGCATTTTTCCAAAAGAAGTTAAGGGGAGTGTTTTTAAAGAAGTGATAGTGTACTACTGTATGCCTTAAACTGGAATCATGTTGTTACTGTGGGAGAGTCATCAGTAAGTAGCAGCCGGGTGTTAAGTATGGTAAGGGATCCCATTAGATGATGTGGAGAGTCTCAGGAATTTTTAAGAGCTTCAATTCGTTTGCTTTTATTAATTTTAAATGTGATTATAATTTATTACATCATAACTGATTTATTTTTATTCGCTTGTAATTTTCTACATCTCTGTTTTCATTGGTACCAAGTTGACAATGTTTTTCTGAGTTATAGGAAAGCTATTTGAAAATCCTTATGACTTGTTTCTTCAGCTAGATGTGGTTATATCATATTTTCAGTAACATTCTAGTTTTCTTTTGATTCATGCTTGGGTTTTAAGTAGGAAATCCTATGAAGAGTTTCAACTGTTACTAATGTTGGAACAAATAAAGAGGGAACTCTGATTTTTAGATTCCTCTTATAAGTAAAAGCACTGAGAATTCAAGATCTTTATTCTTTAAATAAACATTTAAATTGACACACTGCCTTCTGCCAATACTGATTTTATTCACCCAAGGTAGTGGTTGTATTTTGATCTCTGTGTATTTCTTGGTTATCTTCCTGTGACTAGATTTAATATTTATTGGCAAGCTTTGTTAAAACCTGTCTTTGCTACTTTGCACTTGAGTAAATTTCAAGAATTAGTTACTGAAACCTTTTAAAGGGAGCAGACAGTAGCATTTTAATTTGACTTTTCACCAATGAACTCCTAGCTTAAAACCTCACAGGTTACAACACAAAAATGTTTCCCAGAGCTTAAGTTGAACTCTTTCACAAAGTTCCACTTGAAAGTTTGACCTATGTTCCCTACTAAAAAAGCCCGAAGGGACTCGGAAATATAACTTGCTTGTAACTGACTATCACCTTTCAAGCTTGATTCTATGATTTAATACAGAAGACCTTTTGAATTGTTTAAAAGTTCTAAATTTCTCTTTACTGTTTCTCCTTCATGCCTGGCTTGATGAGGCAGTCAGCACCAGGTAAGAAAGTTTATTCTAAGGTGTAAGGATCTGGTTATTAGCCTTTTTTCAGCTATTCTATATTTGTGGAAATACACTGTTTCCTGATAAGACAATGTTTTCATATGTTGGCCAGTAGACATACAGTTTATCTTTAAAATGCTGAAGTCTTTAGACATAAGAAGGTATATAAATGCACACATTAAGGTTTTGTTCTTGATTCAGCTGACTTTTGAAAGAATAGTGATGATATGTATTTTGATCACATCATGTTATTAACCCTTTGAAATGTCCTAAAGACCATGTGAATGTGCTGTAGTGAAAACTGGGTTGAAGCTGCAGTCAACTAGACAATATGACCTGGATTTGAGAATTAAAAGCAAAACACATGGGGTTTACCAGACCTGGTTTTTAATTGGTTGCATATATATTTTTTTTTTTTAAGCAGATGTGATCAGATTTGAGATTCTTGCAAAACTGAAGCAGTAAGAAACAGGTTCCTCTAAAACTTATTTGTTGGAGCAACAGAGATGTAGTTCCCTTCACAGGAAGGAAGGCCAGACCCAAAACTGAAAGCCTTTAACCAATATCGACTGTACAAAAGAGAACAGAAACTAAGAGACCCGGGGTGCAAGTCCATACTTCGGTCAACGTGGCTGTAGTTTCTTCAGGGATTAAGTATAGAGTAGAACTAGGGTATGGGGAAGTGTTTGGGTTGGGTCCACACATCCTGCATTCCAAGTCCTTAGCAAGATTTCCCATTGTCTTGATATGCTTGGTTAGATGAATGGTAAGATCTTGGCCTAATGCTTTATATTCCTACCTTAAGCTCTTTTTCCATGTTCAAATGAAACACTGACAGCAAGAATCTCAAGTCTGTCTTAAAAAGCTGACAAGTGAATTTCAGCGTGAGTAAGGTGATTATTCATCTATTGCAAAATCTGAGCCATACCTATGCAATGGCAAACATAGAACTGGTAGTTACAAATCAGGAAAGATGTTTTCAGTTGGTATTGAGTCCTCTGACACTGGCTTAGCGTGCAGCACCAGCCAAATCAGACAAGGCAACATTGGGCATCAACAGGAAGTATATTAAAATACAAATAAAGGGAGTTGTATTGCCACTTGGTATCTAGATGGATGTAGAGAGTTTAAGGAAAGTATGTAGGGAAGTTAAAGGGAACTGAATGATGGTCATCTTGATTGCTGCCTGTTTACGCTTTTCACCACTTGTTCCTTCCTTATTAGAATCTAGGGGCAATTACTAAAACAAGTAGATTAGTTTAAAACAAATGAAGAAATTTCTGGAATTTACTGCCACAAAAAGATGTGGAGGTAAACGGCAAATGATATAATCAGTCATGGATGGCTGGGCTATAAATTTATGCCAGAGCAACTAGAAAAAGATTTCACTCATATTTGCTGCAACACCTTCTGGACAAGTGAATGGAGGCTTGGTAATGTGAACTCCTGTTGTCATTGTTAGAGACACTATATTAGGCTGATAGACTGTTGTCCTGAGCCAACAGGACAGTAACATTCCTCCTTTGAAAAAAGAAACTGCTTTTTGTTCTAGAAGTTTAGCGCCTCACTTGCTAAACTGTAAAGTTATGTGAGAGTACAAGACTTTATTTTAGGAAACCTCCATTTTAGAGCTTTCTGCTGGCTTTGGCTGCTAGTATTTAATTGCATTGGAGTGCAGGCTGTCTCCAAGTTGTTTCAAATGCTTTGAGAAGCCATACAGAGCCTTTCCGCTGCAATAAAAAATCCAAATAATCAAGCTCCTTCAGAAATGCTCCTGAACAAATATTTAGGTTGAAGGGCCCTTGAATAATCTTGAACTATGAAAGTACACTTGCCCTTCTCAGTGCAACCTAGTATACTGCCCTGGGACAGTGTGGATTTCAGCTTAGCCTCCTGTGTGTCAGGACCCTATTGTCCTCTTCAGCAGTTGCTCTCCAGCCTGATGATTCCCCATAATACAAACAAGGTCTATGCCACAGCTTTCTGGCTGAGGTGGCCATTTCTGAAGCAGACCACTGATATGATGATGATACCAATGCTCTATGACCATTGATAGATGTGTAGTGTGTATTCTCTGCAATATGTTCATATTTCTTCGCAGCAGTCTATTTCCCCTTGCATGTGAGAAGTGCTTAAGAAAAAAGGCAGGCAAGTGTAAAGCTGCAGATCAAAACTGTTTCTGGAAAGTTAGAGATTTGTTATCCTAATGAAAGGATGCACAAAGATAGCACAGTGTTTTCTGAGACTCCCTTTAGGAATTGGCAAAGGCTGCATCTATTCATTATTATTTTCACCAACAGCATTTTCCACAGACTCCCATTTGGAAAGGTTGCTGCCTAAAACTGTGAAACCATGATTTTGTCATGTTACCTAAATAACTTCATCTAAAGGTATCATGTTTAAGTCTTCAGGAAAACAGTTGAGGTCATTGGCCTGGCTTTCTGAGTATTCAAAACAACTAACATTGACTATCACCTTTATAATTTCAGGTGAACCAATGGCTTAACTATACAGACCTAAAAGCATATAATTTCTAACTCTAATATGAAGTTTGTAGTCACTTGTACAGCAGTTCTTTTTTTTTTCCTGTGGTGAGGGTGGAGAGAAATTGTTGGGTTTCTGTGTTTTATTTTCTTAGTGACTAAAATTGATAGCTGTTTTGGAAAATTCATGTGGTAGCTAATCTGATCATATTGCAGGGTATTTTCAGGAATAATATTTCTAAATAACACAAAAATGTCTATACCAGGCTTCCTGCATTTAGGTATATAAACTAGCAAAAATTATCTATTCTAGATACATTTGTATTTGGTATAAGCTGATTTTGCTTGCATCACGAGTTATGCTGTACAAGTGTGGAGCTGTGTTTTTCTTCTCTTTATAAAAACTCCTCGTGAAACAACAGCAGCCTATGTGTATGTGAAGAAAATGCCAAAAACTAATGTTAGTATGCATAGTAACAACAAAGGTTTAGATCTACATCATGTACCTATATTCCTAACAGGGATTTTTTGCTATAACATCAAAAGCTGGAGTTTTTACGTGCTAACATGCAATTTAATGGCTTCTAGCATGATTATGACTCTTGTGATCTTTTTTCAACTCCTTTTTTATCCTCATCTTCTGCACGACCCCACGGTAAGTACAGAGATTCTTCCCCAAATGGACAGGTAAAGATCTCCTATTGGTGTCAATACCAAGGACATACAAGCACTTCTTATTCATCAAAGTGAATATTGCTTCAGATTTCTGAAACAAACAGATTTTGGTAAAGAAACTCTTCAGCATTTTTTTCCTTCTATTCTCCAGGTCTCTTACTGTAAAAAGTCACTTCCAAAGTAGCACTTGGTGCATCTTCCTTTTTAAGCTTTTAGAGTGACATTAGGAAGGTTCTGTAATACATTTTTAATGTTTATCTGCATCCTCAGGATTTTTTATCTTAATACTCTTAGACTGTCAAACTGACCCTGAAGTATTTTCTATTAAAAGCTAACAAAAATGAAATTCTAGATCAAACAAACCAAAACACCACAAAAACAACCAATCTCCAGAATGTCTTCCATAAGTTGCAGTTATTTTCCATTAAATTAACAGGGGACTTGCAGACTTTAGTGCTTAGTTTTGAGTAGCTTAAATATATGGTTGAAATTGTGTATCACTGTGCAGCACATTGAATTAAAATATTATCTGTCCATGGTCAGAAAATAATTTGTTCGATGTTCTCTTAAAATTGCAACTACAATCTCTTAATGCTGTACAGAGACATTTCTCCCATACTACTTGATCTGAAATCTCATTGGATCTGAATTAGACAATTAAGACACTTAACATTACAATGTAGACCAAACTAAATGTACTCTCACAGATTTTTTTGTGTGACTGTGAGAAGCTGGCAATATTCACTTGGGACCCTGTTCTTGGAAGGGGAGGCTTTCTCAAGTAAGAAATCAGGCAATATGGGAAAGAATGGAGCTGTAAAAGTAAAATGTTAAGGCCAAAAGTGCTGTCAAAACAAATAGGCCGCTCTAGAAGATAAACCATCCTTGTGGAGATATTAAAGATGCAATAAAAGAAGAATCTCTCATTACTGACTCTAGGTACCTTGATTATTAATCCTTAAAACTTTAATACTCAAAGTGATCATCAAATGTGCTACGTTCAGATCTTTCATTTTATCCAGTAAGATTCAATGAGGCATTTCTTGAAAGTGCACTTGTTTTTTGGTTTGGTTTTTGTTGTTTGGGGTTTTTTTATTGCTGGACTCTTGATCTCTGAGTAACTGTCAACTTCTACTTTTTCTAACAGATCAAATGTCTAAAAGGCCAGAGAAACTTCTCAGACCAACCCACTTTTGATGGGATTCACATTGTCAACCATTTCACAGGAGATGATGAATCATTTCATTCTTCTGATGAAGATTTTATAACTAACTCCATACAGGAGAGTGGGGTGAACTTTCATCTTCCCAGGAGGACTGGTCAGATGTCTTTGGATGACACTCTTGTAGACAGCAGTGACAGTGATACAGAGGAAAGTGCCCTTCAGACTGGGAATTCAGACAAGATGGTTTCTAAGCAGAGAAGAATGGAATCTTACTCTACTACTGTATGAATATCACTGTGACTAGCACTGAAGACTTCCATATTTCTTTAAGGCTGAAATTGTGAGGGAACTGAAACCATCCAGCAGTTGGTTTAGGTAACTATTGGATTTGGTCTGGCCTGTGATATATATATATATACACGTACTGTCTATCTGCCTTCTCTCTTTGCCAAATCTTGCTAATGAGATACCATTGCCATAAAACAGGCTGGGAAGAAGTTGATGGATGACAGTTTTGACAGTATTACTGAATGTTCTTTGGTTTAGAAACTGCAAATATATTATTTCTTTAATGTGTAAGAAGCAGTTTTGCTGTTCACAAACACAGGAATTATTTTCCTCAAAAGAAATTGCTTTTGTGCAATATTTTATGCTCTGAACAAATGTGTATGTTTTACATTGTTATCCTTTTGTGATCAAGATGGATCCTAGTAAACCATCTGATCATGACACATATATGTATTATTATCTTATGCTTCTCAATTAGTTTTGGTTTTTTACTAAAGTTATTGGATGCCCACAGAAGGCTTGAAAGACAAGTCTTTATCTGTACTACTTCATATATGCAAATAATGGTCACTAATGTCATAAAGGTGTTTTTCACAATTTTCACCTAAATCTATGTGCATCTGCTTTTGATGTTGCTAAATAATAAAAGGTCTGATATGTTAATTACAATAATGTTTATTTTGTACATATTTATGTATCTACACCAAGCTGAAAATGTACATTACTCCATTTTATATGAGGAATGTAAATGTTGCGATATTACTGTCTCTGGTATTCTAACAGGAAAATGAATTCTGTATATACACACTAAAAGTGAATTACTAAATAAAGGCAAAACACTAACTTTGCATTAAGTTTCAGCCTAGCTACAGTAACAGGCTCATGTCAGAAATGCTTGTTCAAAACACTATTGACTGAAATCTTTTACCTTCATGTATATGTAATGAAAATAAATTTTTCATGATTTAACAAGGTTGCAGCATTTACTGTTTAGTCCCTTCCAAGCTATAGTCCTTGGTTACCACAAAGTTACCTGTGGACTCTTGGTTCAAATAAGGTGAAGAATTATTGATGTCTTAGTTTTAATGAAGACATGGTCAGTGCAGTGGAAATAAGCAATGGAAATACATACATTCAATCCTCCTACAGTTTATATTACAGAAATATCTAGGAAATAAGCTATTGGTGCCATTACCAAATAGCTGTGATTGCTCAGCTCAGGTCTTACTGCTTTGCTCAATCTGCTTCCAGTCTCCTGAAAACTGAGATCCACTTAAACAGCCTTAGCTTCTTGAACAGAACAAGATATTCTACTATTCTCATATGAACATTTACATGCACTTGCAGACACATTCTAGTCAAGAATATTCTATTATTGCCATCTTATGTAATTAAGCAATCCTTAAAACTTCTTCTAGCAATGTTTGCAACTGTTCTATTAAATAAAAAGTACCAATGCAGAAGTTTGGTACTGACAGGTAGTATGTATGTTAACTGGTTTGCTCCCCACAAGAAGCAGTGTAGTTGTTTAAAATTGCAGTAAGTGTGGAAGTGTTTTGCTGAATCCATCTGCTAGTCCCATTAGGCATTTCCTTTCCCTTTATTTCAAATATGTTTTCAGCAGAAACAGCATGACTAGGAGATGACAAACACTCAAAGAATGATAGAGAAGACTGTATGAAAACAGCACATTATGGGCATCTCAACAATATTATCTGCCCAGGTGCAATCTAATTTTTAAATCTTTAAAGATGTAGGTGACAAATTCCAAATTACTGATTTCTGCAGCTCCTAACTTGTTTCAGTGTTTCTGCCAAATTTCCCCACATTTTACCAGAGAATATGTAGTTCCAAGTACAACCTGTGGAGATTGCCACTTCTGACTTGGATTAGCTGAGTGATTCTCATTCCTGTTGAAAATGTCATGTATGCAAAACCAAATCAGGAGCATTTTCGTTCACAAAAGAGTAACTGTTGTCTTCTTTCCTACCAATGAGCATCTGCTAACTTATGTTTGCACCTGGATCATTGTTGCCCAAGAGGATAGGTGACAAATGTCTTGTTGCCTGTCATCAATACCAGCTGCAAGCCTCTCTTAAAGGTAATGTTCTGTAATAAGTGGCAGGCATAAAATTCAGTTGGAGGGTCATAAAAACTCTATCTGTTTGAATAGTGAAGTGTTATGATTTTGCAATAACTGCTTTACTGTTCAAGTGATAGCAAATGAGATTAGATGGCAAGGGTTATTTCCTGAACTTTTGTGGTTTTAAAGTATACAAATAGAATAAATACTGATACCGAATAACAGCATAAATAAAAATATGCAAAATCCTTATCCAACTGACTACATCTCTTCTAGTGACAAAAGTGAATCACTGTACATACTGCAGTTTCAGACTTGGTTATACACAAACCATCCTAGAAAGACAGTCCAGGATAGGCTCTTCAGAATCATTCTGCTTTTTCTCCAACTCTTCTGGCAAATAAGTGACATAAATCTCTTGGTCTTTGTATATTATAATTTGAATATAGATCAGAATCATTAACAAAATAGACTATATAATAATAATGTGTCAATAAATAAAACATACTAATTATGCTACACACCATGACCTTTCTTTCATGACCTTCTAACAAACATTGCTATTTGCTTAGATTTGCTCTTGCATGCAGGCTGTAAAAGCACAATACAAATACTAAAAGCATAAGGTAAAAAAGCATGTAAACATGAAAATTCAGATTACTAAATATGCAAGTGCTGCAGCTGAGAAGACAGGTGGAATAGGGAAGGCTAATGCACTGCTATATGTGGAGTTTTTGTACAAATTACATTTTATGTTTGGTAATTAAAATGGTTCTGATTTCCCCAGTCTGATAATCAAGTGTCTTTGCTAATCAGAGAATACTCAACATTTAGTACTAATAGCATTTATTGTTAGACCTCTTTTAGGTAATTTCATTTCATGTGTTAGAAGTTTGTAACATTTATGAAAAATCTATAATGTGACTAGTTGGGAGAAACTACATCTGTGGAGTTAAGAGATGTGTATTGCTTTCACAGCTCAGCAACTATTTGTTCACTTTGGTCACATTTTTTGTTGTTTTGTTTCTTAACAAAAAGTAGGCGTTATCTGTATACACATCCAGAAAGTACTATTTTCCACTAAATTAAATTTTCTACTCTATATGCAATTTCTATATTAACTAAAACACATTGCTACAAAAAGGATTAAAAGAAGCATTCACATTGGAATTTGCATAAATTTATCAAAACCACTTTGTACAACCTGCTATTGAACTTGATCAATGCTGAACCCTTTTGTGGAACTACATGTTTTTCTGAGGTATTAATGTGATCACTGTTTGATATCAGAGAGTGTTAGTGACTTAGTGAACTTAATTCTTAAACACTTAAGCTAGAATGACCTAAAGATATGTTAGCTTAAAAATATCCACATTTTATACATTATATGCTGCTAATTCCCTACCTGTAGAGGCTCCAAATAATGTAATTCACTTGGGGGGCAGGTAAAGATCCCTTAGGAAAGCCATTACGGTAGTCCTGGAAACTAAAATAAAAAAATCAACCTATAAGATAGAAGTTTGTGCAATCTATATGGAAACTATGGTGTTATGTTCAATCATGCACACCAGCAACTAACTCTGTGTATTAAGAGGGAAGATGAAAGCTATGAATAACTATTGGATTTCTAGATTCAATGAAACATTTTTTATCCTGTGAAATACTCTTATCAGTATATATTCTGTAATTCTCTGAGGGTTTTGCCTGCTGATGGAGTTGTTTTTTGGTTTTTTTTTGGGAAAGTTGATTGGTTGGTTGGTTTTGTTTTGGGTTGTTTTTTTTTGTTTGTTTAGAAATTAGTTCAAGACTTAAGAAAAATCAGTAAAATGCATTTACACAGGAGGTGAGAGAACCAGAAATTCTGAATGATGGAAAGTACACAGTAAATTGACTTTCAATATAACCTCTATATAACATGAAATTTCAGCTTCAGAGTAAACATGCTAATGTATGCATGTTTGTTCATGCCTGGACTCTGAGATACAACTGCTAGATCCAAGATAAAACAGCTTAATGCTGTCCTTTTCCATGAACTAATATTTACATTATTTCTTATTTCACAATTATGAAAAATAAAAGCAATGTGGTGTACTCTTTGAATTGCATAGTACTGCACAAGTGACTGAAATTTCTTGTGTCCCACTATGAGAACAAGAATTCCTATGAGAACATTTTGCATAGTCTATGTTCTACGACCATTGATTCAACTTTTTTCTGTTTGTAATGGAGGTACATTCTGGGTGCACTCCTTCCCAAACCTGGAACCCCTCATTTCATCCCAGCCTTCAACACCACAGCCTACCATGATTTTCTCTCTCCAATTTATGCTCACAGTGATCATTTTCTAATCTGCTCTGGGAGCAGCAGAAGTTACTTTGGTTTCCCCAGCAATCAAAAAATTACAATCAAAATCACGGATTAATTCTGACATATTTACAGCTTGTGTTTATGCCACAAGGAGGACCATAGAGAAGATAGTGACAAGATGCTGGGAGGTAAAAAAATAAACAATAAGCAGCGTGTTAAAAGTAACTTTTAAAAAGTAAAGGTACACTTCCCAACAGAATGCACAGTGCTATAAGTTCTAGCAGCTTTTCACAGTGGAACTATTCTGCATAACTCTGATCCCAAGTTTCATCACTTCAAAGTGGGTATAAATTCCTCACAGTATCATCCTTTTTGCTGCCTTCTCTCAATCCTGACTCCTCCACACAGGAAACTGCTTCTCCTCCCCTCTGTACCAAGCAGCTAACCTGTCAAATTCTAGTCTTCAAATCCTTCTTCCTGTTGCAAAGTGTCTCATCACTTCTGAACACAAAGATCTCACCTCCAGCTTGTCACCTTTGGTGCCTTATCTGCTATTGTTTTAGTTCTAATGCTGACACCAGGTAGCTGTAAACCGTGCAGTGAACTACACTGAGTAGCTCTTCAGTCTTAAACACGACTATAACATAATCCCACCCTACTTTAAAACTCTCCTTTCATTTATTTCTTCCTCTCTCTTTTCATTAAGGCGTAACAATCACGTGCCATTGTATTCAAATGCACCTCACCAAGTTTTTATGTTTAACATGAATATCACGCTTCCTTTGAAAGAAGCATTAGAGTAACTTCGTTAAAACCCAGCCCTACGTTTCCCATGAATTACATCGCCATGCCAACTCTGGGCTTGGTTTATGACTTTTCCAGACTGGACCACAGAATACTTGGCATTGTCACACAGCTCGACACTGCACACGCAAGACCATGTCAATGGTTACTGAGCTGGGGCACATAGGTCACAAGGTAAATCAAGAATAAAGCTGAACCCCTTCACCTCTGTTCGGCGTGCTAACACTGGAGACAGCAGCTCCTCTCGGGGCGGGAGCAGCCCAGGGACGATGGCTGCAGGAGGCTGCGCTGAGGGCTCCCCTCAGGGCGAGCGCGCAGTGCGGCTCCTCGCCTCGCCGGCCTCGCGCTACCGCCCGCGCGCACGAGGCGGCCCCGCGCCCGGCCCGCGCTAAGGCCCCGCGGGCAGAGCGGGCTGCGCGAGCCTTGTGCGAGCCCCCACGGGCCCCGCGGGCAGAGCGGGCTGTGCGAGCCTTGTGCGAGCCCCCACGGGCAGAGCGGGCTGCGCGAGCCCTCGCGGGCCCCGCGGGCAGAGCGGGCTGTGCGAGCCCTCACGGGCTGTGCGAGCCCCCGCGGACAGAGCGGGCTGTGCGAGCCTTGTGCGAGCCCCCACGGGCAGAGCGGGCTGTGCGAGCCCTCACAGCTCCGCTAACGCCGGCCCGTGCCATGACCCCTGCCCGCCACGACCCGGACACTGCTGCCCGCGCACCTTCCTGTGGCAGGGCTAAAGACAAGACTTCGCAGGCAGCCTCGGGTAATCCTCGGCATCGCTCGGTGGGCACCGCCCGCGTCCCACTTTCCCCGTCCTCACCGGCGGCGTGAAACAAATCGCCCGTCCAGCCGAGATCCGGGAAGCAGAGGGTGCACTTCAGGCACGAACTAGATTTGCAAAACACGAAACACAGCCAGTTTCGTAACATTTCTCCTCTAATAATTTGAGAGCCGGAGGACCGTCCCCTATGCCCGTGCAGCACCCACCCCCACGGATTTAGCGTTTGCTTAGTTCACTCGTTTGATTTATTTCTGCTGAAGGGGTTTAACCTGATTAGGAAGCAGTAGGTGAGAAAGAGCCGTCCGCAGGTGGGCTGAGCACAAGGGGCTTAGCAGGGTGCCTCCCGCAGCACAGCCCCGAGCGGAGCCACTCGGCGCCCGGCAGCCCATCCCGAAGCTTCCCGCTTCCCGAAAGGCTGCAAGCACCCTCCGAACGGAGATCCCCACGCCTCACAGCCCACAGCAGCACCTGTATACATTTTGAATTTAGATGTATAAAGACAAATATGTATTTTCTTGTAACCTGGTCACAATTATTTATGAGCGTTACTAGTAATTTAATGTGTTCTGGTGCTTTCATTAAACAGTCAAAGAGGTGTAGCAAGGTAAACGAAACGGCATGAAATTATCATCCCATTTCAGAGGCAAACGAGAAAGATTGTTTTGCAAAAAGTAACAGTGAGTCAACGAAGACGCATACACGAAATTACACTCAGTTGTTCTAATCTGGTTATTTCTACTGATTCCAGCATTGATTCTTGAAGCTGAAGGCGTGAATGATTTTCAGAGTAATCAACCTAAGGTGCAGCAAGGCGACCGCGGTACACAGATGTCGTAAGTAAAACTGCTGTGCCCAGCACCAGGAACTTTCCGGCAAAAATGAAGGTGTCAGTCGTGTTCTTCAGCTTCCTTTTGTGTCACAGTAAAGCATCACACAGTTGTTGGACAGTTTTACTCGAGGTGGTGTTCGCTTGCTTAGTTAGATTTTGGGAACTGTAGGGGCTCAAAAACACCAAGTAGCTAATTTTTTGTAAATGCTTCGGGACTAGTGGTGGAAAAAAAAAAAAAAAAAAGCATCTGGTCTCAAAGCCAGCATACTCCTGAGCGTGAAGGAGCCTGAAGTTTCTGTCATGTCCGACTTCAGTCTCAGTCATTTCTGAACGGGAAATGTTGTTAAACCTCGATTCGCTCACTGCAGAGTCGCACTTTAGGCGACCCTACAGTCACCGAAACGAAGTTGCTGATGGCCTGAGATGTCTGAGAACGAAGCCCAGAACCACCTCAGAAAGATACCGAAGACGCGAGCCTGACTTCCTGATTGCATTAGGAATCCGAGATCAGACCTGGAAAACTGTATTTTGGGGTCGCGTGTGTGCGCACAAAGCAAGGCGAATCTTTTTCTTTTTGCAGAACGGAGCAGGCTTCCCCGTTGTGCAACGCAGGCGTCCCCACAGGCGCAGGATGCTGCCTGACACGAATCCCATTTCCGTGCTCGTCGGCGGTGCCCCACGGATCCTCCCCGAGTTAGCACCTGAGCAGCGGCACGCAGACGAGGAGGGCAATCACTTCCCACTTGCCTGGCTCCGCTCCGCTTTCGCCTTAGTATTTGAATTGCTGTCAAGCAACAGCAACCGGGGGGGGGGGGGGGGGGGGAAGTGGTACGGGACGGGGGGACGACACCTCTCGCCTACCCCTTCCATATTTAACCATTACCTAAATCCGAAGGGAAATGAGCAAACCTCTAAGCTTGGGTCTTAAGGTATTTTCAGCGCCGTTGGGCGTATTTATCCCAGAAGAGTTTTCCACAACAAGTTATTTCTAGTCTAGGAGAGGTCTCCGTCGCTCAGGGCCGGCCTTAGCCCAGATGACAACGCCACGCACGGCCCGATGGCGGCGGGAGATGTGTTTCCCCGCGCCGCGCCAAGGGCGGGGGATGCGGAGCGGGCACGGTAGGGCGAGCACCGGCTGCCCCAGCCCCTGCCCTCTGCCCGCCCGAATCAATCTGTGTTTTGAATCTGTGACTTGTTCTCGTTGCGGAAGTCGAAGGGGATCCAAGAATAGTTCAGATAGATGTGTGTAATTTCTAGAGCAGAACCCCGAGAGAAACGAAACGCCCGATTCCAGAATGACACTTCGCTGTCACTTCAGCGAGGTCTGTGAGGTGGAATACGGTAAGACGTTTTCATTTAAGGAAAACTGAGAGAGAAACAGAGGCGGGGAACATTACTGATTTGTGAGGGTTTAGCGCTTTTTGTAACTTTTTTTTTGGGTTTTTTTTTGGTTTTTTTTTTTTTTTTTTTTTTTTTTTTTTTTTTTCAGAAGCTCCTAACTAACGCTCAGGAAGTGGAATTTGTGGTTTAGGGGGCCGAGCTCTGAAGGAGTTGAGAGAGACAGAAAAGTTAAAACAGAAAAAAAAAAAAAAAAAAAAAAAACAACCAAAAAACCAACAACAAAAAAAAAAGCCAACTCAAGCACCATTGCTCCTTAAAGAGAGGCTAAATTTAAAGTCACACTAGCACGCTGCAGCGCATACCCCTCCGCAGCCTAGCTTCCTTCGGCCCTCCAGAATGGGTAAGCGCTCTCGCTTCTCTCGCCTCGCGTGGGCAGCTGCCGGCGGGCGGGCCGGGCCGGCATTGACCCCTCTTCTCTCGGCTGGCCGCTCCGGCCCTGCCTCGGCCCCGCGCCCCCGCAGCGACGGCCGCCGGGCGGGCGCGGCCAAGGGGAACCGGGGCGAACGGCGGCCAGGTGGGCTGCGGGACTCGCCTTCCCACGGGCCCAGCCCCTTCCTGGCCAGCTCCGGCCTTGGGCAGCCGGTGGCGCCTCCGCGGCGTGACTTTTGGAGGGAAACACGCGGCTGAAGAGGCGCGGGCGCCCGGAGCCCTCAACGGCTGCGGCGGCCGTTGCTGTCGGGGCGCGGGTTGGTAACGCGTTATCGGGCCGCTTTGATTTCTCTGCCCCCTCCGTGTGGGCCCGCTGGCTGCTAGCTCCTGCTCAAGGATGAACGCAGGCACAGGTGGGTCTGGGCAGCAATGCTCCCACCCGGCTCCGTGCCGGGGGGCGGCGCCTCCCCAAAAGCGCTGAGCAGCCCTGCCCCTGCCGGGTGTGGACGGGCCGGAGCTTTGTGGCGCAGCCGTGCCGCCACCTGCGGGGCAGTTCCTGGGCCCTCTCTGACGGGCCGGGCTCCTTCCCTATCTTCCCCGTTTGCAGCTCATCGAAGTCCCCCAAACCCCCAAAAGAACATGGATTAAACTCGCTATTTGCAAAATCAACGGCAGAGGCGGCCCGATGCTGGATGGGTTCGAATGAACCTCTCCGGCCTTCCCCCGAAGAGTCGGCTCAGGGTAGTTTTGTTTAATTCGGTCCTCCCCGACTCCCGAAGGAGTTTTCCCACCTCGTCTTCTTTCCCCGCCCCGGCTTTCTGTGCCCTGAGCTGCAAGGCGGCGCGGCGCCCACAGCTGCGGGCTGCAGGAGAGATTCCGTTTTGTTCGTTTTGGTGTGATCGCGGTTCGCGCGGGATGGGTGAATCAGTCCCTCCGACAGCAACAGCCTCTAAGGCGCCAGGTTTGGGCTGTTGGGTTTGTAACGACTCCCCCTCCCGTCCCGGTAACAACCCCGCGCCGGCCACCCCGTCCAGGGTGGTGGGACGTGATAAGCTGTTTCGGAGGGGAGATTTGTTGTCGCCGCTTCTGCCGTGGCTGCAGGCGCAGGGGCAAACACAGAGGCGCGGTGCGCCCACTTGGAGGGACGGGATAACACCCGACCGCGCCTCCCAGCTCCCTCAGCCCCCGCTCGCCCGAAGAACGGTGCCCAGCTGCTGTTATTGCCTGTTCCCCGCAATCCGGCAGGAGCCGTCGGAGCGTGGCCGGGGCGGCCCCAAGGCCGCGGTGGGAGGGCGGGAGGTAAAAGGCTTTGGCTGCGGACGGTTGAGGCTGAGTTATCTGCGCTCCTGGAAGAGGGGGCGAAGCGAGCGGGGCTGGGGGCGGTGGCCGGAGCCACCTGCGCGCCGCCACCTGGCGCGCCGCCCCTGGCGAGCGGCCCCTCCTGGCCGGCGCCCCTGGCCCTCACCGGCGGGCGCGGCGCCTTTCCGCAGGTCGCCTCCCTGCCGCCGCCCCGCAGGAGATTCGGGGGTGACGCTCGCCGCCGCCGCTCCCGGCGCTTAGAGAGGGAGTGTAGCCGTACCGGCCGTGGCAGCACCCCACCATGCCGAGGTCCTTCCTAGTGAAGAGCAAGAAAGCGCACAGCTACCACCAGCCTCGCTCCGCCGACGAGGATTATAGCCTACGGCTGGAGACGGTGCTAGCCCAGATCTGTGCAGGTAGGAGTCCCTCGGTCGCAGCCTCACTCGGAGACTGCCCACCCGCCCGACATCACCCCGGTGCTCGCGGGACCGGTCAGTCTCTCCGCAGACCCTGCGGGACGCCGGAGGAGCTTGATGCGGGCTTGGAGAGAGTCGGGCATCCAACCTTGGCGGGAGCGGGCCGCAGCGGGCGGTGGCTGGCTCCCACCACGGACCCACACTGAGGAGTTCCCTCTTCTCCTTTGCCCTGTAGACAGCAAGATCCCCGAGGACACGGAGCTGTGCCGCACCGCCCTGCCCGATGCGGAGCCTGCCCAGGGGCGCTTTTCCCCGGAATCCCACCTTACCGAGGCTGCCGATGGCACCTCTGAGTCAGCGCCCAGCTGCGAGGGCAGTGTCTGTGACAGAGTGTCCGAGTTCGAGGATTTCTGGAGACCTCCCTCACCCTCCGTCTCGCCAGGTAGGACCGGGGCGAGCAGTGCTCAGAGAGGGTCCGGCTGCATATCCATACCTGTGCCGTGGGCTAGTGGAGCATGCATCTCATGCCTAGGTGCCACCACCACAAACGAGTCGAAGGGACAAATTTGCCTGTTCCTTTTAAAATTTTTCTTCCCTCTCCCAAATCTGCCAGAATCTGTTTCTTCCACTCGTTTTCAGGTTACCTCTTTCGGGTTGCTTTTCCAGCCCGTATCGTGCTGCTGAGGGAGCAGCAGGTGACAGGCTGTAGGAAAGTTTAATGACATCGGGTGTTGATTTTTTGGTTTGTGATTAATTGTTAGAGGCAAGCCGGGTTATGTTTATAAGGACCCAGCACTCTCCTACAGGATCGTGCCTACACGGACTTTTAAAGTCTTTTAAGACAGTACAGGCAATCTATATACCTGTATTAAACAGAGCCGATTTTCTGTTTTGTACAACCTGCTAGACGTCTTTCCTAACGCCCTTTTAGGTTATTTCTTGCTTCTTGCCTATAAAAAAGAAGTAGCTCTCCCTTCCCTTGTCCCCCTCTCTTTTGCTATTTGTTTTTTATCGTTGTTGTTTTTGTTTTGTTTCTGTGTAAAAACCAGAGGAAAAAAAACCCAATGACAGTCAGATTTAAACACCCCAAATCCAGGAAACTCACACTTATGGCTGCAGCGTCTGTCTCTAGCTCCCTTGTCCTGGCTTTGATGTGGTTGGAGCAGTGGGAGATGCTGTCCCCAGCCTGGCACAAATACTTATCTCGTTTAAAAATACAGTTGTGTCATTTTAGAACAAATATATATATATAAAACCGCTTTTTATTGCCTCCATTAAAAAGAGACAGCTGGAAAAAAGGACAGTTTTTGTCTCGATGAAGGAAAAATTGTGTCAGCTTTACCGACTGACAGAAGACACCAGCAAACAAATACTTAGTCCGGGTTTGCCACCATTTCCCACTTGTCTTTACAGTGTCCTTGCATATGAATGGCTGATTGTAATGATGTGGATTTGCATTTTTAAAGCCTCATTTTCTTTCAAGAGTCCTAAGCTCCTTTGAGGGGACATTCAAAATGCTGTCCAGGATCAGCCACAGGATACTTACAGTTTATGCAAATGACACACATAGGCTAAATGCAGCATTGCTGCATTACTCTTCTGGTAATATTTCTGCACAGACTGTAGCAATGTGTGTAATTTTTGTTCTAATGAGTTTTTCCTTCTCCTCCTTTCCCAAATAACTACAATTTCTGCACAGGAAACAGACCATTTTCACAGGGTGTCAAAAAGACAGATGTAAAATAGAACAGATATTTTACCAGGTCTGCTCTGTCTTTTCCTCCATCTCTCTGATTTCTTCCTCGCTGTGGGATTCAGCAGCTCCTGGCCAACCATCAGGCTGTCCAGGAATGATAACTTTACAAAATGAGGATGATGTCCCCATATGAAGATTTTTCAGGGTGGGGTGGGCAGTCCTGGGGCTGTCTGATCCCATTCACAGGAGGTCTGGGAAGGTATGGTACTCCAAGTACTGTAAGAGCTTTATTAAATGAATCTCAGTGCATTGAGAGAGGTGCTGTTATATTAATGATGAAGGCAGTGGCAACAGAATTAGATAGCTGGGCTTCCTCCCTCAGCTCGCCTCTTCCAGCCCCTCTGCCTTCCAGCTGCTTTGTCAGATTCAGCGTGAAGCCAGAATTTGTGTCTAGGTCACTTCTGCAAGATGCAGTGGCGAGAGAATGTATTCCTACAATTGTGTTTGGATGGGACACAATTTTTTTTTGCTTTGCCAGGCAGAGCAGATGAGAAATGACGGTTCTAAATCATGCTGACGGCATGTGTAGCAAGTAGTACTACCACTCCCTTGTCTCTAGAAGTGAACATAGGTGCAGGTTGTACTTAAATATGCAATGAAAGCTGTATTTATTTCATTTTTGTCTTTGAGTGTTGTGCTGCTGATGTAGGTGGTCATACAACATACAGACATATCACCTATTAACTCCACCAGTACAAATCACTTTGTTATTTAACCTCACTTTCTACACGTAATCACACGCATGTGCATATGCTCAAGATGCATAGGAGCTCAGTGCAGCAGTATTAGTATCTCCTAATGATCCTGTTGATGCTGCAGAAGGAGCGGACCTTTTCCTAGGTATAATGGAGTCGTGCAGAAAGTGTGGTCTTTTGTGTAAGAGGACACTTGAATATTTCTTTCTGTGCATATCAATCTGTTCCCATCCATTTAAGGTTCAAAAACAAGCATTGATATTTTTTTTTTTTTCTCCGAGAAGTAGTCTCTATAACGGCTGCACAGAATTTCTAGGAAAATAAGGGAGAATATCTCTGTCTCTGCTCCCCAGTAGATGCCGTGGAGAAGCAGCACACACAGAAATGCTCTGCAGTGTGGCAGAACAGGGTTTGGAGGTTGCTTTGCCACTGAGATTGGACAGCTTGAGTATAATGTGAAGAACTCTCCTGCATCTGTGCTTGAGAGGGCTCCAAAGCATGTGCGGTGATGGAAAGAACATTGCACGCAAACTGATCTGTGGTGCAATGTTCACTGTATACTGTACTGCCAATTCCAAGGGCTCAAAAATCAGGTCAGCCTTCCCTCTCACTCAATGAACTGGCTCAGAAATCAAGATTAAATAATACCTTATGGATATTCAGTTCTAGTGTTGAAATGTTGAGGGTTTATGTTTTCATGCTTTTCTTACAGTTTGAGATAGTAGTTGACTTTAAAAGGAAAAAATAAAGTTATAACAAGAACAAACAAAAGAAAAGCTGAGGACCTGATGAAATCATGCCATTTTAAGTGCTGGGACTTCAAGATAGGTTTGAATTTTGTGATAAAATCGTGAGAGATGGCAACACTGAAACTGGTTGCACAGACACAAGATAGATGATGTGATGCTGACCACAACTTTGCAGAACAGGAAAAATCATGATGAACACCATGTCAGCTAATTTGATTTCATCACTCTCTTCAAGTGTCCCAGCTCGTATGTATGCATATATTCCCAACCAAAAGATTGCTAATTTAAATGGAAGAATTTGAGACTGTTAACATCTGAAATTCTGTGAAACACAGGAAAAAGTCAAGTCATTCAAAGTTCAATTTTAATCTTTTTTCCTACGGCTTTCTGTAACCCCTCAGTGATCACTTCCTATCCAAATAGATAGCCTAACACATTGTGCTTTCTTTCCCTAGTCCACCCTCGCTTATCTTCATTTGCTAAAGGCTGAAAAAGCCATGAGAGCTGACATGAATAAGTAAGAGATCCAGGTTAAGGGAGGTTACTCTGGAAGCCCAGGTTATAAGGGATGTCAATGTCTCTATGAAGGCATCAGCATTTCAGTAGTTAATTGATTAATCTCTTCCTTGGCTCACTAAAACTTGTTCAGTGGAGACATTTGACTCTTCCAGGGCTGCTGCCTATTATGATAAGGAGTAAAAGCAGTATACCTCGGGCATTAATCAGCATCTCTGGCAGACACAGTTGGGGTCTGGTGCCCAGCCCAGCTGGGCTTTCCTCCATGCAAGGCTCATTGAGCAGCTGTGCCTTCAGACACTTCTCTCAAAGGCTGTGCGCCTGCCACTGTATCAGACTCTGCTATGGGCCCCCAAGTGTGATTCACTGCATTGGTCAGATGCCACTGCTGAAGGCAAGCCTCTTGGAGCCTGCTGAGCCATTTGAGCTTGCCCTGGCGGAAATTCGCTTTGATTGTGACTACTAGGAAAATAGGTTTGTGTTTTCAGGTTTTAATGTGGTACATCCAAATGATTTTACAAAGCTCTGTGTTTTGGGTGGATTCAATTTCTTTATATGGAGAACCTCAGAGCAATCTGAAACAACCATGATTTTCTTTCAAATGAGGAGAAATTTTAACTTTTTTTAAATGAAAAAGTGAAGCGTAACAGGCAAGCACCTTAGGAAGTGTAACTTATTTAAGTTATGCTGTAATATAATTATGGTCAGCTGTAGCATGAAGTTGAAAGACTAGATCTGGACATTAAATTATGCAATGACGTTCTCATTTTGTTGACCAGGTAAATCTCAGCACATTTGCTGTGTCTGGCACCTCTGTAATGTTATATTTGCGTGCACACACACACACACACACACACACACATATATATATTTGTGTGTTTGTGATCTCCATTGGAGCTTAAACACGTGGACTGTCAGCTTTGACGTCCATCTTGGGACATGGTAGATACATATTTCCAAGAAGCTGCAGATAAAACTATAGGAAGTTGCAGACTGAGTTGTTTAGTCTCTTGCTAGTCAGATCAGTGTGTACACAGCCAGGTATCCAGAGATGGAGGTAGACAAAATTGGTGTTGGGTTTAAATAATTTGGTTGGGACACTGGGCAAGTAGGTATTACTGGACACTCAGACCTTAATGTGCAATATAAAATGTTCTGCCCTTGAGATGAAAGGGCAGCCTCAAAGTGTAGTACAAGGGTCAGGCTCTGGACATAAGCCTGAGTGCTGAGGCTGTTCTGCCTCATTACAGTGCAGATTGTGAAGTGCACCAATTCCCATGCCCTTGTGTTTTCACAGCCTCGGAGAGATCTGTGTGTCCATCCCTAGAAGAAGCACCCCCTTTCTCGGTGCCCTTCAAACCGTACATGTGGAACAGCCTGGGTGGCTCCGAACTCAGGCACCTTGTGCAAAGCTACAGGCCCTGCCCGACGCTGGAGCGGACCTCAGCCCTGGGGCTCTTCTGCGACCGAAGCTCTGAGCCCGCCCTCTATGGCGCCGAGTGCAGCTCTTCCCTGGGACTGTATGGTGATTTCAGCTCCCCGGGGCCGGGGCTGTTTGAGCGGCAGCCAGCAGCAGCTCCTGGACTCTATGGTGAAACACAGCCTGGGCTGCAGCAGGAGAAGGGGCCAGGTGGCATCAAAGTGGAGTCTGACCTTTTGTGCCGCCCACTGCTCATCAGCACTGGCTCTTACAAGTGTGTCAAGTGCAGCAAGGTAGGAATCCCTTTCTCCCACACTGGTTTTGACTCTCCCCCAGCCCTTTCTCCCTGGCAAAGTTGACGCTGTGTACTCCCTTTCCTCAGGTCTTCTCCACACCGCATGGCCTTGAGGTCCATGTGCGCCGCTCACACAGTGGCACAAGGCCCTTTGCCTGTGACATGTGTGGCAAGACCTTCGGCCATGCAGTCAGCCTGGAGCAGCACAAGGCCGTGCACTCGCAGGTGAGAGTGGGCAGGCTGCCAGCATGGATGGCTGGGGGCCAGGGCCAGCTGCCCTGTTCTGCTGCCTGGGGAAGCCACCAAGGCAAATAATAGGGCAAGGAGATGGGGACCTAAACTGAGGAGGGGAAGAGAATGTGGGACGGCTGCAGTGGGCAGTTGTAGTTGAAAAATATGGTGACAATCAGAGGAAAGGGTGACCAGTTAGTGTGCAAAGGAGCTAATCAGGTAATTAAAGAATACAGGCTTTGTTTCCATTCTTCAGACCTCACATGTGTCTGTATTAAGCAATGGGTACTTCTGGCACTCCAGAAGTAACAGAAAATAAAAAAGGTTCACTCTCAGAGCTGAAAATTTTAATGCAGAGGTTGGCGCTTTTTTTAACAGCTAAAGCAACTCAGTGTGCTTTCTTCTGATGCAGCACTCCTCATTTCTCCTCCCTCCCACAAAGAAGTGAGTCTTCCCTTGTTTGTAGTAATTTTTGTCAGTGCAGGGAACATCTGAATGACCATTTGGGTATAGAGCACTGACTTCACCCATCTCGACACACTGAGTCACACACAAAAAGAATATTGTAGTTAATTTTGGTAGGAGGACTTGTAACATTTTCCACCTGCTGATACTATGCCATATTTCCCCTTCCCCACCCACTTGACCTGACAAATCTTCATTCTTCAGATTGACTTTTGGAAGATAGAGTTACAGCAATGTTTTTTTGCTCTTTAATTTATGATTTCATGAATGTGCAACCAGCAGAGCACACAATGAAGGTAGATAATATCTCATTATCCATCAAACAATTGTGAAAAGAGCAGCACTGCACAATGTGGCCATGGAAGTAACAGCATTTTGGGGAGGATGCATTAAAAACCAAATAAAGAAGGTGATTGTGTGAAAGCATATAAGGAAGAGGAAGGTACAATGGAAGTTAAGGGATGCAAAGAGGAGATGATGTATGGTATAAGAAACTGATGAAGAAGAGTGTCTGAGGGAGAGGTGAGAGACAGTAAGATCTTAATGCATTTGGCTTTATATCTTTAAGTAGTAAGCTGAAAAGCTGTTTGTCCCAGGTGCTCTACATACCTTCCACTTGCATTTTAATGGAACTAAAAAAAGCAGTTAGTTGTTGCCATGCCAGAACTCGGTCTACAGCAGGGATTTCCCAAGAAGCCCTTGGCACCCACTTTTCTGTGTACAGTGGAGAGGTGGCCTCTGAACAGTGCTGCAGCTGTTGGGCTTCCCAGTGGAGTGATTGTGTCTCAGGCCTCTGATAAAGTGTGTTGGCAGACTCTGCCCAGTCCATTTGGGTTGCTCCCACCTGACTGTTCCTGCCAGCAGGAAGAGCTGTTCAATTAAATTTTAGTAGTGCACAACACTAGGAGAGGATGTATTATCTTTTTTATTGTGTGGTGCTGCTATCAAGCCAGTGTTATCATCTGTGTAGGCCTGTCCAGCTCACTGGAGAAGTGTAAGTTTTTGCTAAGGCAGAAGGGGCAACACTCATGTGCTGCTGGCAGTTTGTTGCTGATGGGATCATTGGTATGATGTAATGTGTGTGTCTGGGCTCATCTCTCTGCAGGAACGCAGCTTTGATTGTAAGATTTGTGGCAAGAGTTTTAAGAGATCTTCTACTCTGTCCACCCACCTGCTCATCCACTCAGACACCCGACCCTACCCGTGCCAGTACTGTGGGAAGCGGTTCCACCAGAAATCTGATATGAAGAAACACACCTTCATTCACACAGGTCAGCCCTGCAGCTGCTGGTGTCAGCCCCAACATGAGGGCAGGTCTTTGAAGAGGTTTCTCTGCAACAATCCATTCCTGCTCAGCTAGGACAGCACACACACCTCTCTATGCTTCTCACTGTCCCACTGCTGTTCATGCTATCTGAGCCGTACTTAGGCAAAGGAAGGTGATCTGAATGTGGTTTAATGAACAGCAGCTGCAAAATAACCTACAAAAATCCTCGCAATCCAATCAGTGTTCCCTTAATAGGATCCACCAATGTTTATTCAAAGGGCTTTTGTGTAAGATGATTTGTAAAGTATTATATTCATGTGGCCTTGATTTACAGCTGAGGTCCCGGGAAAATGACAGGTGAATTTGATTACAGGATCTACCAATTTACAATAGGAACAACAGGAGTCTCCTCCTCTAGATCAAATACTAAACTGGAGAGCCTAGGTCTTAGTCTCAATATTTGTTCAGAGATTGTCTGCACTTCCACCTGGACTTTCTGAGAAATGGATGCAGTTTGATACAGAATGGAAGGAGAGGTGCTGAGTTCTCAAGTTTCATTGTTACTAATAAACATGGAAACCAATATAAAGTGCAGGTGAATCACGGAAGGAAATTGTTTCAAAAGTATCATTCAGTGAGAAGGCAGGTTTATCAAAAATTATTAAAAGAATAACTTGCCTTTCAGACCTGCACTGTTCACTTGAAGTAGAGGGAAATTAATGTGTAAGATTTCGAAGAATCTGTAGATATGAAATATCAGTTATACTGGCCAAATCTATGGTACAGATGACCAAAAACCTTTTTCTTGATAGCAGCCACTAGCAGATATAAAGGATGAAGCCTAAAAAGGGCAAATATATAGAGAAATGGCACTATATGTAGCACTGCTTGGCTGTGACTTTTCTAGATGTCAAGCAGAGAATAATAAATATTTCTTATAAAGATTTTTCACTGAAGGTTGCTGGATGAAAATTAACTATTTATGAAGTATTACAAGAAGTACTTCCATAGTAACTTTTTTAAATGAGGATTGATTAAGTAGAATTTCAGACAAATTTGAATCAGTCAGATTATTTTCTTAGACATCAGAAACTGTGCCTGGGCTTTTAAATTGCTAGTATGAAAGCATCTCCTTAACTGAATGAGGAATTCCTTTCATATGTACCATATACTTGTGAAATGAGCCTTCAGAACTTTTTGTATTTTTTTTATTTATTTTTATTTTTATTTTTTTTTTATTCTAAGCATCTGATCTTCAAACACCCAAAGATTGTTGTTCCCAGCTGAAGCCAGTGGGCTCTGCAGGTGCAAAGCCACTCTGAAAATCCGGCTTGGTATTGTGGTTGGGTTCCCTTTTATTTATAATTTGATAATAAACAGTATGAAAATATACTTAGATTCTGCTCCCATGGAGTTTTGCAACTTACTCCTCTACAGAAGTTCCAGAGGCTGCATTTATTTCTGTTTACATTATTCACATGCAGGAGAACTTGAGGGCTCTCAGTGCTAGCATTGCAGTGGGGGGAACAGAGAGAACAAATGTCTGGATGAACTCTGCCCTTCAGGATTCACTTAATGGCCCTCACACCTCCCTTGGGGACAAGACCCCAGATCATTGGGTTTGTTTTAACAACCTCTATTTACTATTCCACTTGCCCTTATGCTGATGGTATAGTAATCAATGTCAAGCATTCATCACTTTTCCAGGAGTTCCTCATGTTTTCTAGGACAGAAAGCCAGTTTAAGTTACACAGGGCCTGTGCAGACAAATACATTCACAAGGTGTGGTGTCCTGAGAGCACTCCGTGCTTCAGGCTACTCTCAGGACTATACTGGGCTGATGGAGGTGCACCAAAGTCCAGGCCTGCTCAGCTGAAGTGGAGGCTCAGCTCAGGCTCTCTCTGGGGCTCCCAACTGCATGTTTTTTGTAAGAATGACTTCTTAGGTAATCACACAAAAATCTCTTTGATAAGCTTTAAGTATCAGTGTATATTTGCTATGGTCCCATGTAAGCAGCATGTTGCCTCTTAAACAGCCTCTCTCTTTCCCACCTTCTGCTTGCAGGTGAGAAGCCTCACAAGTGCCAGGTGTGTGGAAAAGCCTTTAGTCAGAGCTCCAACCTCATCACCCACAGTCGGAAGCACACAGGCTTCAAGCCCTTTGGCTGTGACCTGTGTGGCAAAGGCTTCCAACGAAAGGTGGATTTACGGAGACACCGGGAGACACAGCATGGCCTGAAGTGAGTCCAAACTACAATATGGAAAGCGCCTTACAACACTATGAGATCAGCTCCCAGGCTTCCCTGCTGGACCCAAGCCCTGTCTTGAACATAGACCCTGACATTACCTTTCTGAATAGGAGCTCAGAGAGGAAAGAAGAGGACAGAGCCACGTGCTGACAGCTCAACCTGAATGACTGTGAAAGGGGAAAGTAAAGGCTGGGGTCTCTCTCCTTCTCTTCCCCTTGTTTTTCTGAAATAACACTGAAATATAAGCCTTTTAGATATAAAGCCTAATACTCCAAAGATGGATAAGCTACCAAATATCTGCAAGCTGGAAAGTATTTCTCCCATGGCCATGATGAACCCCTTCAAGCTTTCAGTGTCTTGAATCAGCAGGCAGGGAAACATGGGTATAACAGTGTTTACATGGGGTAATACCAGAGAGCCATCAGCATCTGCCCCAGCTGAATTCAGTGCTGAATGGGTTCACTCTTGGATGACTTCCTGCCAGGAAAACCTGGAGGGTCAGGACTGTGCAGTTTCACATCTTGCTGGTTTTTATGCAAAGGTACCAGCTTGGGTCTGATCCTGCTGTCACTTACTCTGGTGCAAATCAGGAGGTGCATTAACAGTGACAGAGAGGTTCTTTTTGTCCTCCCTGAGCCGTCTCTGTCTGTGCAAGGCCCAACCACCAGTACATTTGAAGCATGGAGGATTAGTTTTTCCTCCATCCACTACAAAGAAGGAAGCTTGTGAAAGACCAGCACAAAAACAAAAGCCTTAGAACTAGAAACCAATTCAACAAGTGAAACTGGCTGAGGAGGGCAGGAGCACCAGGAAGGCACAGACTTTCTGTCCAGAACCATTACTGGCTTCTACACTCTGGGCTTGTTCTAATAACTGGAAAATAGCTACTCAATAGCATCAGTTGTATATTTGTTTTTGTTTTTTTTTAGTTTTTAAAGGGAAACTTTCTGAGGTGGGCAGGACTTACTATAAAAGTATAATTTACTTAATTTGCCTTAACAACTCTGCATGTACCTCAGTTAAAAAAAACTTTGTTTTTACTTTGTTGACAAGTTTGTAAATGTCCTTATTTAGATTTTATGGAGTGTCTTATATTTCTTGGTACATATTTATTAGAACAATGGTTTAAGTTAATAAAGTATCGAGGATGGTCCAGAGTGATTTTATTTCATATGTAACTGCACATTTGTGAATGTCAGCCATTACAACAATACACTACAGTGATTGTCAGGGATGCAAGGACAAAAACTGTAGTGATTAAAGAACACAACTGCTATATTTACTTGTCTAATTCCTATTGATTTCAGATAAACATTAACACTTTTGACGACTAGGGTATACTGTGGCTTGGACTATCACCATGAGAGGGTTTAGGGGGAAACAGCAGTTATAAGGCTCTGCTTTGGAAATGTAGACAGGCAGAAGTCCCTCCTTAGCCCAGGAGCAACTTGAATGTTTCCCGCAAGATTAAATGTCTGTGCCTGGGAGTTTGCAGGGACACCTGAGCAGCAGGTGCACAATTTATACTTAAGCCTGTTGGGACTCACAATATGGCCTTTTGCTGCCTGTCTGCCTTGTCAGCAGGGCTGGCTCCATCTGGCAGTTGCAGCCCATACAAAAGAGAAGCAGGAGGATGATGGAGGGGTCCCTTGTCCTTTTCCCAGCAGAGCACAGCATGGTAGCCTGTTTTTTTACGTGTGCATGTAATCTCGTGTGCCCATATAGGTATATACTCATGTTTCCAGCTTAGTACATTTATTCTGGACAAACTCAGTGCACAGAGTTGCTCTGTGCCCTGCTGGGCTGGCCCAGCCCTGGGGCACCCTCCCTGCCCGACGCCGGGGTACTCACCTGCTGCCATGGTGCCACCGAGGTCCTCCCTGTGCTTCTGCTTTCTTGAGAACTTCTGTTGGTTCCCCTCAGAGCTGGCCCGGCAGGCTGCGGCCATGTCCTCTCAGAGCTTCCCCAGCAGGCTGTGGCCGTGTCCCCTGAGGGCTGCCCCGGCAGGTTGTGGCGGTGTCCCCTCAGGGCTGCCCCGGCAGGCTGTGCCCGTGTCCCCTCAGGGCTGCCCCGGCAGGCTGTGGCGGTGTCCCCTCAGGGCTCCCTCGGCAGGCTGTGCCCGTGTCCCCTCAGGGCTGCCCCGGCAGGCTGTGGCGGTGTCCCCTCAGAGTTGCCCCGGCACGGTGTCGCCGTGTCCCCTCAGGGCCCACACGCTCGGGCGGGGACGCGCTCTGCCCCTGGGGCTGCACAGGCAGGGCTCTCACTGAACAGAAACGCGGCCACAATCATGGCGTCCAGGCTGGAGAGATATGGCACGGGTACCACAGGAGGTGCCAGGTGCTCTGAAGACCACATTAGGCCCATTATGCTGGATTAATTAATGCAGAAGGTCAGTGCAGGAGACTCGGTGGTTATGTGAAAGGCCTGTAATGCCCTGGGCCCCACCCAGGCCAGGGAAGGCTCCAAGGCGTGGCTCAGCTGGTGGCACAGGAAGGCTTGGGGCTGCTGCAGGGTGATGCTCAGTATTTATTTTACAGGGGAGCTGTTGTTGTGGATGGATGGATGGAGTGAGTGGTCTGGGGTTCTGGGTATAGGTTGGCTGGGGTTCAACTGTTGCCCTCAGTCCCTCTGCCCGGCACAGCCTCCCTCCTTCCTCCCTCTGGTCAGGCCTTGCTCCAGCAGGCCCTGAGCAGGCTCAGTTGTTGGCATTTACCTTAAATGCTACGTGCTTGCCCCCTTGGAGCATCCCATTTCCAAACAGGGCAGCTAGTGTGGTTAGAGTCTAGTGCTGTGTGCAGGGTGGGGTGAGTGGCTGAGGAGTCAGCATGGACGCAGCACAGCTGGCAAGAATGTTCTTCACGGGGAAGAAACCCACAGGTGTTTTATTGGTTTAAGCATGTCTCCTCCCAGAGCATGTTGCAGTTAGTGGTGTGTCTCAGGGCACCACTGTTGGGCTGCAGCTCAGACCCAAACCCCCTGAAATGTTTGTGCATTGCTGCGCCCATGTCCCCAGCCCTGCTTGCACGAGTGCCAGCTGCTGGTTTGGGTGAAATGCAGCTACCCATGGGGAAAAGTCACATCTTTAAGGTGGGGAATTGAAATGAAGAAGAGGAAAAGAAGATTTATCTGGGGAGAATCAGAACAGGCTACTGAGAGGCTGTGGAGCAAGTCTGAAGATTGGAAATATCTCTCTCAGTGTTATTACTGTGTGCCATTAAAAATGCATTATGCATATTATATGACCCATTATTCATGAAGCAGGTTCCATACCTTTTGTTTGCCAGAGTAACAGTAGAAAGGGTAAGGAGAGACACTAGAGCACACCTTTGTTTCTTTCTGTAAATTTTTAATGACACCTCTAGCTAACCAGTTGGTGAAGCTCAGTTCCTGCATAAAAGTGGAAAGGCAGAGCTATCTACGGGACAACTAAGCCTTTCAGAAGCTAATTTGAGCTTGTGTTCATCCACACCAACAATGATTAAATTACCTATCAAGTGTGCAGAGCTATCAAGATTCAGGGCATTGAAAAACAAGGTGAATTTATCTGATTGATTTAAAAGACATGCATGGAACAAGTGGGTTATAAAAGTAAAAGGTCTGTTCCTTATAGATATTACAGAAGTACTTCTCTGGCAAGCCAAATAACTTTTTACTTCGCTTCCAAAAGTTGTTTTGCCAGCACAGAAAACAAGTTTATAAGTTGGAATCAAAATGCTTTATCCAAATCAGTTAGCAGGCTGAATTAATTCATGAGGCAGAAACAAAGCACCTTATTAGGTTCCATCCGTATGCCAAGCAGAGGTGTTTAAAATTAAACTATACAAACATCATCTGTGTTTTCTATACAGTCAGTTTCCAAAAGCTGACAGTAACACTCAGATTGGATATTGCCACACAAGTTAGAGAGCAGCTCTTCTAGGTCTTGCTCCTTCCTCAAACAAAACATTTGTTGCAGTTGATGTGGGAAGGGAGGAAGAGGTTTCTAGAACAAACCTTGGGTGAAAGATTGCGAGACTCGTGCAACTCTGCTTGCAAGCTGTGCTGCTGCTGCACGTTGACAAAGGTGTGCTCCTCAAGTCTCTGCATTTTCCACCCGTAAGAGAGAAAAACCAAACAGGTCAGTTGTATCAAATTCATCTCCAGCATAACCCCAGTTCACATCAGGAATGGATTTTGCTTTTACTGTGTAAGATTTGGGTCTTACTCTAAATAGTGAAACATAGCTCAGCATACAGCCCTTTGAGGAAATTCTGATTTAGAAAAGCACTGAAATATGCATGTAAGTCAATGGAGTGTGTTTCTAGCAGAGACCTTACTAGATGCCTGCTCAGAGTTAAAATTCCAGAGATTTTCCCTACTGAATCTTAGACCTTACTCCATTGCCAAGCCACATCCTGTCTGTCTATTTTCACCTGCAGTGGAGGTGGCTTCTGAGAATGCCAAGGGTAATTTTTAAAAAAAATTGTCAATAGGCTAGTGGTAGTTTCCAGTATTTTTTCCTCTGAGTAATAAAGCAGTCTAAATAGATTTCAGGCATGTAATTATGTTAGGCATTATAAGGCATGTACAATGATGGAACCAGATTTTTAAGGTATTTGTGCATATAAAGCTGCAGATGTGTCTGAATGTGCATTGGATATGAGTATCTAGTTTTGTCTATGACTTCTTTACTGGGGGAAGAAAAATGGAAAAAACCCAACACATGAGTCTCAGAACATTTCTTGAATCTGTGTCACACCAGTTTGAGATATGCACAACACACAGACTGCAAAGAGAGAGCACATAAATCTGAAGAAAATGTTTCATACATTATAAAAATGCTTATAATATAAAAATGTAATATTCCATATCTTGTTGGAATAATTTTGCCTAATGGATTTACCTGGAACATATGATAAAGCTTTCAAACAAGTTGAAAGCAAACCACTTTTATGTGCTTGTTACAATGTGCTGCTTCTCATCTGCATTTTTTTTAGTAGAAGTGACCTGACAAAAGAATATTGAATAAGGCAAACATAGAAGGAAAATAATGTAACAGGTATTGAAATTATTTTCTTTCAATACTGTCTAGCCAACTTTCTGACACATGTGGGATCTCCCAGCCAGCTGAATACTACCGTGCAGGGGGAGCATCCACCCCAGCTCACTCATGCTCAGCTTCCCAAGATGCTGGCAGTTGCTGCAGCAGTGCTGGGCTCCTCTGCTCAAGCAGTTCAGAAGGCAGCTGAGCTTGTGCTGCCAGCTCCCTCTGTGGCACACAGCTCAGAGGTGGCTGCTCTGCCACCGTGCTGGCACTGGCTGGCAGGAGTGCAGCACAGCAGGTGTTGAAAATGGCCAAGATATTCCACTGATTTAGGTACTGTAATAGGGCCAGCTGGCATTTAAGAGAAGTGTAATCCTCTGAGGTGAAAGACAGTTCATTATGATATAGAACTTTTACACATTTTTTTCTCCCTATGAATAATACATTCCCAAAGCTCACTGATAGACTCAAGGAGTGAGTTCAAAGGGCAAAAGGAGGTATCATTGTGAGAGACAAGAAGCTAACTCCCAGTGTTCAAAAGAGTACACTCATCTGAAAAGAGGCAAAAATAAGTTTTTAGTATTTTATATAAGAAAGTTTAAGGGTTGAAGTGAAGAGCCCCAACAAATTAATAGTATTTTATTATGTGGTCAGCAAGAAAAGAATAGACATTACTTTGGTCTAAAAAAATTGTTTCCAAAGACTCCTTCTAGCAATTAACTTTAACTGATTTAAGCCAAGGGATCTCATGTTGTCTGTTATGCCTGCTAAATTCCCAATTGCATAGACTGTCAGCTCTACCTCTACTATTGGCCTTAGCCTTCCTGAAACAGAGCAACATAGATAGGCAGGCAGGAGGGTGAGACCCAAGAAAAAAATGGGTGAAAAATAGTCTTGATCCTCTTTATGCAGCTGTTCTAACTCTTTGAGATGCTGCAGGAATGATGGTTGCAGGTAGACATGCCTTATTGCAAACCTGCAGTCAGGGAGCTTGGACCTTTTGGACCAGGGTGCTCTTGCTCACACTGAGTAATAGTGAGTGTGAGTCAGGGTGCTGTCACCTTGAGCTCTGAGAGCAAAGAGCTAGGTCTTCCTGTATGCTTGTGCTGGGCTTTGTGCTGCAGGGGCTTGACCTTTACTGAGCTCTGCTGTACTCTATATATCTGCTGTCAGTTGGTTTTGGAATTATTTGTGTTTTCAGTACCTTAAATTAACATTAATGGCATTTGAGAAGAGTGTCCTTCCTGTGTGATATTTCCACCATGGCTGAGGTATTTTGTTTGTGAGATCCTCTGCTAAGCCAGGTAGCCTCACTCTTTCCCTGCCCATTTGTCAGCTGGGCCTGGCTCTGGCAGGGCTCACTGCTGTTGCTCCCTACAGGGGTTTGGCAATCTTTGGACTGATTTCTGTGGCCAGTTGAGGTGGTGAGGCCGTTTGCCACCTCTCCCCTCATCCCAGGCGAGGGGGGTGATGTTCCAGCGGGTGCTTCCTTCCCAATTTCCCCAGCCCATGTTGCATCACAGACCCTTGCAGGGATGGAAAAGAACTGTTGCATTTATGGAGGAAGGTGTTTTATGCAAGTGGGGTGAGCTCTATCCTCTCTTACTTTTCCCTAAATTCTAAATACATCTGTCTGAAACCTTTCACATCACTCACCATACTCAGGAAGGCACGGGGCCATGAAAGAGCATGTGCCTGCTTAAGTGTGAAGTGCCTCAAACTGCTAGGCACCAAATAGTTGCAGAAGGGGAGATGCTTGACTATTACTTCTCTCTTCTGAGACTGCTGCAGTTTAGTTTTTAACTGTGGCTCTTTCCACTTGCCATTTGGATGTTGGTTTTGTTCCTCTGCATGTTTGGTTGCTGAAATTTCATGTTTGAGCAATTTTTTCTGTGAACTTCTGTATGTAGGAGAAGGCTGCCATAGCTTTTTTATTGATGCTTTGGTAAGGTTAAGGACTCCTGGCTTTTAGATCTCAGCAGTGACAGGAGAGCCAAGATGCTCTCTACAAAATGCAAGTATAAGGAGGTGTGGTTCTCACCCAAAAACTGTTGGATCCTACAGTCCCATACAATAAGGAGTAACACAAAAGGATAACTGCACCAGCTGAGCTGGGTTCTATCACTGTTCATCAGAATCAGGGGAAATGCTGCATGACAGCATGTGTTACAGTGAGGATGTTGGTGCTGGTAATGAAAGTCTCCTAGGTGAATGTTATTGCCCTCTCTCCAATCCTTCTTCTTGTTAGCTGTGTGGTGGGAATTCAGCTGACAATCTCTGAAGCTCCCTGAGACTACAAGTACTGACATGGTAATCAGTCTCCAGTAGTGGTACCAGTGCTTCTTGGCCAGAGACCTGGCAGTCCTGAAATACTGGTGGGCTTTTTTTTGCAGGGGGCAAAAAGGGTAAAGAAACCTGTCAACAATGAGAAAAAAGTTGTTTCCTTGTGCTTCATTTTCCTGACTAGCATAGAAGCCAAAAAATACCAGGCCTTGCTTTCTACCCAAGAAGCTGCTTCTCCTCTTTCTCTGGTTGGGCTGCAGACATTGCTGTGCCTGTTCTCTGCTGCTGCTGGGGGGTGACTCTGGGCTGTGTGTTTTCCCAGGCCCCCATGCTGTGAGGGGAGGAGTGTCACCATTGTCTGGGAGCTGGTGGCAGTCAACCTTGGAAAGAGCTGGCTTCTGCATGTGGGCCCCCAGGCAGGCAAGCACATGGCAAACACAGGCCTGTGATGGTGCAGCTCTCCTCCTGGCCTGTGCTTTGGGTGCTCCATTCTTCAATCCCTTTGTTCCAGTGGGGTGCTCTTATGTATATTGACAATAAAGGATGGTAACTGAAATCGGGTTTATGGGCTAAAGGAGCTAAAGTGCCCTTTTAGCATAGCCCACAGTAGCCAGGGACATGAGAAAATCTCTGATCACTTTGATACCTCAGTTGCCCAGCCATGCTTCTGAGAGGATTTATGTTTTCCAGATATTTTGTCAACTTAAACAAGTGTAAATGAACCCAATTTCTCATCCATTGATAAGCAGGTTTTCATTGTTAGCTCTGACAAAGCCTTGTTCATGGGACTGACAATCTGACTAAATTTTATATGATGCCCCAGGTGCCACAGGGTCTCTTGTGCCCAAGACCACTCAGATGGACATAGGATGGTGGTTCAAGGCTCAGGGTATTCTTGAAGCTGCCGAAGAAAGGCTGCAGGAGACAATTGTCCGGTCTCAAGGTTTGTTTTTTATTTCTTATCGATAAGTGTTCACGCTTGCGAGCAACAGTCTGATCAGCACCGCGTCCAGGACGAAAGTCTGCCCACAAAAGGCAGGACTTATCTTTTATACCTTAAACTACGTATTCTATGTTTACACTATCTTTCCAATACTACAATACCTTATTACTATGTCTAGTTTTGTCCCCAACCAATCTGTGATTCCCAGCATCCCTCACCAACATGGAGAACAAGAAGAAGAAGAAGAAAGAAGACACCACACCCCAAATTCTCCATCTTGGCCTCGTGGCTGCTAATATAAACAATCCTAAAAACTACCTTTTCTACATGCTAACTATCTAATTCACACTCTAGATTCACTTAACGGTTGCATTTCTTCTCTGAGAGAAGGCAGATGTTCCCATGGTGCAGGACCCAGCTCTCTGACCCCTCTGGCTCTATTCGGGGGTCTTTCAGGGGTCTGACAGGGGGGTTCTCTCACCCACAGAGGGTTCAGAGGGACTCCCTGGACCCCCACACCAAGCACTGAAATTCCCTTCTGTTACACAGAAACAAACTAAACTACCCCTATGTGTAAAGGCTGGCCAGGGCAGAGGAGTAGAGGGAAAATGGAAGATGCCATCAGTATAAGAAAGTCATGGGCCAGAGGACATTGTGTTTAAGTCCACCTGTCCATGGCATACTGAGACCTGCTAGGGACCCTTTGTGTGTGTTTGCAGTCTAATAAAGTTGAAAGAGAAATTTAAGATAGGGTAATTGCACATCTTGCTAACAGTGGTGCTCGGTTTTATGTTGTAATAGTGGTTGACAAAGAGGTGGAGGAAGCTCCACCGCAATGCTGAGAGAAAATGTGTGTGCAGCAAGTGCCTCTGGCACATCCAGGCTCTGGGCAGCCACAGCCATAAAGGTCAGGCTAAGGATTCATGAGGTGATGCTGGACAGATTAGATTCCTCTATAGGAAACCCTCAAGCACCTTAAAGGGGGACTATAATAGCCTGAATATGACTTGGGAGATGGAGTACTCAAATGCATGCTGTGATCTGGAGGAAGGAAACCTAGGCTGAACTCACTCGGACACACAGAGCTAAGAGCATGTTGGACTGTCACTAATTTGCTGGGGAGGGAGCTCCTATCCTTGTCAGTGAATAGTGGGGATGATGGCTCAGAATCCTCTGGGTATGAGGCATATTGACTGTAACCTGTCTGAAGAGTTTCCTTGGCAGGGAGAAACCTCAAATGGCCTTTCTAGATTTACTGCTGCATTAGGAGGCTTTGCATGCTGCTGTGAGTACCATGAGTACAGAGATGTATCTTTCTGGGGCTCCTCTAAAATAACCTTAGTTCCTGAACCTGTGGTATGTTACTGTGAAGTGTCTTGGCCTCTGGTAATGAACTTGGAATATTTTCAAGGAAACATATGGCTTAAAATCCATCTCTTTCCTAGTGCTGGTTTAACCGATCATGATGTTGAAACCAATTAACTCCCCTTTTGGGAGGTGCGATGTTCCTGCAGCTCAGTGTTATCAGATGAATTGCAAGCTTAGTGCCTAAGTAGTTTTCAGGGTGAGTTTTCTGCTGAGATTCATAGTAAGCCTGTAGGTAAGCTGTCTGGAAGGATGAGTTGGGTGCTTTAGTGGTCCTTCATGACCAGGAAAGTTCCAACACCCTGAATTTCCAGTGGGGTTGGGAGGCAGTGCATTAGAGGTAGGTGTATGTGTGGATCAGTATGTGGCTTGCTGGTTTTTCTTACTCTGGTCAAAATCTGTTTACTGTTCAGAGGGTGTAAGAGCCCCAGGTGTCAGGTGTTGTGTATCTGATGAAAAGATTCACTTGTGGAAAAAGACTCAGCAAAATGTTACTCTTGTACTTCTCAAGTGCTGTCTGGGATGTGCTGCCGATTCAGTTGTTTTGAGAGAGGTGATTAAAGGGCATTGCTATGAGTTTCCAGTACTGAAAGAATAATTCTGTTCTGCACAAAATAATACCAGTTGAGTTTGGTCCTGGGTGGTCCAGCAAACAAATAATTCACTAGGGTTTTTCCTGCAAATATACTGTTCTTCCTGCAAATATACTGAACAAAATTCTATGGTTTTTCTTTTCTTCTATACTTACTTGGTAAATACAAAAAATAACCTCTTTTCACACTCATATTCCTTCTGAAAGGCCCCCAAAATGAATGCACATCAATTCCCAAAATGAAAGTATTGGATAGTAGGAATATCCATCGGTTACTGAATAGTGCTAAAGTGCTTTCCCTCCCTCTCCCAGTTTCCATAAGCAAGGTCTATGACTGCCAGAGCTGCACCTGACTGATGATTTTTAGTAGGAGAGAGTAGATGCATGAGGAATTGACAGTTGGGGCAGGAAGGGACCTAAGAATTGAAAACTGAAGTAATTTAAACTAATCAAACTATGTTTCTGTTGCTTTCAGCTTTCTAACAAAAGGTGTTTCTCTGCCTAGATGTGTGCTTTCAATGTCTTTTTTTACTGAAACTCTAATTTCTAATTAGCTGGAGCAAGAGAAATGGGAGAGGAGTGGGCAGTTACCTTCCTTTGCCTTGAAAGAGTGTCAGCATTTCCAAAGCTGCTGTCAGCTGTGGGCCATGAAATGGTGCTCAAGTTCTTGCAGAAAGCAGCCCCAACACTACATGCCAAGAACTTTGGAGGCTGCATTCTGAAGCAGTAAGCTCACTAATTGTTGTACAGCTAACAGACCTTTTCAGGTGTCTTCAGAGCAGGAATACATGGACCCGTTAACGTCTCACCAGTGATCCTCAGCCCTCCCTCTATCATGTGGTGAGCTGCAGGCACAGGAATGCACGTGCACCACAGTCTGACTGTGCATTGTGGCACTTACAGCTGCCTTTCTTCCTGTGGGTGAAACCTTCATGCACACTTCTGGCATCTGGGCACAATGTGAACAGCCTTGCAAAGTAAACACATCCACCTACAATTTTTATTTTCCCAAATCACTCCTTTAGCTAATGTTTCAAAGATATATACGCACCACATCTGGTGCAAACCAAATATTTTCAGTCTGTTGGATGCGAGTCAATATTTGCCCAAGATATTACAAAGACGGTCATGAAGCTCTGACTAAAGGTAAAAGTGCCCTGGTTGAGGATTTGTCTTGGGTTTACATGTGAGCAAAGGGACACAGAGCTTTGTGATGGGGTGTTTCTGACAGCACTGCTCCCATGCTGATGGTGCTCATGGTTAGTTTCAGATTGCCCCCCTGATGACTGGCCCCCATGTGCTTGTGCAGACATGCCTTGACTCATCACTGGTGTTGTTGGAGCGCTGGCACTGCTCATGCACCTTCTCCAGCACCTTCTCTGGGCATTCCTCTGGGAGAGCCAGATGCAGTGGAGACATTTGCAGGAGGGCTCCTCACTAGAGTGAAGGCGGTGAATAAATCAGTGCATTCTCTCATTCTGGCTCTGCTCCTGTTTCAGATTTTTGCACCAAAGTGTTTATTTTGTGTAACTTGCCGGTTGTTGGTGTCTCTGCAGTCTCTGTGTAGGCTTCCTGCTGACAGATATACTGTACTTGCTGTCAGGTTGTGGAAGTTGGCCTGTCAGAGCTGAATCAATCCTAGAAATGCCATTAAAATCTGATGTGCCTTTTGGTCAGTTGAGACTCACTTGGGTAAACAAAGGTCAAACCTTTGGTTTCCTTTTTGGTATTTACATAGTTCTGTATAGAAGTAAACTCCCACTGCTCCAAGACCATTTTGAAGCTGACTCACATGTGACAGATTTGTCTTACTCTAACTGAAATTAAAGAACAGGAACCTGACTGTAGGATGACCTACATTTAATATGTCATATTCAGTGTAAATCTGAGTGGTCTGTGCTCTAAACAGAACAGAAATATTTGCATCTCTGTAACTCAGTCAATAATGTGTGGACTGCATCTAATTGGTACAGCAAGAGTGGTGCTGGTGGGGTGTCTCTGCGGACTGAGCTCGGCAATGATCAGTCCGCTGGGGGAAGAAGGTCATTTCCTGGTCACTGCTGGCTGCTGGAAAGCTGGGTCAGTGGGTGTTACTCTTATCTTCAGTACTTCCACTGCAATTCTGTGTGGCTCAGCACATTTAGTTTTTGTGCTTATGGCAGCATCTGTTTTCCACTTTGTTCTTCCTCGAGGTCAGGGACTAACGTAACACTAAGGGCTACTCTTAAACTTTCCTGGAGAAAGAGCTCATGCTAAGTAGCCGCGTACCTGATTGTGGTCAGCCTGAAATTCATTGCATTAAACTGGAAGTGACATCTCTAGTGCTGTAATCAAACAGTGAATCCTCAGAAACCAGGGGTGAAGGATGAACGCATTCCTGCTCAGAACCCAGCCTTAGCGGAGAAGGGAGGTTATTGTGTCACAGAAGCCTCCTTGCAATGAGATAACACTTTGCCTGACTGCTCTGTGGTTTGGGGTGTGGGTTGGTTGCCCCAACTGTAGGACACACAGAGCAGGGTTTGACAAGTCCTCTCCTATTTTGTAGCAAATATTTATTTCAAATTCCTCTTTTGATTGATCTTTTTGTTGCATTGAAAAATAATAGTTTAGTGCTCTTTTTCTTTTTTTTTTTTTTTAATTTTGGGTGACTTAGCAGTCATTGTTACTTAAGGGAACTTGTTCATGGCGATTGCTGTATGTTATGAGTGCTTAGGAAACACTGTGTTTAAATGTTGCATAAGAGTTGGTGCTGTGGTCCCTGTTCTCATTTGCTTGTAACTGTCGACAAAATAGGTTGAACTTTCTTATGTCAGTGCTTGACCTTTTATGTTGCCTTTGCTTGGGTTTACAGGCAGTCACTGTAGTTCAGCCATCTTTGAGAACAAGATGTTGGGAAAATAACACTCGCTCTGTGCCCTCCTCCTTAGGAAGCTGCAATTCCCTCTCATGGCACGTTGGGTGGGCCATCTTCCTTTCTCACTCGTGTTTGCTGAGTACCTGCAAAATTGCTTTGTCCCAAGGTGGGAAAAAAGCATCTGAAAGAGTTCATCCCTCTCAAGCTGCTGTTCTGAGATGGGCACTTTTGTCTCTTCACCTCAAGGTGTGTGACAAGGAAATGAGACCTATACCTCGGCAAACAAGGGAGTATGGACTTTCCTTAATGACTGTGCCACTTACCTCTACCTTATGCTTGTACCTGCATGCCTGTGAGTGGTGTCTGGATGACATCACTGGGTTTGCTTGAGCAAAGCAGTGGCTCTCAGCTGTGTACCAGGGAATTGCTGTGCAGCCGGTTTCAGCTACTGACTTGGGACTGGCACACAGCCCAAAGGTCTTTTGACTCCTGCCATGTTGGTGATGAGTATCAGTTTGGTACCTCTGCTGCCCTTTCATTGCTCTGGGACATTGGGATTAAACCTGTAGCAAACATCTTGGGTTCGGTACTGGAGTTTTACCTCTGTCCAACCTGCAGCTCCTACTGCAAGCTGTGAACATACAATTCATGCAGGTTTGGTGGAGACTTCCAAGGGCTCTGCAGCTAAATTTCCTTAATTTCCTTACTTTGGTTCCTTGCATCCAGAAGACACAGGTGAGAGAATTTAGGTGACCTCCAGAATCGTCCTCCTCCCACAGCCTCAAAACACCAAGTGCCACAGTTAGAAGGGTAGGTTCTAATTAAGAAGTGATCAGATACAGTGATGGTAATAACACTGAAAATATTGTGCTGCATTTACCCAGTACTGCAGAAGTAACAGATGTGCAGCAGTAATAAATTAGCTAAATACTTCATCAGAGATATGTACAACTGAGTGGTTGAGAGAAAATACTGCTTTCTAGAAGTAATTTCTGAACTAATAGCTAAATCTAAAGAGAGAAGTGATTTCTGAGGGCAGTCATGAATTATGCTGCTGTGACAGGATGTTATACCCTATCTCAATCTGTTTCATTCTTAGAGGCATGCTTTGCATAAACTAACAGAAATCACACTGGTTATAAAAAAACTGATTCTAATACACTACAGGACTACCCCTTAATAGGACCTCATCACAACCTTACACATTTATAGAAATATAATTCTGTTAGTGTACTTAGAAGGGTAAGGGAATTTTCTTGTTCCTTCACTCAGACTTGCACCTGCATGTGGTTTCAGGAAGCCTAATGTAACAGTCAGATTAAGTGCTTTCTTGCCTATGGCTATTTCACTGGAAATCCTGGTAATGAAGACCTCAGAATAAGCATTTGTGTCAAAAAAAACATGTTTTCAGTGCTTCCACCCTGGAAAGGGATGCAGTAGAAGTCTGTTTCTCGTCTATTATTGATTATTTATTGTAGTTCTCACTAGAGGATAGAAGACTAAGTCACTCTGTCTCAAAATGTCAAACCCTAACCTTTGTGCAAACTTTCTGAAGCTCAGCAAGCTGTGTGAAAATGGGCCACTGTGATTGAATAACGTTAATGTGGAAATAGTTAACTCCCACACAACGCTGTTTCACCATCTGCAACACGGTTTGGGTCTGCAATGGTTTCACAGGTCTGTGACGCTTGCGCAGATTTTGTGGTGGTTCTCCTATTTATAATTCCTACTGTACTTAAAAGAATGTCTGTACAGAGACAAGCAGTACATAACACTGATACATAGATGCAGATGCTAAAATTATAATTACATTTTTGTGCTGAGCATTCAGCCGTCCAGCTTAACTTCATACCCTGTATTTATCATTGCTTTCAGAGGCAGATTTTCACCCTACCACAGGAGATTTCATTTTTTTCTCCTAGATTGGTTCTCTTGCATTTGGTTGTATTAAAACACACTTTGTGACTGGGTAAATCAGATCACTCTATAACACTGACCTACCCTCCTTATCACCCTACAGCTCCATGTACTCTAATGTTCTCTGCCAATTCTACTGACACAGATTTTAGCATGACAGCTTCTTTCTCACACCCTTTTTCCTCACTGTGAGCTCATTGCCCTCCTGTGTCAAACCTCTGTTGACTTCCTTCTTTTCTTTACTAAACCTCTGCTGAAGTTTCCACACAGCACCTGGTGCTGGACCTTCCCTACCCTCTCTCTTAACAAGTGTTAATCCCCGGCAAGTTCAGTACCAGCTGTAGGTTTACTGGCACAGAAAAGTGCCTCTGCATAGATGGCCTGGATTAAAATAAAATACCCCCAACAGCTGCCCAAAACCAACCCACCATGAACCAGGAACTAATACTTACAATGTTCGCTCATAGTCAGCCCCATTTACTACTGGATTCCACTCTGAGATTCAGCCATTCAAGCTGGTTTTCTGTACACTTCATGTGCATCCCTGTTATTTTTGTTCTCTAATAGAAGGGTTAATTTTTAGTAAGAATGGTAGAAGAAACTCAATATTTGCAGTCTTACTAGTTTGTAATAACAACTTTGACCCATGCCCAACTCCCATGCATTTATTTCATGCTTTGTCATTCTTAATGAACCAGAACTACAGGGTTGTACTAGTAGTTAACCACGTGGCTTAGGCTTCCTTGGACCATCTCTCATGCCTTTTTTTACTTTTCACTACTACAAACATACTGATGTTCACTGCTGCTTTCAAACACTGATTTTGCAAGACCCTTAAAAAGTAGCATTATTTGGTCTAGTCCATCCTGCTTTCTTGTATAGCCTAGAACAGCCCATTTTACCAGACTGGCCACATTATCTTCTCCCCGAGAGTTGTTTATTGTTAGGTAGCCTCAATGAGCAGCTTTGAACTAGATGATCTCAAGCTCTCAAACTTCTGAGGTGTAGCTCTGTCCCAGCCATCAGCTCCCCTTACATCTGTAGCTTTGTCTTCTTCAATGGCCAAAATGGTTATAAATAGGGAAGATGGATGGAGTGGCCCAGATTCCTCAAAGAGCTCAGCATTCACTTCTGAGGCCAGAGCAAATGGTCTGCTTTTAACCTCTTATTTCAAAGTGCTTGGCCTCAGCATACTTAACCACGTTCAAAACTGAGTCTAAAGGTTGCAGTGGCTGTATCTATAGATATGACCCAAATCTGGTGGTGATTACTTATGAAAATCTGACCCAGTTCAGCTGTAACGTTTCTATTTGGTGTGCAGAAAAGTTTACAGTATCAGCAACATCAATGCAAAGCAACTGATATGGAAAAATGTGATCAATGGACTTTTATTTTTCTTCCAGTTCTATGTAGGGTTAGGCAAAAGAGTAAGGGAGGCATTACAGCATATATTGCCAGAAAGCAAGCAAATATATTTTGAATTTCAAATGCATGTTCCATCAGAAGGGGATGTTCCTTTGCAACATGGTGGGATGCCTGCTATCAGTTTTGTTACAAGCTGTGTTAATGCCCAGGCCATGACTGTGGGTACCAGGAGCCCAGAGTTTATTTCTGGCTCTGCATGTGACATAGTCTATGTGCCTGGATGAGTCACTCCGCTCCTCTTTCACTTTCTTTTTCTGTGAAAAGTGGTTTAGCATCTTTGAAAAATGCTTTGAAAATGATGATCAAACTGCCAATTGATAATCATTCTAAAGGGGGCCACTAATGGTAAAGAGCTCACCTCAATGTATGTAAACATTCCATAAGGAGATGATTAGCTCAAACTCAAAAAATCAGTCACTGATCAGTTTGACCCAGCTTCAGTGGTGAATTTTTAATCCTGGTCAAAGTTCTGACACTAAATAATTTCTTACAACAATTAATTAAAAGTAGGAATGCATCTCTTTTTTTCAGTAAAAAAATCTTCCCTGGGGTTGCATTGTGGAAGGTAATAGCCTTGATAGGTAACAGCCTATAGAGATACAGGGGCTGTTATATGGGATTCTGATATAGCAAGAAATTCTGAACAAAGCTGTTATTGCACCAGTTGATCATGAAATTTAACCCATCTTAAAATGAAAAGTGACTTGAAACTTGATTTTCTTTCTTTCTTTCTTTCTTTCTTTCTTTCTTTCTTTCTTTCTTTCTTTCTTTCTTTCTTTCTTTCTTTCTTTCTTTCTTTCTTTCCCTCTCTGTATGTTTAGAAATGTCAAAGTGAAACACACTGACAATTTGAACACTTTTTCAAGTTGAGAAATTAATCAAAACCAACCTTTTCCTGCAGAGGTTTCATTTTCAACCAAGTATGCCTCTTCTGATTAAAGAAGTTGCATAAGAATTCTTAATCATCTCTGCACAGGAGTACTGCTGTAGCTGTTGGGTGATTCATACCAGCTTTACAGACCTGTAGGTGCTGTTGTAAGACTCTAAATAAAAAGAGTACTTTTGTCTGTGCACAAGTCATGTGGCCCTCGGGCAGTGTTGGGTGGGATCTTTACAGCAGCACACAGGGAGCAGGCAGGAGGATGAGTGCTAACTGTTGGAATTAGTGAGTGGTACAGTGGAAAGGAATGGCCACGTACTGGGATGGGAAGAATAGGAAGGATTTGGATGAAGAGGGGACAGACACAGAGTAGAGATATGAAACATGGTGGGGTGAGTGTCCATAACTCTGGCTTTATACCCAGTTGTGAATTTTCAGTAGAAGCTTTTCTAAAGCAAAACGTATAGACTATTATTTATGGAGTATTATCTGTGAAATTCTGACTTCAATATTTTTAAGAGCCTGTGGCTCTTAGAAATCGCACTCTTAGACTGTAAGAGCAGATACTTTTTGGCTAACCTGCAGGGAACTTCCTTCCTCCATTTATAAAGGAAATAAGGATGTGAAGATATGTATCTATGCTGTTGCGCTTCCATTCCCCCCTCCCTTGTGTTTCTTAGCACCGGTGGCTTTATCAGCTTTGCTTCAGGCATCATCTGTCTTGTTTTCAAGGTTATCAGATAGAGATGAACTAGGAAAAAAAAGAAATCCAACTTTTGACTCAAACCCTTAAGATATTAATGATGTAACCCAGAATCCAGCATTACTCCTACAGAGATCAGCAGTCAAATACCAGAACTGGAGGTCAGTGTTTCACCTTTGAATTACCAGATTAAAAAAAAGAGAGTTGCTTTCAGTGAAGTCGACACAACAGCATTACTTACAGTTAGATACTGACAGAGCCTTCAAGGCAGCTTGGTAAATGTTTGTAGCTACACTTTTAATTTTTTACACTTTCTATTTTATTTTTTTTATGCTGTGACAAATTTTGAACTGTAGAGAGAAGGACATAACATGCTGTAAAGTATGAAGTGTGCTTGACAGCTAGCTGGTCTTGAGTATTTGAGCCTAAAAATTACCCCTTCATTCTTTGCACAACAGTATCATAAAACCTTTTAGATAAGTTACAGCATTACTGCCAAGCCAAACTATACGCATTTGGTGCCTTAGCACTGCAGCATTGTGGATTCAATCCTGTCCCACATGGGCCTGGCCGTGGGAGAAGGGATGGCTTGCAAGAGCTGTGGGGTCCTGCGACCCTGTCCAGTGAGATCTGGACAAACGGCTTCACTGCGCAGTGCCCAGAGCGCTTCTGTCCCTCTCCCAGGCAGGAGGGAGCTCTCGGTGTGCTCAGGGCTGCCACGCCCAGCGGCTCCGCGCTGCACAAACCACGCGTTCCCAAGGCAGCGGCCTCACCCCGTGTAACTCAGCACAGCAACACCCCGGCTGCCTTTGAAAGGAGACCCAGCTCGGTCCCACAGCAAGCCTCCAGTTCAGCTCAGACAGAGAAAAATCTTAACAAAAAAATAAAAAGTTGTTCAAATATATCACTTCTTTCTGATAGCAGTCTCTGCTTGTAAAGTAAGCGAGCATAAAAATGGCATTTGCATTCTTAGGAAACAATGCCTGTGCACAGTTTGCAATGTTTCAGATTCATTCTTTGGAAACAATTTGTGTGATTTATTCTGTTTTTCTTCAGGCGTGATTCTGTTTTTCTTCGGGGCTGCTTGGGGTGTGTGGTTTGACACTCAAGCTTGTCAGTTTAGCATTGTGAGATTGTGAGTTTTTTGAAGAGGGCACATCTGTGGTTATAGAAGAAAAACAAGAAGCATCAGATGTTCAGAGAACAAAAAAGCAGAGCTTGGGAGGATCTCAGAAATGAATACTTAGCATAGATGACATATATATGACCCAGAGCTGTAGAGGGCTAATGTGGTATCTGTAAAATCACTTATTTTTCAAGTTTGCAAATGCTCTTAATTATCTTAATAAGGAACAAACACTTGAATTACATTTCTAGTTGTGAAATTTTATAAGCCAAAGATCTTAAACAGCAAAGGTATCTACTTGTTTGCTTTTTGTTCTTTTTTAAATTTACTGAGAGCCCATAGTTCAGGAAAAAAAAAAAAAGAATATATTCAAAAAAGCTTGTAATTCAGAGATTTAAGCAGTAAAACTACTGCCCTTTTGAGAACAGAAGGAAATGTTGGACTGCAGCTTCATCCCCTATATTCCCAAGACTGCTTGGGAATAATTAAAGCTGATGGACATTTAACCAGTTTTTGGGCAAGAAGGAGTCAAGTCAAACTACAGAGGGCTGCAGGCCTATTCAGATTTCTGTGTAACAGTGAACTGGATCTAAACCTTGTTCAAAAATCAACAGCCATTGGGGTTTTCAACAGTGTCTGCCTTTGTTAAAGTGCAATTTTTATTCTCACTTAACCACCCACATTGTTATCAAAGGATCATAGTATTTTCAAACTTATTTTTTAATCTTGCCTATACTGATGTGAATTCACCCTCTCTTTTCTGGCTATGCAGGTAAAGATATGACACCAGTACAACTTCGCTTGCACTATCTCAGCAAAGTATTTTTAATGGATCACATGCTTTGAGACCATGTCCTCAATCTGAAACTTTTGAACAAGACGTGCAAAAGTTAGTAATTATCTTCATGAATTCTGTGCCAAAGTGATATTTACCATTTCAACTGCCAAAGTAATGTACCTACACTTTGAACTACAGCCAGCCTTGCTAAATCAGTACTAGCCACAGATTTGCAACATTTATTTTATTTATTAAATTAACAAATCATAAGTGTCAGCAAAAGGTTTTCTCCTGCCTGTGGATAGTACTTACAGGACTGAGGTGTTTACGGAAAATCCTGCTTAGTGGCAAATCCTGATTAGGAAACGTTATAATTTTTTCTGCATAATAGGTGAGATAGACGTGCCTAACATATGGTTGCTATAAAATACCTTAGATGAGTCAGATCTTGGCTGACAGCTGTAAACAGGGTTGCTGTGGCTTCTTAGATAATACTATCAATTATGGTGCTTTTTGTTACTTAACTACTGTACTGTTAAATTATATTAACCTGATTTGTAGACACTCCTGTTTGAGTAAAACAAAAAGGCAAGATTTATGATGTAAATCCTGATCTAATGTTTGGAGCTTATTAAAGCTGCGTCCAAGGTCCTTCAAGCTCTCTATAGTGATGACTAATTCTAACCTAATTGTAGGGTAACCCTGGAGGCTGCTGCTGTCCCACTAACTGTTCAATTCAGCTACATCTACCATGAAATTTAAGAGGGTAAAAAGTGCCAGAAATGGCATGGATTTGATGATGCAGGAAGTACCAGCCAGTAGCCCCAGTGGCTCTGTGCTCTGATCCTTGCATGCAGCTCCCACATGGTGTGCAAAAATGTACTGAAGAGTTTGCCTTTAAAGTATAGTGACTACGGTGTCCTGGGGACTGACTTCCAAGCAGGGACTGTGCCAAGTGGCAAGAGGCCTTAGAACCTGTGTTTCTGCTCTGGCCTGTTGTTGGAGAGGGGGTCAGTAGAGCTCTTGTCTTGAGGATGGGACAGTAAGCCAACAAGTAAGCCAAGTTGGACAGCTGCAGTGTACAGAGGCCACACTTTACTGCACTGCTCTGATTGATTAGCCTAACCAAGTCTAGGAAATTAGTCTAAACATTCAATTCTCATAGCAAAATTTATCTATTTTCTTCAGTACTCCAGCTTGCACTTTGCTCTACTCTACAGCTACAAGCAGCTTAAGGACAATGACTTTATCACACATGTCCATACATTGCTCAGAGGCCCATCTGCTTTCGCTTGCTTTTTGAAACCAGAGTGCTAAATGAGAGCCACCTGAAGATACGTGTTTCCAGCTCCTCCCCCTCACCTCACCAAATCCTGTGTAGCACCACAAATGCCACAGCTCATGTTCTACAGTATCTTTCAAGCAGCCCATCTCCCCAAGTACTATACACAGTCTGTGCAGAGAAGTGCTTCTAAGATGAAGAAAAAGAAAACACACATGAGGAAAAGTCTCCACCAATATTACTTTCTGCCTTTGCTAATGGAAGGCACACCCACTTCCTTTGACTCTAATCAGAGGAGGACTGGCTGTCAGGTGGTAGAGAGACACAGTTGAGAAACAAGAGGTCTTTATAGTTAGGTACCTAGCCCTGCCTTGTATACCATCTGCTTCTAATGGAAACTTAAGACTTGCCAAAAAGAGAGGCTGAGTCCGTGTTTTCAATATTTAATGCTCACTGGAAATGACAGTTCAGCATAACCTGCTGTCCCAGTGAGATCAAACCCCACCCACAGTACTGTGTATTCACATGCAATTGAAGAAACAAACAGTAAGTATGGAAAACTTACAGGCAAACTCTTGAACTAGAGTGTGACCTAATTTCAACATAGGGGCATTACTTTTTTTTCCTAAAGACTGCCACTCACTTGAATTCTCTTAGTGCTAACTCTTACAGGTTAAGAAAAAATGGTGTGAAGTAGTAGCCATCAAAATAAGTGAATAATAGAATCAGATTGCTTAGAAACTCCCCACTGTTCAGGGGCAGGTCCCCATACAGTTTTGTGTCACACTCTACTACAAATTACTCCAGGGAGAGCCAATCTACTGTGTCAGCATTCTCAGCTGACTTCTCTGCTTTCTTTCCCCCACGAGGGAATAGGAGCAGAGGCATTACCACCATCCATTTCATAAATGCTCTAAGGTAAGATCTGGAGACCCTAAATTTAACAGCATCAGTTCTGTCTGAAGCAAATGAAGACAGGCAGATACTTAAGTTTGGATGCCTAAATTTAGAAGGTATGAGTACTGCTTTCCCCTTCTCTCTTCCTTTTTCTGTTCTCTGATGTGCTAGTCCTTTTTTCTCAGCAGTTAAAAAAGACATGTCCAGCTGAGCTGCTCATCCCCTCTTGCACTTTGTAGAGTCCAGGTTCTCTCAAACTAGGGGAAGAAGGGTAGGACATGGAACATCAAGATTCACAAAACCGTTATTTTCCCCTAAAACCACAACAGATGTCTCACTTTTAAGCTACTCACTGAGACTGAAGAGTGAAAATACAAGTGACTCTTGTATATGTTGTGTGGACACAGCCTATGAGACCCCAGACACATCTCATACATGCACCATGCTCCTTGTTGCTCCCTGCATCTCCCTTTAAAAGACAGGGTAGATCTAAATTTCCAGCCCTGGCTTTAGACAGAGGCACAGCCTTATCAGTTATGCTGCTCTAGATATACTAAGGAACTTTTTTGTTTTGATAGTTTTCAATTAAATGTATCAGGCTCTCTTCTGCTTGCTTTAATGTAGAATTTTGCATTACCATATCTAGTAAAGCAAACTTTGCACAGATTCAAGGTAATCTCTTCAATGAACTGAAAGTATATGGGTTACATTATGACTTTTCTACTTTCCTGAAATGGTGAACATCAAATGAAGCACTCTGACTCCTCTTTTTCTCTCCACAGTCCACGAAGAATCACTAAACATGGTCAATGGGCAAAAATAATGCACTAGGAAATTCAGTATTACAGAGTGCAGTGCTTACACGGAGAGTATTTACCAGACTGTGAACTGAACTTTGGTGTGAAAATAGACACAGAAGTCTTTCCGTCAGCCTCTTTGGCCAGCTTTGAATAATCTTGAGAAAATGTGACTCTGTGTATGTGCTTGTTCTCTTCCTGAGATTATTTCATTACAGCCACGGAAAACTTCGTAAGAAATCCATTCTGTGACATGCAGGTATGTGTCACACATTCCTCCTATGAGGCAGAACAGCTGCAACAGCATGAAACAAGCTCTGCTTCAAGCTTTAAACAAAGCTGTTCTTCAATTCTTTACTAAATCAATTCTATCAGGAAAAAAAATTTAAAAATCACCATATAAATCTAGCTTCCTTCCTGCCCCCCTCCTATTAAAAGAAACACATCATACTCTAATTGCACTGCTACAGATGCATGGCCAGACAATGCTGGATGCTTTACATGGTTATAGCAATGGACTTCTGAGACTTTATGATCCTTATCATCTAAGGTGCTGATGGCTTTACCAAATTTATGCCCCTTTCACAGAGCTGTTCAGAAATAGAGGCTTCTGCCCCATTTACCCAAAAACCCAGATCCATGATGTCTCTCCTCACCTGCAGCTCAGAAGTCAGTCACTACAATCTAGTGTATCTGACATAAGGCTGAAACCACCACTGACCCAAATTGCTCTCATCTGTATAACTAACACAGAAGGAAAAATAGTAAGCACAGAATCAAGGCCAGAAGGAAACAATATGTCTGCTAACATAAGCAAAATGAGAAGGGGCAGAACACCATCAAAAACCAGCTGAGTTAAGAGTTCTGAAGGACAGATAGTTGTGACAGAAACTTGCTTTAAGATAAAAAATGGTATCTAGATTTTAACATTTCTGAGCAGTTAGGCTGTTACAAAGTATGCTCATAAGAAAACTACATAAATGAACTGAATTTTTGGTACTTGAGTTGTGATTTTTATACTCCAGTTAAGGCTGACAGTATTGAAAGATCCTTTTGGGATGAGTCTACAGCCTTTCTCCTATTCAAAAGTATTGGGTGTATATATATATATACCTTCTGCATTTATTTACATGTGTGTTACTCATGTCTAACAGAGATGAAATCATTACAAGTAAGTGAAGAATATCCCTTCAGGGTGTTTGCAGCATACTACAGAACGTTCTTCTGGCCTCATGAACGGAGAAATATTATTTTGTTCTCATGGGGCAAAGAAAAGAATGAGAGAGCTTACTACACACCAGTGAAAGAAGAGATGCAAAAATCCTGAAAGCTGACTTTTTTTAGCTGCTGAGGCAGACAGTAAAAGCAGTTATAGTGAAACTTGATAAAGAGGTCTTTGAGCCTGAGACCTATTCATTCTTATTAAAAGATCATACATTTCCTACACAGTAGGTGCTGAAGACCAAGCCTAAAAATAACTACAAAAAAAAAAATCACACCACTAAACTGACAGGAAGTGTAAAAACTTTCCAAATGAGAGCCATCAAACCTGATGAAACACAGCACATTCCTAGTATGATGTACATTTATAATGCCTTCTAGGTGTACTCTGTATGACAGAACTGTTGCAATGCAATCTTTGTGCTTCAAGGTAAACATGCATGGAACAGGATAATGGCTTGCTCATAATCTTCTAGCTAAAAATAGAAATTCAGTCAACTTCCAGAACCAGAAGTTAATAGATATAAATTCAAAGTTTAAGTTCTCAGAGTATCTATCATACCTATTAGTCATTCTTCTATAGAACATCTATCTTTTGGTGAGGTCTTGACCCTCCTCTCCTTATGTGTCAAGTAAACTTTTTCTACCATGGTACAAAACCAATGTAACTTCTATCCAGTAATTCTAAATTTTGCATCAGACACACTCTGATCATAATGGGTATTTTTTCCCCTACTCCATACTTAGAAAAATGCATAGCTGTAACTCTGCATAAAAGGTTATCCTAGTTCTAAATCACTGCTTTTACCACTTACACTGAATGTAACTTCCCATTACAATGTAAGTTTGGAAAAGTCAAGCATCTCCTAAATAAAGTCTACTGCACAATGAAGCTTCCACAGCAAAGCTGCATGAGCTTCTGTCTGTCAGGCTTAATCTACATATTTACTCTGATTATCATGAAGGAACTACACAGCAGTGAACTAGTTAAGAGTACTGTTCCTTTCTAGTGTCCAATTTCAGAAGCAAACCAAAGGAATAAACTTCGTTTTTTTTTAATGGAGTGGATGTGTGGCAGCCCTGGTAAGGCTTGCCTCAGCCTTAACTAGTGCTGGCATTTGCTGCAGACTAAGTACTGGCAGTTACATCTTTCTTCTCTAGTCTTTCAAAATACAGTGTCCTATGAACTGAAAACTATGCAATAAAACATATTATGGAATCATTAAGAATTACTAGTGGACTAGTTTTAAAGTGCAATTTATAATCAGTTAGTGACAGAAGCAATTCCAAACACACTCAGCCTAAATAACACTACTCTTTGAAATGAAATGACTACTGAAAGAAAAAAATGTTTAGTTATTAAAATATATTTTAAGAGTCTCAATTAGTAACAACTAGAGTCTGCTTAAAAATAACTTTCACACAAGTTCAAAGACCACCCCTTTTCTTAGAAGTAGCAAGACAAACAGGCTATGAATCAGACATATTTGTGTACTGTCATCATTCTTAAAGGTTCCTGCTCCATGCATGAGGGTAACTGGAAAAATGTCAGCAGCACTGCTCTTACCAACAGAGGCTCACATGCAATCTTCCCCTCTTTCCCTAATCCCTGTAGACAAACTTTGACTTAAAGTTTCCAAACCAAGAAAAATCAGACCAATGCAAATTCCTTTCTACTGCTTTTAAAAACTTTTCAGATGATCCATATTTTAACTTGTCTTCATACCTTGAACAACTATGGTTAGTCAGCCTCTTCACAAGACTTCGAAATTCTTACCCATAGGAAGGAAATGAAAAAGCAGAAATGCAAGTACTACAATTTATACTAAATTTAATTTTTCATTTAAAAAAGCTCAAACAATTGTAGACATTCTTTTGTTCTCTGTGCGACTATTTCAGGTAGGAGGAGATGCTAAGATGATCATTTTATTCTGTGGGGAACAAAGGAGTGAGATCAGTAATGATGCTGTAATACTATATTCATTGAATCAGTTGAGTATGATCAACATAAGTAAGATATCTGCTCTTAAAGTTTTGGCCTACCTGGAACGAAAAATGTAATCTCAACATTATGCAAAAAGTACGTGGCTCTTAACTCAATTTTATATCACAAAAGCTGAACACAACAATTTCATTGTAATAATTAAAAAATTTCTGCTGAGTCTTAGCCATTGTAGCCGCACAGAATTTTTTTTTTTTTAATAAACTGTGGTAATAAAAATTCCTCTCAAAATTGCAGTAAACCAACCATACATTATCAAAAGATTAGCATGATAAGTAAGCAGCTGGCATTTACTGTAAGTGACAAAATGATGACACTCATTTCTATACCATTCATATTTCTTTACTTTAAAAAGTTTCACACATTTTCTGCTCCAGCTGATACAATCTGTAGTTACTGTACATACTTACAAAATGCTGAAAATTAAACCCATGGTTAACCAGCTTGGTTTGAAGACACACAAAGTAGCTTGAAGCTGACTGACCATTCAAGCTGTCAGTCCATTCTAAATATTCTTGTCAAACTTTCCAGATCTTCATTTTTGAAATGCAGTTCTTCCAGTAATGTGGTCAGGAACTGTGTGTACATTGGGCTTGTCTGAGTATTCTTGAAAACTGGATTTGTTTGTGACAATCTGGAAAAAACCCGAACATATTTCATATGGTAAAGCAACTTTTGAGTGGCAGACGTTAAAAAGCAAAGCTTGTGAGTTCAAACAACTGTACTGAAGCAAAGTAGTTTATAATGTCACATTTGATTAATTATAGTAATTAAAGTATATAATAGACTGTATGTATGATATATGAGTGTACCAAATGATTTTTTATCAGTATGTAGTAAATAAAAAATTAGAAAAAATGAGAGCAGTTTGTATGCCTCTAACCAACTGTACATAGATATTATATAATGTAGACATATGTAGAATGAACAAAGTGCAGAATGTACAATTACACATATAAAAGGATCTCAGTCATTATTTATTTCTTTACTGAAAACTCCTAAACAGTCACACAGTAAAAGTTATATGCTTACATATACATATCAGTAAAATATAAGAGATATAAAATTCCTCACTTTGAAAGGAGTTACCACTATACAGATCACCTACATATATAATAGCTGTATGCAGATGAACACTGATCTGTTTGTGTTCATTTGCCCTTTAATTTATCCTATTTTTATCCTACAGTCCTTCCTTTTTCTCCTAATTCTATTGCAAAATACTGCAAAGGTAGTAATAGTTGAATCTACTTCCTAAGCCCAAATATTAAAAAAAACCCACAAACTTTAATCAACAAAATCAAGTATTAAATCTTATGCTGAATGTTAAGAAACTTCAACACCAAAGATTACAGACAAGATCACTTAACAAGAACTCCTACCCCAACAACAGTTACTGTGTCTCAAATACTGTAGATTCACAGTGCCATTGACACCATACACAAGAGTTGTTCTAGAATACATTTGTGCAATGATCAAACTTTTAATAAGAAATTCAAGAGTCTACACCTTCCTAAAAACTTCCCAACTCAGGAAGTCTTCAAGGGAGTAACTGAGATCAATCTCCCTGCATTCGCCAGTATTAAGACCACCTTCATTGGAAAAAGCTGCAGATGAGAGAAGATTCTTTTAAATTAACCAAAAAAGAGTGATAAAACACAAACAAAGGACACAGACTTAGTAAATAAGAATCCCCTATTTAAAAAAAAAAAAAAAAAAAAAAAAAAAAAATTAACCTTTAATGAGTTGAAATTACTTCCCATTTCTTTCTGGATTCCATTTCAGTATGCACATTTAGCTAAATAGTTCAGCTCTCTAACACTAACACTTGGTGAGACGGACCTTCAGCGATGCTTAAAGTAAGGGCAAGGTGTGGAAAGAAATGACTTTCACATAAACTCTGCTATATATATATAAAAGAGAAGTATTCTGAGTGAAGTTTGTGATTTTTGGCCTGAGGCCACTGGGTTTTGTAACGCACTTCACGCCAGACGGGACCGAGTTGTTTCTTTGCCGGTGGGAGGTACTGGGGTTTCTCCCTGGGCTGGGCAATCCGAGCGTCCCTGCCCAGGGCAGGCAGGAGGCTGCGTTTGCGTGGTGACTTTGCTTTCTCAGCGGGGAGCACAGGAAGAGCTGATAAAGGATCAGAAGAACCACTGCATTGTTAGTCTGGAGACAGGGATAGCGGGAGGAAGACCAGGAGGTGCATTTCTACTTGTATTCAATTCACACTTCTCAGAATTACACAGGTTGTATATGTAAAACATCTGGTGGCAGAAAGAGTCATGACTTCCTGAATGCTGGTTTGAGGTAGCTGTAGCACTGTAAACCATTCTCCTGGCCATGATGTAGATTTACATGCATTTTTATATGAATTTTCTTAGTCCTGTCATGAGCTTAAGAGGATATTAACAAGGACATTCTTTTTCAAAACCAGTAGAAGGCTTATGCAGTTTTAAGGAATACTCTAAAACCAAAGTATTTATTACCATGAAGCTCACATGCTTTTTTTTTTTTTTTTTTTTTTTTTTGGAACTGGAGTTGGTGATAATACATAGTTTCATGAATTACAAGCATGTCCCAAATGTCAGATCCTGTTTAAGACACACTGTTTAAAGATTAGCTATTATAGCTTACACAAAGAAAGAAAGAAAAAGGTATTTCTATTTTCAGAGAAGCTGCCAGGCATTAAATATTGAGAAATGGAAGTTAAAGAAGTTTTAGACATGGACCAATTTCTTCCTTACCTCAACTTTGTTTTAAAACTAATTAAGACACTGATTATCTGATAAGAAACAGATTAAAGCAATAAGTAATTTCAGAGAGGCACATGCGAGTTTGTAGGAATTAGTTATGCAGCAACATGTTGAATATTTATGAATACATGTACAAACACTTTTCTCTTGGAAAACTGTGCCCTTTTGACCTTTAAATGATGCTTTAACTTGTCATTTGAAAAGCAGTTATCATCAAGTACTTTTCTAGTTTCAGGTAGCTGTTGCAGCAGAAGCAGAAGCTTTTGTCTGGGAAAGGAGCAAGCACAAGTTGCTGGTTTGCATGGAATGTTTAGTTACATGCTCTAAATAACAGTGGTCCAGTGTATATTTGGGGTATTGCACAAGAGAGGATTGAGGGATTGCTTAACTGAATTAAACCTTAATTGTATGCAAACAAGCCAGAACAACATTTGGGATCAGTATCTTCAAGTCACAGAAAATTACAATGATCTTATCTCAAGAAACTATGATGACTAATTCAATTTAATGACACACAGGATTTCAGTTCAAAGATTGCAGAATTCCCTTGAAAGTCTGCAGCATCTTCTACCGATGTAGAATATAAACAGGAAATGGGATACTTGGGACTACAATAACAGCAAATGGCTAGTGCACCAGTGGAAAGAAAATACAAATTTTGCTTTTCTGTTACCTCATTCATCTGTTGCAGCATTAATATGGAACAAACTTCTATGAATAAAGTCAAATAAAAATAAAGCTAAAGGATTAACTGATTTTAAAATAACCACCTACAGAAGTACACAAATGTAAACGTTACAGTCCAAAATTACACACCCATTCTTCAAAGGCTTGCCTTCAGCAAGAGCTACTAAAAGGAAATGTTCATGCTCAGATCATGGAAAAGTAGTAGATCAGACTTGATGAGAGTGTCGTTTCCTGCACACCCACTTACACCATATGGTAAACAGGCACCGTAACGTTTAAAAAGTGTTAAAAATATCAAACTGTATCTGATTGATAAAATTTGTATTTGCTGGCTATTCCACATATGTTACATATTCAAGAAAAAAAACCCACTAAAGTTAAATTCATGTGAAGAATAATAAATTATTATCAAGCTATTAAAGGACATCTGGCTACCATGAAATGTTTACATAGTTTCAGTGCTTCAGCTCAAGATCCAAGCTTTCTATGAATCAGTTGCCTTACAAAAACATTTGGCAAGTATATTTAGGAGTTAAACCTCAATTATTTTTAGGAAGAAATTTCATTAATTGATATGGTAGGATGCATTACTTGTTCTTAGATCTAAGCATACCTTAATGAAGACAGCTGAATACATTCAGAAAAGATGAAACTTTTATGTAGTCAAAAGCATTAATTTCCTATCCAGGGGTGTGAATATTCTTTCTAAAATCCCAAATCAGTTGTCCAGTACCATCCTTCTCTCAGCTACTGGATCTCAGGAAAAGCTTTATGGACTTTCTATTTGAGATGAATTCTGTGATTCTCTCTGAGTAAGTTAAAAATTTCCAAAGCCATCACTGTGTTACCAGTCAGTTACAGCTCTCTGAAACAGACACCTGAAAACAGGGGTAAAACCACAACCACATAAGAGTTGGGTTTCCACTCCTCAAAATTGGTGACTTAAAATTACATGTAAATTGTTGAGAATTTGAGTGCACATAAATTGCCCCAATATAATGCAAAGCACTTGTATGCTCACAAAGAAAAGCCATATGCTAATTCTCAGATGACTAGTAACAAGCTCCTCCTAGAAAAACATAAGCATTGCCAATCTTCCTAATTTTTTTTCTGATGTTAGAAGCTTGAAAAAGTAAAAGCTGCTGGTTGTGGTAGAACCCATGGAACCAAGCACAATTTTTTAAGTCTCTTACCTTGTTTGACATGCTTGTAACTTGAACAAGAACAGAAGTATAAAAAAAGAATGATGGAATGGGCAATCACTACCTCTTTTTTCAGACTAAGCTTTGGAAAACAAGATCTTTCTGCTAGTTACAGGTATTTAAGCACTGTGAATAAGACTCTTTATGCAACATAAGGGTTGGGGTATTTTTATTCTGTTTCTTTCTACCTTTTTAGTCACTTAAGACTTATTATTTTAAGATCATCATAACCAGTTTTCTATCAGAGTGATGGAGTTGAACTAACGAATGATCACAAAAATTTGCTTAACACTTGTTTCAGAACATAGAAATGAAGCGAGATCTAGCAGCAAGCACTACAGGCAGCATTTTTACCCTCTTCCCCAACAAAACCACAGACATAAGACTACTGCACATGTGCTACAAGGGTGCCAACAAACCTCTGACCAGTAGACTCTTGCTCCAGCTATAACCATGGAGATAACCATGCTGTTCTAATGACTTCTACTGCATCAACACAGAAGGGCTAGGGTGTTTTGGTTTTGCGGTTTTTGGTTTTTTTTTAACACTCCAAATATATTTGCACTATTCTTATGTTACAGATTTGATGGGCTTAGCAATGCAATAAAAATGTTACTAATAAGAAATGCCTTTCTTTTAATATAGCAGTTTTATAGAATACACTTAGATTCCATTTTAGTTATGTTCCTATTAAGGAAGTCTCCGACAAAATTGATTAAACAAAAGCAGTTGTTTCGTTTAAGACAACTGGCTAGACCGAGTCAATCCAACAAGTGTTACATATCAGCAATAAAGCTCAGTGAATTGGATGTGCACTGCAGTCCACAGACCATCTGCCTGTACATTCAACTGTAGTGCTGCCATGTATCAATCACTTATAATAGTGCTTCAGTGATGAGGTGAACTCCAACACTTGCTGCATTTATCCATTTCATGAATCCCTACCCAAAGGCACTCAAGGCATTTGGAGAGAGTAAGCTGAAATCATTGCTGTAATTTTGCATGTTCTTCAGAATACATTGGCTGCTTGTTTAATTTTAGATAGAATCTCTCACTTGCAGTATCTCACTAGATACCGCACACTTGTGTAGGGACTGCAATTTTGTTAGTAAAGTATCTTAAATCCCAAAGCATGGTGCATCCATCAGGCCAAAGTTAGTGTTAGACAGAAAGCTGATCTAAAGCACATGAGTCTAGCTGTGAGATAAAGATGCAACATCAGGGAGCTTAAAAAATTATTAACTTTGGTGTAATTAAGTGGTTACACTAAATTACTATGTTTAAACATATGTTCAGAAATGAGAAAATATGACAGCCTCAACTTATGTAATTTAGCTGTTATGTTCGCAATTTCAATGAAAAAAACCCAAAATCCCACTTGTTTCTTATAACTTTTCAAGCATGATTTTAAAAACTCAGCATTAAAAAACCCCAAACCCTTAAAAGCAAAAGGCTGTCTCCAGAGTGAACAATTTCCATTAGAACGCATTAATATTTGACAGACAATCTTGACCTGGAAGCATCTAACTTACAAACAAGATGCAAAAGTATTTAAATATATCTTTGGAATTGAGTCTTTTAAATTCAACTATACTAGTACTGAAAAAAGTAATTATGATCAGTGTTACTTGCAACTCTGCAATTAAAGTAGTCCCTAGTTTGGGGCCTTTTATTACCATATCCAGTCAGTCAAAGAGGAGACTGGCATTCAGGGGCACTTTTCTGTAATCTCCCCCAATATATTTCTGTATTATACTTTCTTAATGAAAGATAAAACACTCTAAAGCCCACAGTATTGAACAGCAATAACTGACATAAATAAACAGGCAATTTTCTTACTGCGATAAAAAAGCCACTTCTGGTCTAGTTTTAAATATAGCCTGAAGATCCTATTCTCATCATAAAGACAAGAATTTTGTAACTGAAGTGCAACTTATGTTTTATTTATTATTTAACTTCCTTTCATTATTGTGTACTGACTTGTCCACAGAATCCAGCACAGGCACTTTAATCCTCTGATGGCAACAGAAACTAAATTATTCATGCTTTAAAATTTTTGTCCACTACATTTAAATCAATGCTACCAACAGTGATTCAAAATCAACGGCTGGAATTCCTATATAATCCTACTACACAGCAAAAATTAAGGTTCATTCAAAGTTAACTTTCTTAATTGTTTCCACTACCATCGTTTTTTTCCTATGCAGCTTATACAAGTCTCTTCAATAAATATGTTCTTTGATACACATTTATGCATATAGTTATGCAAAAAATATTTTTTCTTCATGTAAAGTTCACCTGCCACACACACTTTTCACACAGTTGTCCAGATGATAGTCAACTTCCATCCCCTTTTATTGGAGCCAACATTTTGCTTGTGGTGTGGCCAGATAGGACTGGATGGACAGGACTAATAGTGAAAGGAAAACCTTTCTACAGTAGCAATGGTTATCTAAGCATTTGATGAAGTGCTTGCTATCAACTGAAAAAAGACAATGGACCGGCTTTTCTCTCTTCCCTCCTTACCCCCACCCTCTCCTCCCCAATGTGTTAGTTGTATCCAAACAGGCAACTGACAATGGAGAGAACAGGCTGGGGCACAGCTGAAGCTGCAGCAGCCCAAACAATCCCCAGCACTTCCAGGACTGTGGGCAGGGACTTGGGCAGGCTGTGCAGCACAGCTCCCTCATGTCACACCACGCTCTCCTCACAACGGCTTTGGAAGCCCAGTGGACATTTGCAAAATGCTTTGCAGGCTCTACTACAACATTCTATAGGAGCAGTCATTGTCTTTCCCTTCATATGAGAGAAACTTTTGTTTTTCCATTAAGCTGCATAAGGAAATTTTTGGAAGGCATTTAAATGTTTTAAGTAAACTATGCAGGAGAGAAGACTTAGAGCTACCTTATCAGATACAGAAATTGTTAATTCAAAATGGATTTAAGAAAATGCAAATGTTCTGGATCTTTGGGGTTTTTTTTTAACCTAACAAACAATTTGTATGAATATCAGGATGTATTGTTTAGCCACTTTCTTCCTCTGCCTTGAAAGTTAAGATCACACTATCAGCTGCTAGCTGTTATTCATAACAAACAGCTGTACAAAGATCCTGCAATGAAAAAAATTTATAGTAATGTTGCACTGATACAAAAAGACACAGACAAAGAAAAATCTCAAGTAAATTCAGACTTTCCTCACAATATTAACTTCTGTAAGACAGATGACCATTGACTTTTAATGAAGGACAAGTAAAAAACTTCATATATTAAAAAATTTCTATCATTAGGCCAGTAATTAATTTTACAGGCAAAATAAAAGTCTGATGCAAAGGAACAGCCAAAATATGTCTGAAAATTCATAATGTGTTCAAAGAACTCATGGTGACATATCATCAAATGGTGTGACAATTCATTACAGCCATTTGTATCAGATCTGTACATTACATACTTGCATAACATGCCTTAGAATGTACACTCTACAGACAAATAACTGCAAAAAATTTAAAATGCCTCAAAAATTAGCTAAACTAATCTGAAACTTTCAGTTCACATAACCCATTGTATTTTGCACAACATAATTAATTATATAATACAACTCTGCTCATAAAGTAACTGGCATTTCTTACTATTCCCATATTCAGCACCTCATGATTGACCAATAGCTCCAATTTCTATTCACTTTAGAATCTGGAAGCCTATTTGGAAGCTTTCTACAACTATTTCAACATTGCAATTTCTCACTACTGGGTTTTCTGACACAGGATCATCCTACAATGTTCCCTCTGAACAAGTGTCTTGACCTTATGTCTGCACATACAGAATAGAGTCAGTTCCCTCAGCAGTTGTCTAGGAAAGGAACTACACATTTCAGAACATTCAGCAGGTGGAAAATCACATCACATGGCCTGCAAGCATTTGCTAATATTATGCTGATCCTGTAACACAAAGCACTTGGCTTCATCAGGTACTCTGCAATTGCTGTTTTTAACCCAGGCTTAGCCTGTCCAATGAGAAAGATGACAGCCAATACTCTTTTATTTTTCTGTTAACAATGGGAGTGACAAAAATTCCGGGACTCCTTTAAAGCCACAATAATAATATGGAATGGTTTTACTTGCCTCTTGCTATAGTGATATTTAAGAACTCTATTTTCAAAAATTTAGTAATTTTTAAATGATTACCAAGAGTGCTATCGGCACAAATACCATATAGATCTGCCAAAGAACAATTACTTGGGCAATTATATATGCAAAACAGCACTTCCAGATTTCTTTAACAGTGGATTAGAAAGACTTCGAGCCATACAAGACAACTAAGGAAGTACCGAACCCAGTTCAATAATATCTATAGTTTCTTATCCAGAGTTGTCTTCTACAAAGTTGAGCAAATCAGACTTCGTTTCACTATTTTGTACAACAGATATGACTACAGGATGATTTTCTAAAAACAAGTGGAGCATGGTACACATGTCTACATTACCATATTCCAAAAGATGACTACAACACTAGTTCAGATAAAAAGCATTAGAACGTCTACAATACTGTGTGCCATTTAAAGCCCTTGCATTCATGCAGGGATTTGTCCCACAAATTTTTTATTTAGCTTATCAGCATAACGCCATGAACCCAGAAGAAATCACTATCAGCTGTTTCGTCCTAACAAATCTAAGTTTCTTATGTACACATTTCAAGGACAGGCTTTGTTTAAAGAGCTCCATTTATTTGAAGCTTGTTTCCTGCTAACCAGCTGACAGATCAAAGGTACTTCTCAGTTTGATAATTTATTCCCATTTCCCCCTCTTCTCTAACTTAGTCAAAATTTTAAATCTAGTACATTAAAAATTTAATTTAAAATTGATCCTCTCATCCTTTTCAGTCTTCTTTTCCTTTTCATGTTCCACAGGGTGTTGCTGTGACACCTCTCAAATACTGGAAAATCTATGCCACTGAAGTATCTGGATTACCCAGCTACATGAAATTAAGCACAGGTGTAAATCTTGGATTAAAGAATGCTAAAATGTAAACTTTTGAGAACCTGAACCTCTTAAGTACTTTGTAAAATACATACCTTTGTGTGAATTATTGCACACATACAGTGGAACAATTTCATATCTAAAAGATGCCTTTATATCCAAAGCTGATACATTTTATGGATTAAACGTTCTTATCTATCTATCTATATCTCTCCATTTTTGCACTTCATTATTCCACATATGGATAGTCCTATCAATTCATTACCTTAGTGGTATATAAGAAAAAAAAAACCACAGAAAAGAATAAAATATACTGACTTGCAGTAAGTCAAAACAGCTACAATGCAATTTACGCTTAGGTAAATAATGTCAATACTTGACTTTATAAACTCTCACCTGTTCTCAGTTACTAGGGAAACAATGATCATAAAATTGATCACAGTTTAGTTTCACAACTTTTTAACATTGCAACTTGATTACAGTCCAGTATACAGATCAAGCACCTGGAATAATGCAGCTGAGTAAAGAGACATGCTAGGAATAGCCTTGCTTACACTGTGTCCAAATATTTTTTTTATTCAGAAGTTAAACGTAACAACCTCAACACTTTTCTACTTACCTTTCCCAGTTTTGAAAAAAATACCAGTGTGGTTTTGGACCTCTCAAAATGAGGTTCTTAGAAATCCCCAAAAGTTATGGATTCTTAAGCATCTTTTCCCAGAAATAACAACACACAGTAGGTTTGAAAAACAAACAAACCAAAAAACCCCAAACCCTTTTCCTGCTTATTTCCTAATCTACTACTGGCTTGATGATCTCCAGTAAATCACTTTTCTACCCTTAATCTCAATCTTACTAGCTCTACAGCAGAAGAGCGCTATTAACACTGATTTATGAAAGTACACTGAACTAAACACATGCCTAAAACCAGCAGAATACGTGATGAGGTTTGGAACACATATGAAGAGCCACACAAATCTCAACTATAACTTTTTAAAAACCCAAGTACTTCACCTCAGAAATACTGAGTTTTATGATTAATTAATTAGATCTATTCAATGTCTTATTAAGATGTTCAGATGGACAGAGGGTGGAAAAGAGAAATGTGCAGTTCTGTGGAACATAGGGTATAAGTGTAGTATACATCAAAATGAAATGTGCTGGCATCCCAAGCCTCTTAACAACCAAGGATCTATACTTTTTGCACTGATGTTGGTTTTGCACGTACAGTATGCAATTACACACATACACTTTGCAGTCTCTGCAATAAGCTTCCACATGCTGGTTGGTTGTGTTTTCTACCAGCCAAGTAGAGCACACTTTTCCTGGTGGGGAGGAATGGGAAGTGAACATGTATTGCTACAGACATGATTGTTTTAGATTCTTTTTTATTGTGCCAGGCAAAATTTTATGAAGATATGATTATGTTTACTTACACAACATTCTGGTTAATTGATGGGTTGAAGTCTTCTTATCCCGAGTATTTATTTTAATTATGCACATGTAAAAAGAGCCACCTGCTCTGATGCTAAATCCACTGGCTTGGATTGTCTGCGAATTCTGAGAGCTTTATCATAGCCCACTGTCTAGAGAAACAGTTTATAAATCATCTTTGGGTGATATGCATTTCCTTCCTTCCTTCCTTCCAAAATAAGCTGTATTTTTCTGTTTTCATAAATACGAATGGAAAATATTTCAGAAAAGACTGTATACTTTTGCCTTCACTGTTAACATCTCACTTCAGGTCAGAACTTAATTGCCAGGCTGGATGAGTGCCACTGGGTATCACAATGTTTTTGTATCTCAAGAAGTAATGTGAAAAGTACAAACTGCCTTTTCATTTGATTCCTACAGTATCAGGACACAAAACCAAGTCTCCATCAGTACATTGCTCACTATAAATTATCACATAAAAATAATTAGGCTCCTCTCTAAGTTAATCTTCTCCTCTCTCCTCGAGATTTTCACGCATCTGAGTAATTTTTTGTTTATTCCTGATCACTGTGGATTACTATAGCGCCACTAATATTCTCCAATATAGAATTATTGATATGAAAAATTAAATGCATCTATTTCCCCCAACTGACATAGACAGTTGGGTCTTCAGATAGGTCTGTGAAGTACTGTTAATCCAAGCAAATTGTAATAGCTCAGTCATTCAAATAAGTTTATTTTCTAAGACATAATTCAATCACAAAGCAGCATTTTCAGGGCTTTCATGGTTTTTAATCACCTTAAGAATTCTTCTTCCTTAAAAACCATTATACACTTCACAAAAAAAAATATTATCTATCATGTCAAGCCTGACATTTTCAACAGCAATATGACAAAGGAAATTAGAATCTCTGGAATGAAATATTGCCTTTCTAGACACCCTTACTGTTTAGTGTTGTAAGGTTTTACATTCCAAAATCTGCATCAATCACCATAAGAGAGGAATGATAAGATCTTCAAACAATACTGCTCTTTCACATGGATTTTTTAACAATGTTTTTCTGTTATAGTGGCTCCAGAAGAGTTATGGAATACAGTACTTCTAATTTAGGCACAATTTATTTCAGTGCTAAAGAAGAACAGGACTCACCATTCAGCCTGCTAGAGGCACCATTATGAGTACCTGCATGGAACCAAATACATTAATTCAGAGTCCATGTAAAAACTCTGCTGGTACAAAATATCTGGGGATCACACTATACTAACTATGCTAGGATTTCCAGTGATGTGCATCTCTACTTTTTTTTTTTTGGTTGTTTCAGAAACAAGCCAAATTAACTTTTTTTTAAGGATTTTTGTCTTACAATGAAGTTTCCTGTTAGTCAAAACCACTATTTTATGTCATATCTCCACTAAAGTAGGCTGTTCTTTACAAAGTTAACTAAGATAAAATTAAAACTCTGAATATAAAAGATTCAAGTGTGTGCCAGTCATGTTTTTCTTTTAACAGATGGGTAGTGTTTCATGATAAAAAAATGTTTGCATTGAACATATTAAGATTAATTATTAATGAGGAAGCAAGTATATTTTCATAGGGCTATAGTTGCAGGATTCAGTTGAAACATGAACATTTCAGTTTGCTCAGTGGATGAAGTTAAAATACATTTAGTTTAAAACTAAGTTTGGGGAAGCTGTTAACGTGAATTACTAATGCCTTGGTTGCAGCATTAGTTCAGAGCTGTCTATATTACTGCTACTGTACAGCTTTTTATATGCAAACTATTCTATGCCACATTACTACTTATGACATGACTTCCAATAAACAAAGCACTGATTATGGAAGAAGGAAAAACATGACATTACAAAAATCTTCCAAATGCATACCTTTTAAAGAAACATCAATTTAAAACAGTTCTCTCTCTGGGCAGTTTTTCCATCTGCTTGATCATAGTTGTGGCATAAAGTTCAGTGGGACGTGAACTCCACTGACCAAGTCAGCCCCCCAATGAGTCAACATGCTGAAGCAACCTTCTGAAATCTAGTATGCTGTGTCAGATCTTGAAACATGAGCAACAGCTCACTCACACAAAAGGACAATATGAAGTGTCAGAAGTAAGTACTTTCCCTACTACCGTATTCTTAATTCACAAGTATATTTGGAATATAAAGCTGCCAACAGACTGAAGCAGATCACATAAAAGTATTAATAGATTGTAACAAAAAGATTTGTCAGAACACCACCACGAGGGACAATTTATAGCTGGTGATTCACTTTGTACACTAGCTCTGCTGGTTGTGCATGGTGTCAGTCTGAATGCCCACACACAGAGCTGCTGAGAACATGCAGATTTTTATCTCTTGGAGGGATTTCCAAGACACTTGGCAGGCAGCCATGCCCCTGCTCTTCCCTTGCACTGGGCAGCAGAGCTGGCAGGTGCAGAGATGACAGCTTTCTGAGCCAACCCTCCTAAATCCATGCAGCAGGAGTCCAGGACACAGCGTGTGCTACGGCTCCGCTCCTGCTGATGAAGCCAAGCACCAACACTGTAAAGAGGAACGAATTATCCTGGACTCAGAGAGGGTGTGCTGGGCATATATGAAAGTTACACAGCACATCCAAATGTCCCATTTAGGTTACCCTTCAGAATACCAGCATGGAAAAGACTGCAGCTGTATGGGCTGCAATGAAATTCACAGTGTCACTTCCTGCGTAACATCACTGCAGCAACAGTGGGTGTTTTTGTTCTAAGAGAAACACTTTCCTGGAAACTGTTAAAGTTTCTTCTATTTTCTCCCTTATGAAAGAGGAAGATATTTAATTAATTTTAAAGTTGGCACTGACTAATATCCCAATTAACAACACTGAAATCCCTCATGGTATGTACTGTGTTCTGTGTTTCCTAAATAATACTGGCACACGCCAGAAGGAACTAATATAATAACTGATCATATGCCCACAATATGCCAAATAAGCAGCTTCAAGTTTGCTTAGAATTAATGATAGTAAGCAAGCCTAATAGAAAAAACTGCTTAAAAGACTTGAGAACTGCTTAATAAAAAATCTGTTTGAATTCACATTTACCAAACAACAACCTAAAATTAAGAGAAAAAAGGAAGCAGATATTTTTTAATGCATTAAGACAAAGTTGCTTTTTCCCTACTTCACACAATAATATAACTCTATAGCAGATAAACACAACACTATAACCACATTCAAATGCTTTTTGGATTCTTGGTCCTGCAAGCTCTGTTTCAAAATAGAAAATGTTTCTAGATTAATGATAAATTATTTTTCTCAGCTGAAACCTGGAACCAAACTTCCATCATCAGACATGCTAAATAAAATATCATCCAGCTGACTTGTATGTGGTTTCTGTAGGAAAAAGAGTCACTCTGCAAGTCTGATTCATATCCTATATGTATTTGTACATTAGATTAATACATTTCAAACATTCACAGACTTTCATATAAGAACACAGTAGTGATATCAGAAACATCTAAATTCCTCTTAAAATGATTTAGAAATGTCAGTGCTGAGCAATAGATGTGCTCTCGTGTGCAGAGGAGTAAAAACACATACTTGAACCCAAGATTCTCCAGTTCCTGAACTGTTATCTCCAAGAGAGTAAACCTCTAGAGTACATTTCCACATGACACATTTATCTAAAGTGGCTGCACACATATAATGACGGCTTTTGTTTAGTGATCATGGTCATTTTGAGTTTGTTTAAATACTGCAGCCAAATGCTTATAAACTAATCCCAGAACATTTTGAAATGCTTCAAAGCTTTTAGCAGGGGAACCTCTTGCATAGGCTTTGTAGATGAAGCTGACCACAGTTCACTGGAACCAGCGAGCTCAGATAAGTAAGATGAAAGCAGACATTTCCTGAAAATATCTTGAAAGCTTTCCATTAGTCTGTGCCAGGGGTATACACTAAAAACAGAAAGTGCCCGTGCTTGTACAGCAACCAATCTTCCTACTGCTTTCTCCATTCTTTCTTGAACTACTGTATTTATATCTATTTATCTGCTTCATTTGGTATATTGCAAAGTTCTTTGGCAGAAAAAGATGCAACTTCTGCATTCTAATTTATAATACATGATAAAGCAGCTATTACTAGAACAAAATTCTATTTAACACGCTAAACAACGTAACAGGAAGAAACCAAAATCCACCAATGCCAAAATTACTACAGATTACAAATAAATAAGAAATTTGATGTACAGATAATTTTTAATAGTCATCTACTCTACAACAGGCACGAATACCACTGTTTGAACATAAATCTCTGGCCGTCAAAGTGTGCTCTAACAAGGTCAATTCAGCATTGCTGAATGCACTATATTCATAGGAGTGCCTCAGGCTAGATTTTCAATAAAGGCAGAGACTGGCTGTGTTCATATTTTATACAATAATTTGATTGAATAAATCCAACTGTTCACCAGGAACATGAAATACTCCACTGTTGAAATCTCCAACATTTTATACTTTGAGACATGCTGCACTGTCCAGCTCCAGGCTCTTTATTTCAATAAATGAGAAGCCCAGGTTTCTTTAGTAGTCAGTAGATTCAAGGGCACCTAAGTACTTTCAACAGCTTTTCAAGGACCTGCAGACTATAAAGTGTGCCTAAGGTCTAATTTAAGCTCCAAAATTAGGTATTAATGATATCCATTATGGTGTGTCCTACAAAGAGTTAATATGCACATTCACACAAAGAGAGGAGACCATGATCATACCATCATACACTGGAATGTAATACAGCAGTAATGCTAACAGTTGCTCTGTCCAGTACCTTATCACAAAAAGGGTTGGGACACTCTGAAAGTGCACTGTGAAGTTAAGCACACCAAGCCTCAGCACACACTAGCCATATATGTTTGAGAAGGAAGTGGTGAGCCACAACATTGATGCACAAAATAGAGTGCAAGCAAAGTCCAACAGTTGCTACTTGAAACAAAACAACTTAGCACCCTTTAATACAAAACAAAAAATACTTGAAGTCTTAGATTTTTTTTGAGGTTTACTTGGAACCCATGCTCACTCTGCCTTCTGCAATCCCTGTACCCTGCGACACCTATAGTATAGTCTCGCACCCACCTGGGAAGGGGAAGCATTATCCTCTACCAGGGTGTTGCTTATGCAGCTTTACTGGTTAGTGTTGGCAGTAAAATAGTCGTCCTATGTCTGAAACCAGGTCAAGACCTGTGAATAAATGTTCAAGTGTGACTGAAACTACTAACGACCCACTCTGACTCAGGCCCACACAACTCTGTGATCTAAGTACTAGATGTTCTACAATGTGCATAATGTCTCAGTACAACTAAGGGAGAGGACTTAAATAAGGTGTAATTCTTTTTATGAGAATTATTAGCAATATATGACAAGTTCCTTGGCAGATCACAGGACATGAGAAAGGGTCTGAGTGAGGACCTGTGAGGAGTTGACCAGCTCCTCAGCAGCCTTTCCCTGCAGTCTTGGCCTCCACTAAATACTCAAGCTTGATTAGAATTTCCAGATAATTAAGTGTTCTACTTTAATCTTTCTGGAGATAATGCAACATGCATCATCTTATTAGAGGAATCATAATTCCTCTAAATCCTTCTTAATTCCTCATTCTATTCCACCTACATTCTTCTACATTCTGTGCTAAGAGGCAGCTGAGAGTTGTTAAAAATCTCAAGTTCATGAGCTTGCAAGAACCTTACAATAAATAGAAATCAGCAGAGGTTTTATTTATTATTTCACTAATACTACAAATAATATCTACTCTTTCTGTGGTCAAATATAATTAATTTCTTTAGGGATGGACCTTTAGTAAGCAAAGGTAAAAACAGACTTGGTTCTCTGCTTATACTGACTGCTACCAGGACTGCCTGCTACTTGTACAACATTTTAAAGCAGCTGTAAAACAATCATTCCTTATGTAAACATTTACAGCTCATCATATACAGAGACCGGCTACATATTTTAACTTCTGATCAAAAAGAGACACCATTTCCTTAACTGTACAGAAACTACTTGAAAAATTCATAAGATCTGTTTCACAAATTACCAATTCAACCATAAGAATATATAGTAAAAATGACAAAAGATTTGTTCTTATAGTTGATAAAAAATTTATGCCAAGGCATTCAAGTAAAGTTACTTTCTGTGTTCTGATTTAATGAATCATTTGAGCGCTATCTGGCTGGGTGACACAGATGTAAGGCTCGCTGAAGCCTGCTCTAATGCCTGCTGGTACTGTCTTCCTTGGGACAGCAGAGCCAGAACAATGTGTCAGACTGAAGTAATATCAAGGAAAGTAAGTGCAGTGCTGGGCATGCCATGAGGCTGGTCCACAATACTTCCTGACCTGTGAATGTCTGTAAGTACCTCTCTGTCCTACAGGCTCCATTGACCCAGGAAGCCCAAAAGCAGCAGCAGCAGCACAGTAATGAACAGACTCTGGAATGAAGGTTTTTGCAATCTCGTAATTCAAGCTCAAGGCATACAAAGATTGGTTGATGGTTTAAGCTTAATGGAAGGCAGAGCCTGACACTGAAACCACCAGTGATTTCTTAAACATTTAACGCTAGTTCACCTTTTAATATAAATTTGAGTCTGTTTAACACACTGCTAAGTTTGTGTCTTTAACTTCAGAAATGTACAGGAATTTGCAAAATACAAACAAGGAACTCCATGCATGTGGATACAGCTTTTATAGATCATGCTTCTGTGTAGAATTTACTGAAAGACGTAATACAATCAGGCTTCCCATGAGGGAAATCACTGAAAAGAATTTAATTATACAGTAAGTAAAACTAAGCTTAGGAGGACTGTAGGCACTGTAGTATTGTAACCTTAACCAACAAAACTAATCCTCATAAATACTGGGTTCCAGTATTTAGGAGAAATACTCCTGCTAAAAGAGACTTCCCCTCTATAAGAATGCTTACATCTATTTAGAAGCACACATATCTTTACAGAAATTTAAGTTTAATTATAAAAGTGAAGCCTTTTAAGAAATTAGAAGCAAAATGAGAAATGAAAAGCCTAACTGTTATGCCAAAGAAATAATACAACATACATGCCATTTTGTCCTAATGCCAGAGAGGGAAAGAATGTATGTCAGCAGCAAATGGAAAAGGGTGAATTTTGCTCCCACTTTATCCTGCAAGGCCTCTTTAAAATCCCCTAAAGCTTAGCTTTTCATTTTTTAGCATAAATTTGTCCAATGATAACATTTGATGCAAGGGGGAAAATTCTGTTTTGTCAAGAAAATTTTGTTCATATGAATGAAAGAAATACTTTTGTTGATTCCACAGTTAGTTTCATGAAATCTTTCTTTTCTTTTACCTGAAAATTACATCTTGTTCCAATTGGATAATAAGACAGTTGCACACAAGAATATTTGACATTTAAGGGTACTTACACAGATAACAAAACAATAGCAATGAGAGTCCATTCAGGCATTTTGTGAATAATATTTCTGTTTGTTAACCTGAAAAATAATTTTTAAAAAATCAGTACATTTCAGAGTAAAAGTAAGCAGATTTTAACAGCTAAATTTTAATTCTAACATTAATACACTGAGTTATAAAGAAGAAATAACAGCTGTATCTGAGGAATTCACCAGGTCCCAAGCTTCATCCTCTAATGGAGGAACTGCAGTATTTCCAATGTCCCCTTTTTCTACATGAAAGTGGGATAGGGAAGACTGAACAGAAGCTATTTCTTTTAAATTGCCCACAAATAGTTCTGGCTGCTGTGAGGGCCAGCTCTCACTCATACCCACTGGGAAATTCTACAGAACTGCACATGAGTTTCTGAAAAGCTGGACCTTCTTACACTTAGTTTTTCCCTCCTGTTAGCTTCAGATCCAGGTTTGCTGTAAAAGCTGATGTGGACACAGACTGAATTTTGTAAGGTGGCAGTGACAATCCTCTGATGATTCTTGTTATTAAAATGGAAATCCAAAATTCCAACTTATGCAATGGGAACCAGAGCAAATATAAGAGCCATATAAATATAAATGAGGTGTGAATAAAGAACGACATGGATGCTCAAATAAAGTGATGCTGCACTGAAAACCAGCTGACCCCTTTGGCTGAACTGCTTTAAAAACTAGATCCGCCTTAAGTCAAGTACTAATCCATGTTAGAACAATTCATCTGTGAATTGCTGTCTCAATTTAGGCATGACCCTTGGTGTTCAAAACAAGCAATTTCATGGAAAAGTCACAGACAAAAATGAAGCTGTGGCTACGCAGGCACCCAAAAGAGCCAGCATAATTAATTGTAATCAGAAAGATGGTACCATCCAACAGATACACTGAGGGGCAAGTACCACCCTATGTTTGCTACCTTCTTGCTTTCAGTTTCCCTTCCATGACCTTGGACAAATTCAGATCCAGAATGAAGATACCCTGTCACTCATACCCACTCCTACAGGCACTGGTGAAGATATTTCATGTTCAGCAAGCTCCTCTCTGGCAACAAATTCAAATCCAGGGTTTTTTTCCTCAATAAGATTACTTTTTTTAAAAAAAACAATTACTTTAGGCAAGTATATTGTTACCCAAAACAAACAAACAAGCTAAAATTTGAGAAAGCAGAAGTATTTGTGCTTGTCATTGTTAAAATTCAAATTCTAGTACGTAATTCCCCAAAATTATATTCAAAATATATTAAAAATGTAGTTATCAGTAAGATCTTTTATAGTATTTGTTTGCATTTCTCTATTTCAGAAAGATACTAAAAATTAATAAAATAATCCCATTTTTCTCCTAAAATCTCCAAGTCTTCAAACCAGAATAAGATATTGAAGCAATAATTCCCCAAGCAGCATCTCAACAATTTGAGTTTTGTTCAATTATGAAAGGAAAAGCAACGTTTTGAACTACATACATAGGAATTGTTACATCAAACCAGAACCAACAGTTCTGGCAAATACTGATTATATCTGTTATTAAAAGGTTCATTTTAGCAATTATTATTTGAAATAGCTAATGGATTCAGCTGGCAACAAAGTTTGTACCTAGTAAACTGTTACATTTTCCTGGCTACAGAGTAAGAGACAAAACAAAGGCTGAACATCTTGACTCAACACTGATGACAGTGATAAACACTACCAAGAAATGCCTGATGGAATCATCTTGACAGGCAATTCATATGTAACATTCCAGTTAATCTGTTATGATGAGACACAATGAAAGAGACAGCTCCAAGCCACCTGGGGAAACTCAGTCAAATAGAGAAAGTAGCTTTATTTCAATGCTTTACAAGGAGTTGTTATTGATTAGAGCACAGGAAGGTGTCATTCTTGTACACAAAGCGAGAGATGCAGTTATTTGTGTCAATTAACTCTTATCCAATGTTAGTATTGATTGGCAAGATCTGAACACTAGTCATTGCCATCAATATTTCTGAAGGAGGTAGTCAAAAGACACAGATAACCAGCAGGACACAGCAGTATGGATCTGCTGATGTACCATAGTCACTGCAATGGCTGAACAGTCAGGCTTCTGCAACTGAGTAACCTCTCAGTACAACACCTGTCCTAAAACACTTGTACAGCTGGAAAAAAAAACATTTCAGAGAGATCAGAGTAAAGCAAGCAACCTACAGGTGTGAAGCCTTAAATAATAAGGAGCAGTGGAAGGGCAGTCACTTTCAAACAAGCTGTGTCAACACCAAGGCCTCTGAAGAGCAAAGCTTTCAAAAAACAGGGAACTGCAGGGCCTCTGTAAAAATGGTTCATTAATTCTTTGTCATGCCTCTAGCCAAAACTGTTAGTTCAGAACAATCCATGAAAGAGGTCACTAGATTTCTGTCCTAAAAATATAACGTGGAAATGTTAAAACTGTACAAAACTTTGTGTGTGTGAATTGAGTTTTGCAGTAAAATCTTTCCTGTTAAAGAGATTAACCAAATTCTCCCTCACCTACCTAGAGAAAGAAAACAATATGCAACTTCCCAAAATGGAACGTGCCCACTTTCTTGGCCCGTGTAGGGCGGGATATGCAAGCTAGGAAAGTTGGATGATCCCAAATAGCTGTGTGGGTTGCTTAGTGCTGGTTTGTGGGTCTTGTGGTTCACTCCAGCAAGACATGCTGCAGCCACCCAGCAGGAGCCACGTGGTTTTCACACTCTGTCAGGGGACCTGACTGAGCACATGGATCCAAGAGGCAGAAGCTTCCAGGATAAAGGACTAAAAAGTAAGATGCATAAAAATTCCATTTCAAATGACATCCTGATAACTGATTAGTGCCCAGCCTGCAAAGCAAGGGAATTCCAGTAGGGAAATTGTAGGAATCCAGAGTAAATGAAAACACTAAACCTAGCATCTTTGCAAACACAGCAGACTTTCCTTCCTACATTCAGATTCCCAGGTATGGGCATATCTAACTGCAGTTCAAGAAACTGCCCATTCTGTAAATCAGGAAACTGACTTAATGGGATTAGGATACAAAGTCATGACTTTAGGAAACCTCAGCTACCTGTATTTTTTCAAAAACTTGCACTAAGATGAGTGAAGTTTAACTAATCCAGGGCAGCACAGGCAAATACTGAAGCATATATTGTTTTTCTTTAGGTTTCTACTAGACAAATTTAACCATAAAAGACAACTTTTCTACCTCCTGGAAAACAGCAATGTATTTACATAATGTAATATAATTTAGTCTGATGTCAAACAGCAAAAATAAGTCACTATTTAACTTTAGGCTTCCTTTGAGAGAAGCCTAATTACTTGAGAAAAAGTCATTAACATCCTGATACGCCTCTATTTCTACACAGAACTTTGTCTACAACCAAGTACTACTGATTGACTTCAAACCCAGAACTTAAAATTCCACTTAACAAGGGAAGTAGGTAAAATAGGTATAAATAAGTGCCAGATAACATATATTCATGATACATACTTAAAAGCTAAAAGACTGTCTTGGACACATGATAAAACCAAGATGTAACAAGAAGTCTTGAATACATCTCACATCTGACTCATTGGTAGAGTTCAATGTCAATGATAAGATCTATAATGGGAATTTAAATACTCGTAACCATAAAATACAGATGGAATTCTATTTTCGAAATGAAGTATTATGCCTTAAAAAAACTCAACCACATATTCAAAATAATTTATCCTCAGTTTATATATAAGAAGCTAATTTTCTCTTGATCTTTTAACAAAGTGCCTTTACACACTCTGGAGAATTATTTGACATCTCAGTTTTCCTAACAAAAGCTTACAGGCACTGAGGGACTTTGTTTGGGAAGAGCTCTAACCATTCTAAAATGTCTCTTGAGATCTCTCTAGTGTGCTTCTTAGCAGTGGTGATTGAATAAAATGCTGCCCAAAGGAGGCTGAACTGCAAGTGTTCCTTTAAAAGCCAATGGAGCTGAAAATCGTTGTTGCTTAGTTCACCACATGCTGTTTTACCCTTCTTCAGCTAAGCTCTACTACAGCCATGTATTTTATCTACTACCCTCTTTGGCAAGCTCTTCAGCCTGAAATATCTTCAGTACAAAAAGCAGGAAAGAGCACGAGCATTTATCAGTGCTCCTCCATCATCATTAAACATTTGAACTTCATTACCTAAGAAAGTAACACCTGAATTTCTATACCCTGTAAATACAAATACCTTTTAATATTTATCCCAAGTCTCCCTGCCAAGGCATTCAAACCGAAACTTAAGAGACTACTAATATTAAATACACTTAAACCTACATACCAAACTGGAGATTCAAGTCTGTGTCATCATCTTAATATCCATGAGCTAGCTCTTGTGTACCAACAGACCCTTCCACATCAGTAATGCAAGACAGAAAAAGGGCCCAAAGGTTTTTATTGCTTCCTTACTTCCTGTATTTTTGTATTATTTTGCTATCAGTGACAACAAAACTCCAGTTATTCTGAGATATATATTAGATAATTATATTTTAAAACTCTTGTATAGCACCCACATTTGTCTTTAATGATTCCCACCCAGAATCCTTAATTTCTAAGCAACTGATCTGGAATCTCCAAAGTAAGAGAACCCCTACCATTACCTTCAAATTACTTCCTAACAAAAAAAGGCACAAAAATCAACTTACAAAGTGTTATCTAAGATCAAAACTAAGATTAGGGGAAACCTTTAAATTATGATTAATTACGGCTATATGAACCAGGTATCTGGTTAAAGTCCAAATAAAATTGATTTAGTTCTATTCTGTAAACCCGAAGTATCTTAATACACACATACACCGGTGTTTTAGAAGACTATTTTGGCTTCAGGTCTTATTTGCTATAAACCACTGAAAACTTTATATTCATGCCCCATTCTCTTTGAATACCAAAAATTATTTAAAATAGAAGCTCTGTTTTTGAGAACCTCTGGGCCTTCTTAGATACTCAATCATAAAAAGTAGTTTGAAAGACACCAAATGTAGTTTCTCCACGTTTATCAATCCATAAGCTAAAGTGACTATTAAACATTTAAACTGCAGAACAATGAAACTGTTTTAAGACACAAAGATCTTACTCAAACAATAGGTGTCTATGCATTATATGCAAAAATATTTTCACTGGTTTCAGTGGTGTAGTTAAAATAAAAGGTGAATTAGAACTTAAAAGACTACAATCAGAGAACCAAATTCAAATAGTGTCAATGTTTTTAAAGAGATACCAGAAAGGAAGAGAGAATCTTCCACAGTAAGAAATCTTGCAGAGACATCTGTGTTTTAGTGGCATCCCTCAGACATGGGGTAAAACATAAGGAATCAGGTAGACCTGTGTTTCTGTTCACCAAACCCTAGATTCCTCATGGCAAATGCTACATGAATAAGTTTTGGAAAATTTACATGTAAATCTCAAGCTGAGGATGTGGGAGGGATGTTTCAAGAGGGACAAGGCACACACAGTTGGCAACTGCTGTTGCTTTTTTCTGACAATACTTGAGGATGCAGGATACAATCTAGGTCCAGGTTATGAGAGTTGTCTCCCAAAGAAAACCTTAAAATGTTCAGATAAGTTTTGTTTTCCCTCCTTTATCTCACCGTTTCCATCCATATACTGTCTTTAGTCCTACTGACTGAAGCAGAAGCTTCACCTGTGGTAATGAAAGTGCCCACTAGACCTACTTCCCTTTGAAATCAGAAACAAGACAGATCTGACTGAATGACTCTAGGAGTTAGTGGCAAAAATTATTAACCAGATTAAAACCATTTAGCCCAGCTGCATGGAGTCAGAGCAAAAGAAAGGGACAGATCTCAGAAACTCACGCTTAATAGGAGGTGACGAGGTAGCAGAACCTTTAAAAGACTCACCAGCATCCTCCAGAGACCACTGGCCTAGTTTTTAAAAATCTACAAATACTCCTGGTGACCTAGCCACTGTCAGGAGCAGGGAAAGGGCTGACTTGTTAGTCCACAGGGAATGTGACATGAACACACAGTTAGAGAAGGGCAAATCTGCAATAGGGCCCCTCTTTGTGCCCAAATCACAAATCATTCAACAGCATGTTTAATTCATCAATTTACAAGAATCTCTAAGTAAATACTCACCGGAAAGTTTTGACAAGATTTTTTAGCTCTGTGTAAACATCAGCTAAAGCAATCTGAAGAGGGCCCAAAACTACAGATAATCTAGAAGGCAAAAGACACCAGTCAATATACATTTTCCCCTCTTTCTCATTTCTTCTCAAGTAGGACTTCCACTAAAGCTTATCCAAGTTAGTAAAATGGAAAAGAGATTGACTTTTGTGCAGCAGATCAGGCTGTAGTTTTTCACTTCAGCTCTCTTTGTGTGCTGTTTGGGCCAACATCTTCACTTTGCAACTACTTGATTTTAAAATTAAGATGCTCTAGTTCAGTGTGAATGTGAAGATTTAAATATAGTTCTACATACTTACATAATTATATTTACTAATTCCATGTTTCAGTTCTGAAAAATATTTACAATTACGAAGATTAGAACTACAGGCTGCACACATTTTTTGAAGGTTTATATTTACTTAGGTCAAAAATAACAATACAAAAGGAAACTGCATGTCTAAAAGAGATATTCACACATAATATACCTGCTAACCTCAGACTCACACATGCAACAGAAATATCAGTCCACTTTCAGCTTGATAGTTGAAATCCTGATGACAGTTATCAGAAAATTTCAAAGGAGAGAAAAAGACAGGTTTCCTCCCTACTTATCTGTGCACAAAAAAAAACAGACCACACAAACTGCACATTCTCTTTAACTAGTTGTCAGGATTCCCAAATGATGGAAATAACATCCTTTGATTTTCAAATTTAGGATTAAACTTTTGCCTCTATTTACTTGTTTAATAGTTAAAATTCTCTTGCATTTGATTATCTGGTGATTTGCATTTATATGCACATAACACATCCGTATTCTGGAAGACTGCATGTTTTACAAAAACTGAACACAGGACTCTTATGATGCTGGGCATATTCATTGCTTTATCACAATGAAAATTCTCTCTTGATTGTGACAGGACGACTGCTCAGGGAATTTAAAACAATCAACACTTACAGACAAGACACTTGGGGGATGGTTTGATTCCATGTTTGTGGCCTATCCACACATGGTGCAGGTAGAGAAAAACAGAAAGGATTTTCTTTTTATTTTGGCAGGGATGGAGGGGCTGGTTGTGAGGTTTTTAAGTTAAAAAAACACAAAACCTTCTGCAAAACCTAGTTTGGCTAGGTAACACAAGCTACACTGACAGAAAAGTAAATATCCCCACCAAAAAAATCAACAGAATCATGACCTTCAAACACTCATTTATATCTGCACTGCCTTGACAATGAGAGTATTTTCATGGTCCTCCCAACTCTGACAATTTAATAATTTTAACAGCTATATCAGAAATGTCCAAAGCCTTTTTATGTACGTGAAAGTTTTAAGATCCAATTCTGAGGGCCTTTAGTAGTTGTAGCTAGGGGCATACTGATACCAGCCACCCAAACATGCATTAGAAACTCTATCTTTGTAAGACCTATGCTTAAACAATAACAAAGATTTGTTTACAAGTAACGGTACAAGACAAATATCTGCACTCCTCTCAATCAATTTCAAAATTTTCAGTCTAAACTTAAGCTGTTGGTACCTACAGTTTGTGCAAACTGACACCTGCACTCTACTACAGCTGACTATTGCAGAAATAAGTAAATCCTTTAAGGCAATAATGGGCTAAAGTTATGACTAGAGCCACCTAGAAAGAGCCAGGCCCATTCTTGGATAGTGTGTTTGTTACTTAAAACAATGAAAAATGAGCACCAACTTCAGACTGGCACTCACCTAAGTAAAGGGTACTTACGCTTTTCTCAGCTTTTCAAGGACGATCCGCTTCCTAATCTGCATTTGTGCATTAGAATCAACAAGGGGGAAGGTGAGATCTTCCTGTTGATCATCCTGTATTAGACAAGAAACTTTAACAGCTATAACCTAGTGTTTAACTAAAGTCAGTACATCAAAAAAGTCACAGATAATCAACAAAAACTGAAACATTAAATAACTCTTATCTCTGAATTAAAAAAAACCAAACTACTTTTTAATGGGCAGACACCTGCATAACCTGATGCACCATACAGTATGGAGTTAAGAGAATTTTCTTTTTCTCCATGCAAGATACTTATCCACTTATGATAGCAGAAACAAAGCACTAATTCTTTGAAGGTCTATTCAGCCTTCATGCAACTTCCACACTGCTCCCCCAGATACTTACTTTGTCTTTGCTTAGATGTTCCCCTGCTTGTGCTAGTGTTGCTGCCTCTTCAGCCAAGATGCACCTTCCTTTATAGAACTCTTTCACTCGGAGTTCTAGGAACTCTGTTTCTTCTTTTAACTTTTCATAACTAGGCACAGGCTTAACTATTCCACCTGAGCCTGTGAAAGGTAAAGAGTAGTTCAAACTGTTTTCAGAGTCCCCTGCAGCAACAGTGTCAAGATCATCAGCTGTATCTAAGTCATCCTCATCAAGTTCTTCAGTCTCCTGGTTGACAGATGCTATGCACTCTGATGAGCACAAAGAAGTATAGTTTGGGCCATAGAGAAATTTTAAAGTTTCCTCAGTTCTCCATTCCATAAGTGTCTGCCTAAGCACTTCTAGTAAACTGCCTTTGGAATTAACTGGATGCCTCAGTTCAGGGTTTTTATGTTCTGTTGAGTTAGCCAGTGTTCTTTTAAGATGCTCTGCTCCTCTTTTGCTCACACCTAGAAAAACTATCTGTGATCCACACGTATTTTCAGAGATTACTGATGCACTTGATTTCTCAGGAGCAGTATCGCTTGAAGGTGGTGCAGTTACTTCATTATGAACAGAGCAAGCATGTCTTTCTTCCTGAATGTCTAATTTACAATGAGAGAGTTGTTCAGTGGCTTCTACCACATCTGCATCTTCAGTTTTAGGGCTGGCATGGACTTTCTGAGCATGTTTCTTTTTGAAGATGGTTTTTCTGTGCAACTGCTGTGCAAAATTGGCTGAACTTGACTGACTTCCTGGTAGGACAGAAGAAATAAATCCTTGTTCAGTATCAGTACTGCTGTCACTGGCTGTGTCATGAGAACCAGATTCACATGGATCTGAAGATATCCTAGGATTTTCAATGTCAGATGCTTTAATTACTTCATCACATAGTTTCACCTCCTCTCCAGATTGTCCACTACAAAAGAAAACACAAGTCATCAGTGAAATAAGAAATGGCTTTTACCTGCAATAGCTTTTCATTCTCAAGTAAGAATGATAAAAAAAAGCATTTTCCCCTTTATAGCAGAAGTGTAATTTTTTGCTTTAAGAATCATAAGTGCTCTTCTAAAAGTCTGCTTGAACTCTAAGAGTTGTACTATTCTACAGTCAAAATGACAAGTATAGAGACTATTTAGAGAAGGGAGTTCTCAGCTGATTATTAGTTAGAAAAGAACAGTATAAACAAGATATTATTAAAGAGCAGGATAATGTCAGACTTAGCATCATGAATAGTACAATTTTAAAATGAAGACAGGCATGCAAATATATACAGGAATATAGTGCCCTTAAATCAGTGGGACAGCTGAGCTGTTTCAGCATATATAAGTTTGCCACCTAATGGCAACATGTTGCAAAAGAAAACAAACAGAAAGGTGCACAATACACAGCGAGGTACAGTGAGATGACAGAATAGCATGATTTCATTTTGGCTGATATAGAACTTTTAGATTAAGACATACAGAAGCTTTCATCACATATAATTGGCACAATTTTCTTTATAAAGAATAGATGGCATAAAATATTCAAAGTACAAACAGTGTATTTGTTTCAGATTTCAACAGGCTCAATTAAGACACACAATCCAAGAGCAGCTGTACACTAAATCATACAGATCAAATATGCTGGGTTAGAATCACAAAAGAAAAAAAAAAACGTTTGCATAGGTTCTAGTAAGGTCTTTTTTGTAACACAGCAAATCAGATTCCCTTTTCATCTGCTATGATGCTAAAATTTTTAGCTAACCTAACAACAAAAAGAATTGTTCAATGTACCTCCGTCCCTCCTTCAGCAGCTCTATGTCTGGTGGTCTGAAAAAAGAAGACACAGAATGAATATTTTCCTGCTAAATCTATTCTCTTGAAATACACATAAAATACAAGAATAGTTCCGTTTGGAAGGGACATCTGAGGATCTTCCAGTCCAACATGCTCTGTTCAAAGCAAGGCTAGCAAGAGCAGGTTTGTGCATGGGGAGTGTGACTCGCATGCCTGCAGCACGACGCTGTTACTGTGAACAGAATTTACCCCAGTCACCAAATGACACAAAGGGCTGTCAAAAAGGGCCTCTGCAAGGCTCTAGGCTCATCTCCTGCCTGAAATGCAACTGTCACCAGCACGAGGTTAAGTCAGCCACAAATTCATGAAGTTTAAATCTTTAAAACCTCCAAAGACAGAGATTTCAAAACATTGCTGAGTATCCTGTTTCATTCCACCATAACCTTAGTATGTTAGTTTTCCAACCTGAACCATTCACGTGATTATCTGTGGCCATCAACCAAGATGTAGTATTTCTAACTTTTTTCTACTGGTTGCACACTGCTTTCAGATCACCCTTCGGTCTCTTCTTCAAACAAGTGAATATGCCAAGATCCTCATAGATCATACAGGACCTTATGCCTTCCTACAGTAAAGACAATACTGGGCTATTTATAGGAAAATTTTCCAATTACTGTAAAAAATATGAATATTCAGGATATTTTTACTTATTTTAAATTTTAATTTGTTAAAAATTAGAGTATCAAGTTATATTTTTTAAGAAAATTGTTTTCAAAGGTTTCCAGAAACTAAAAACATTACTAAACAGATTCTGACAAGTTTCCTTCCAAACCTCTGCTTGCAATTAATCTACTTCAATTCAGTTATGAGGCAGCATCACAGTCCTATTCCTCTTATCCAAAAATGTTAAAAATCTCATGTGTCCTATGACTGAAAGAAAACCTTTTAAACATGCACTAAATGCAAGCCAGTGCACTAATACCTTTCAGTATGTAAAAGACCCCGCAGGAAAGATGCACCACTCATATCAATAAACAAGAGTATGAAAACTAAAGGTGAAAACAAAGTGATTTAAATTATTAGCTCCATATAACTCTTCTATGGAGTTTTAAGTGGAGGTTGTAGTCTTTACTTACTAGAATACCTCAGATCTGATGAGGCTGCTCTAAAACTCTTCTCTCATTGATCATATATTTCATATAGTACAAATAAATCCACCTAGTTTCTTCTGTTGAAAACCAGGATACTATTAAAAGTAGCGTATTGGACAATGAAAGCTGAGTAAATTTGCTGAACATTCTCCATGCAAGCCTTTATTGTTCAACAGTGACACCCATTGGTTCCATTGATTATTTGCAAGCCCATGTTTCTTAAGCTGGGAACATGGACTGCATACCCTGTTCCAAAAATGTATATTGCAGGAAGAACAAGAAATGGGCAATCAGAAATTTAGATCGGATAAACAACCTCTTCATGTTATAGACTGCTTTCAGATGTAAGCATTCACTGCCTAAGCTTAAGATCAATGTCAAGTGCTGCACTAAAATTAGAAAATCTCTTGTAACAGAGTAAGATTAATTTATCCTGTACATTATACAGTTTGTAAAAATTCAATCCCAGTAAGTACATTTTAAAGTTCATAGGAGTTAATTATTATTCCTAACTAGTCTGCCCTCTAAACTAACATGGTCATGCCTGCTAAGTAGATGTGATGAACAAACACCATGCTAAGCTAACACATTAACATCAGCTACCTCTGCTTCAGCCAATCATTTTGACGTGCTGCAGCTACTCAATTACCACTGCAGATGCACAGAGAGATAATATTCTCAAAAGGTGCAATGAATATATAAGATTATACTTACTTTTCTTCTTCTCTCATCCATACTGGACTTTTGGAAATTTGAGCTTCAAAATATTTAGATGCTCTGTAGCAAAAGTTGCTGCAAAAGCACTGGCAATGAGAAAAAGCAAGAAAACATGATTAAGGCCAACTTTAATTCACAGAAAGGTACAAAAGTAATTGCTTTTAATGCCTGTAAAATTAGGTACCAAAAACATTTCTTTTCAAGCCTATGGTCAGATTTTTAGCTCACGTGAGAAACCCAACCTATCAAACAGGTCTCTCTTGTGCCCCACAAACCACATTTAGCTGCTTCTTCCCCATTTTTGTGCTTTCTGCACTTTCATTACATACTGAGAAGCAAACCACTGTTGGATTCTTTATAACAATAATTTTAAAAAACCCCAACAAACCAAGCTGTTCAAAGAGCAACCCATAACCCAATATGCTGTTCATACAGTTTGAAAGACATACAATAAAATTCAGGTGTTTAGTAACTGGAAACATTTATCTTACAATTTAGTGTCTAAGTGTCTTTAGGTGATTAAATATCCTGTGAACTAGCTAAGATGACTTTAATGCAATCACATATGTGAATATGCTTCCAGAAAGAAACATTTTGTGAAGAGTTAGGTTTTATGTTTAAAAGTCCTCAAAAAACAACACTAAGGAATATATAAGATGCAAATTGTACATTACTTCAAACTTCAGTGATTGAAAAGGATGTGCATTTGGACCCTACTAAAGCTCACTGACTATGCTAGTGCAAAATAAAGAACACTTCTTCACAAATGCCTTTAACGGATCAGCTGTACCACCTTCAAACTGCTATCCAAGTAGAACTTTCCATGTGATGTTTAAACTTAAGTATGTCTTGTCTCACCACAGATATCATCTGGGAAGTGAAATGCACAAAAAATTTCATGTTCTAACTGTTTGTGAAAATTATTTTCCTAAGAACCAAACGTATTTGCCTTTGAATCAAGCCACTATATGAATGCTGTTACAAAATGCATTTCTGATGTTGCCACTATTAAACACATTCTAAAAATATACTTGTTTCCATACCTTTCTTTCAGTGATATCATAAACCCTGTTTGTTTTTGTTGAAATTCTGTACTTCTGCTTTGGCACCTAAAACAATATACTTTCATCAGCAAAACTGTCAGTTCCATCATGACTACAGAGAAAACTTCATTCTTAATTCACATATTTAGGTATGTCCAACATATTTTGTTTAACTGGATTGCATACTACAACCACCTTTTCTTTCAATTCTTCTGATGTTGCACCTGTTGTAAGAATGGCAATTTAATAATATACATCTCATTAATCAGTAAAAGGCAGCTCCACAGTTATAAGAAAACCAGTGCTGAACATAAAACAATGGAGCTGCCATGGCAGAAGCCTTCCCCATGTGTAAGTGCTGAGCAATTACAGACAGGTCCTTCTGTAATCCAGACCTTTTTATAAGCATGTGAGACTGTACTTTCAGACTCCCACCGCTACCTAGACAAATCCAGAGGAACTTGTGTAAACTGTAACAGCTTTGAAATGAACATCTGCGCAAATATTTAGAAGTCCAGAACAGTAAATTGTTTTGTACTTGAGTAGATTGCTTTCAGATAATAACATGTAGCACTGGTATTACATCACAGATTATCTAACTGACCTCTGAGTTCTGCTTAAGCTCTCACACATCACACCTAAAGAGGGGTGACGTTCATCATGACACAGCTGACATACATTTTCATGGCAGATATGTATGCATTCACATAATAATATCCTTGCACTGTATCGGTCCTTCACTTCAATCCTTTTCATAAACATCTGTTGCTACGCTGACAGAAGAACAAAATTTCCAAGTTTTTCATTCAGAGAGGAAGGCCATGAAGCCACAATTCATTCCTCTTTATCACTGTCAAAACAGATACAGGGATTGTGATTCTGATTATACAGTAACTGATTCTGTCATACAATAACTGCTGTCTACTGATCAAATTTTACCTTCCACTTCAGAAGGATTATACTGAAATGGAATTATATAATGCCTGGCTCATTACTTGAGAGTAATCTGTGCTAAATATTCTAAGTTTAGAATTAATAAGAAAATGCAAGAGAATAAAAATTGTGAAAAGATTCATTTGATAACAGCATTAAGGAGAAGCAACTTACATTTTCCAGTTTTTTCTGACACAGAGGATAACCACACAGTTTGATGATAGACCGTTCATCAACAACGTCTTTATAGTGAGATGGAGTAATACATTTTCCCTAAAATGGCAAGAAAATAGTTCAACAACAGATAATGGAAAACTTGTCAGTTTTTGTACTCAGAACATCTCTTAAGCATATAAATAACTTAAATTTTATTACAGTTGTCTATTAAGTTTGATAAAAAACATTGAGAACCTACACGTGGAAAAGGTAAAAGGTAAATAGAGGAGGAAAAAAGATGTGGAAATTTCTTTTTTACATATACAAGACCTTTATAATTTTGCCTCTAGTGTGGCACTTATTTCCATAATTTTCCTCTACTTATGTGTTTTATACACCTATTAATCAGCCTATTTACAACCTTAAAAAGCGCACTCATCATACCATTCCAGCAAAATTCTTCTGGCAGTTAACTGTGGTACATTACAGAGACTTTGTCTAAATTTACAGATGGCATGATGAAAACCTAAATTTTGACAGTTCATCTGTCAGGCCAGAACCACAGAGGTTCTGGAAAAGGTTGTGATAAAAGAGTGAGGATTAATTACTGTATACAATCCTGCAAAACTAGGGCATATTTTCACTGCAGAACCCTTAAAAATAAGGAAATTGCTATCAGAGCTGGTACAAAAGGGAATCAATAGTTTGGCTATTTTAAACTGCAGCAAATTGTTCCAAAAATTTCTTTTAAAAAGTACCACACTATGATACAATACAATATAAAAAATGGCAACACCTACACAATTTAGAAGGAACTCTTCAGTAATGTCCTCTTCCAGGAGCTGTTCAACAATAGACAATGCTTTTTTCTCACATTCAATCTTCTTTCTCAGTGCAGTCTCCAGAGCTGCTTTCCTGTAACAGAACAGACACTGAATGACAGATTGGACAGATTTCCATAAACAATTTTCCAATCCTTTTTTTATTTTTATCTGAAATACAGCTTACATTTTTCTGCATCACACCATGTTGGCCAAAAAAGCAACAAGTAACTGGACTAGTAATTCTGCTATAACTAGAAAGGGTTATATATTTTATATTGGTTTGCTTTATTTGATGGTTAAGAAAAGCATTGACTCTTAGTGTATTGAGATACACTCCCCAAATTTTCTTCCAAGAGGGAAATCCAGAACTGGCTGGTCAAAGAACCTGGGACAATTTATGGAGTGTTGTCAGGAAAAGAGGAACTGTGTAAGACATGAAGAATGGGAAGAAAAAGAGAACTAGGACATGACTGAGTGTGAAGTTACAAAGAAAAGGAAGGATTAAAACAAACAAATACCATGTCTACATGATGTTGATGCTGGTGACTTACTGAAATTAGTCCTGGTACTCTGAGATAGGAAAGCCTCTGCCACTTACAGACAGCAATTTCAAAGTGAAGCAGAACAACACAAACACCACATACCCTTCCTCAGAAATTATACCTTTGAGCAACATCTTCATTTTTCTGAGCAGCTGAATGCTTATTTCCTAGAAATCAAATATACAAACATAGAAATTAGTGTACTTTTGTAACAGTGGAGAATGTTGGAACCTGAGTAATATTAAAACGTCTAAACTGTAAGCAGAATCAAGATAATTACTTAGTAACTTGCTTTTGATGGCTATCATTTCAGTAAGCTGGTATTCTGCAACCAGCTAGACACACTTTTTAAAGTGTGAAAACAGACAGGCCCAACTCTCATTCACCATGTTCCATATACACAAAAAAGCTAAGGGAAAAATAATTCTGGCAATAATTTTATGCCAGCCACACGTCCCGTCTCTCCAGCCCAGGTTTACCCCGTCACCCCACTGCGGTCCCGGCTCAGGCCCAACCCGGCCCCCTCGCACGGAGAACCCCCTCACACGGAGGCGCTATTGCCGCCCTCGCTGCCGCCGAGCCCGAGCCAGTTTCCCACACGGGTGCCCGGGCAGCTGCTCCCCTACAAGGGCAACAGACAGGGGAGACACCGGGCTGTTACCCTAGCAAGGGCATAGCGCCCTGACCGGCTGCACGGCCGCCGTCACAGCCGGTCCTCAGAGCGGCCGGCCCGGGCTGGCCCCTCACAGCCTGAGGGGACGGCGGCTCCCGGCCCCGCAGCCGGCCCGGCAGAGGCCCACACCGCCAACCACGGCCGGCCCGCCGCTCCCCTCCGCATGGCGGGTTGGGCGAGTCCGCCGCTGTGCCGGTCTGGGGGCACAGGGAGAGCCCAAAGCGCCAAGCGGGGGAGTGCGGGGGCTGGCGTGCGGATCCTGGTGCTCACCTGCGCGCCGCCGGCGGGGCTTGCCCGTCCCGGCCGCCATCATCGCCATCACCGCTCCGCCCGCCGACCTCTCACCCGGGGCGGAGCCGCTGCCGCGGCAGGGCCGGGCGAGGCGGCAGCGCGGAGCCGAGGGGTTTGTCTGGAGGGGCTGAGCTGAGGTGAGCTGAGGTGAGGTGGTGCCCTTGTGGTTTATAATTCAGCCGTGTATTACAGGCTGAGGCTGGCAGCCTCTGCGTCCCAGCCTGGGTATTGTACCGCCAGAGGAGGGGCTAGGGTCTCTGCTGTTATTAGGAGGGAGTTTGGTGAGTATTAATAGAACGTTTCACATCATTCAGATCCTGACCACTTGCCGCTGAAACCTCCTAAAAGATTCAGTTGGAAACCGGATTAAGTATTAAGGCCGGAGACCATCTGCGAACTCATCACCAGTAAATCCCTGGAGCAGCGCAGTGGGTGCTTGGGGTGCGCTTCGAGGCTGTAAGTACATTGTGAAGTTCCTGAGGGCTGAAAATGCAACAGGACTGGCGTTCGAAAGTATGTTAAATTGTTTTGGCGGGATTAGTAACACTCTGTAAAATGAAGAGCTTAAATTGTACAACGTGTAGTAAGAAAGTATGTGGCAATGACCTGGTTAAAATAACAGGCTAGAAAGGATAGGTTTCAGTGACACACAGATGTCAAAATGGGCCGTGAAAAATAGAAAGTGAGTTGTTTATTCTTTGAATGAAGAAGGTCACACACAGATGCTTTTTAAGCTTTTTGTGAGTTGTCCCCCTTTTCTGAGCATCCAGATAGGTTCATTATCTGTCTGTTATATCATGTAGGGGCACTGGTATTTGGCCAACATCAACCCACCACATTCAGTCAGACATAAAGGGAAAGGCTGAGGACATTGCATGGAGATGTCTGTGTTTTGATGAATAATTACCTAATTAACCAGGTGTAGGGCTAACTGACACTCAGAGTGATCATATAATCAGGTTTAGGCCTATGGCATTACTTAAAACCATAACGATTATGGCTGCTGCTATGCGATATCACATGGGATAACCAGACTTGATTTTATTTGTAATTCATGGTCCTGGCTATGTAAAACGTGGTAGGTACTTGACATTACTTTGTTATTTTTAGCAAGAAAGTTTTACATTTTAATACCTAGAGGTAAAAGGCTACTGAACTTGTCCACCCTAGACACTAGAAAGAAGTAAATGAAAATCTTGACTGGACTGTTGATATAAACTGGCATGGTGTTGGGATCAGTGCTTTCACATCCCAGACATAGTCAGGGCTGAGCAGAAGCTCCTCTGGTCAGAATAGTCACAGAAAATGTAGTGTGTCATGGGCATGCACACTTGGCGTGCACTGAGCCCAGACTTGGTCTGTGTTAGCTGCAGTTTTATATATGTGTCTCCAGTAGTCACTGAAACCTTCAAGCTTCTTAAGATGACCCAGATGGTACTTGAAAAATTGTTTCCCCATAGAGAATGCATGTTGTTTCCTGTCTGTAATGCTGTCTCCTGCAAATATGAGGAGTGGAATAACATAGCATACACCTCTTAAAAATGAATTTTCCCTTATTTTCTAATTATGTAGTCTTAATATTTGTCTAGGTTGTTCTTATTGCTCTATTAACATTTTTTTGATAATGTGATTGTTTTCAGCCTCTGTTTTAAATTCGTGTGATATAATACTGTCCTCTTTATAATAAATTTTCATGCCAGAAGAACACAGTCAAACAATAATGGCAGTTGATGAACTTCAAGCCATAATACAAAGATGCGTAAGTAGTTTACATTCCGTAGAAGAAACAAGTCTTAAGTAGTGTGAGTTTCTCTTTGTATATTATACTGAAAGCCAAAAAAGACAAAAGACAAGTCAGCTGTCAGTAGAACTCCTCATGGGGCAGCTAAGTTCAGCCTCTGTGTTTCATTTCATTGCTTCTCTGTGGTGCTTTTCCCAAAATGCTTGATTATTTATTTCTGCTTCTTGGAGAAGGAAGTGTTCTTGTACCTAGGAACAAAAGCTGGTTTTTTGTAGAAAACAATCTTCCAAACAGATTGCAGTAGTCTAGACTTAGTGCTATTGAAATACTGCCTTGTCTTATGTAGTAACTTATTGGCTTTTTTAATATGTGAAAAATGCATAAAAATGATAATGATGCTGCATATAATTTTGAAATGAAAGCATGGATTTTCTTATTTCTTATTTGACTTTAATAGGGATGGAGTTAAACATTCATATTTTCTTTCTAGCAAATCCTGGAAGAAGCTGATTTCAAAGGAGAAGATTTTAATCTATTTCAGGTAGCCGGTCAGAAATGTCTGGAAGACGGACATGCAGCTCAGTTATTAGAAGTAATTCAAAATGAGAAAAACAAGGTGAGTTTAAGTTTGCACTACATATTAGTGTTTATTAACATCTTTAAATATAAAACTGCTTATTAAGAGGGGAAAGCTCCTTTCCCTGTGGAGCAAGGATGTGCATATGAATAGCTAATAAGTTGCCCTGTGTCAAGTGCACATTATTTTATATTCAGGTTGCTCACAGAAACCCAAGTCACAGGAATCTTCACAATACCATTAATAACTCTACTTCTGTGTGCGAAACAAAGAGAAAAGGAAGCAGAAAAGCATAATTAGGAGAAAGCAACAGTGTTCCACTTCTGCAGGACAGGGATTTCAGGGTGTACTGGGTCTGGCTAGCATGGATTTGGCTTTCTTCATGGCAGCCTGCATAGTGCTGTGGTTTAGATTTATGGCCAAAAAGGTGCTGATAATACACCAATGTTTCAACTGCTGCTGATCAGTGCTTGTGCAGAATCAAGGCCTTTTCTGTTTCTCAGCCTATCCCCAGTAAGCAGGGAATTTGGGAGGAGACACAGCTGGGACAGCTGACCCAAAGCAGTGAGATATTTCACACCATACAACATGGTGCTCAGCAGTAAAAACATGCAGATGAGGACCAATTCCAAAGGAGCTGTTGCTTGGAGGCTGGCTGGGCATTGTTCTCTTTGTGGGAGTTGATCTGCATTACTCCCCGTCATACCCGTTGTCTTTTGTCTTTCACTTATTACATTGTCCTTATCTTTGGAGTTACTCTGTTTTGCTCTTTTGACTCTTGCCCCCATCCCACTGAGAGAGAAGAGCAAGCAAGCAGCTGAGGGATGCTTAGTTGCTGTCTGGGGTCAGCCTACCACAAATGGATATAATAATATTGACCAACTGTTGGAGCCATCTGGGCTGATGCTAATTTGAAATACTGGTGTCTGTGGGCATTAGGGATGCTGGGACAGTATACCAAACTGAACAGAGATAAATAGGAAGTTCAGAAAAAAAGTGAACAGTAGAATATTTTAGCAATGTTACATGGGGTTCACAATCTGGTTTTGAATTTTGTGAGTTTGGAGTAGCAACTGAAAGTCTCAATCCCCTCATGAATAATTTGTCTAGATGTTCTTTCAGCAGAAGTCCTCTGCTCAGTCCTGTTTTAAATGTATTGTCACAGACATTTAGAAGTGTATGTTGACATGTCAATATTAATAATTAGAAGAAAACTATGCAAAATATGTGGCTGTGTTTATAGGTACAGGGAGAGAATACAATGTGTATCGAATTATGGAAAGAGTTGCTAAATACTCAATGACAGTGACAGTAATGGTTACAACCAGGACATTGATCTGTTGTTGCTTTATGTATATATATATACAATCTTTCTGGTTTTAGAAGACATCCAGTTTTGGTTTATTTTCTGAAAAATCTGTTTTTTAGGTTATCATCAAGAATATGGGTTGGAATCTCATTTCTCCTCTTGTTAGATGTATTTTCATGTATAAACAAGAAGACGATAAGCGAGAACAATGCCTGAGGATACTTGATCAGTTGGCACAGGTATGATTTTGAAATACATGATTATTGATACAACATAGTTAAGGAAGTTCTGCACAAAAAGGGGTGGTAGATCATTAATCCATAAAGCTAGTACACAAACATATTTATACAATTTGATTCTGATAATATTTGCATAATGAATCTACATCACTACTTGGATAAGCTGCTCTTAGTTTAATGCTCCCTTGCTTCAATTTAAAGGTACAGAGAATTCTAAATTCATGATGCATGGTCAATGGGTAGGGCTCTTTGTTTGGAAGTAGTAGGCTCAACATCAGAAGTGTGGTCTTCACATTAAAATGAGCTAAGTTGATCTAAAGGACACAATCTTACCTGACTTAGCTAGCTTGAGTAAAACTTACAGTATGTTGCTAAATGTGTTTTCTAGTATCTAATTCAAGGTCTCTGTTCATGTTCTCTCTTTAGTTGTTTCAAAACCATTCTGCAAGATCTTGCCATTTTCCACTTACCTGTATCTAAATAGCATTTATTATTCTCTTTTCTATGAATCACTCTGCAAAGTCTTTTCCTTAAATCATTCACCCTTCTTCAATATGAGAATCATTACCTGATTATTCTGATGAAGTAGGAGCAGAAAAATATTTTAACCTGTAAAAAACTCATTGTCTTTAATTTTTGCACTCCAGAACCCACTTGCAAACTTTATAGCTTGAGTTAAACTCACACTCAAATTCTACTTCTCTCTCTGCTCCTAAGGATTACTTTGCAAAGATACTGTGAGGTTTTTACATAAAAATCAGAATTAGTGTCAATTTTTACTATTATGTTTTCAGCTTATATGAAAGTGTACACACAGGTATGCTCTACAGTACATGTTAATTGTAGGCAGTAGACAGTACTTACTGTTTCATATTTGTTTTCCTAAATCTTATCATGGATGTTCAGCTCTTCTCCCTTACATTCAGGAACTTCTGTATTGGAGTTTGCATGTGTTTAATTTTTTTGGTTATGACCATGGTTATTTAAAAATATGCATTGTTCTTCTCTTGCAGCTCTGCAATCCAAAGGAACTTTTTTTGGGTTTACTTGAGCAGATTGAACAGACTTCTGGAGAGCAAGTGTGTCAAACTGTCATGTTATTGCTTCAGCCTTTGCAGACAGGTGGGATTCAGTTTATCATGTGATTTCTGAAGTAAATTATTTTCTCATTTATTTATTAATTTAGTTTAGCCTTTGCTGGAACAGTTTTAGAATACATCTGTCCTGACAAGCTTTACAGTCTACTATGTTCTGCAAAATAATACAAGGCATACATTTCATGCTTATATTGGCCTGTTAGGAAAAGATTTTAGACAGGACTAATAGCATCAGTCGAAAAAGCAATTTCAGCTATTTTTCATCATTTACAAGAATGTGCTCCTATGACAATTTGTATTTAGAGATGTAAAGCACTCCTACTGTGGTTGCAGAAATAGGGAATCACATGGATTTGTGAAATTCTTTATTATTTGACTTTTAAAACATGGTATTCTATTTTTTTATAGTATAAAACTGTCACTTTGATTGAAGTATGTTGAAATACTTTATTGGTGGGGGGGGAACGTTATTCTGGCTTACAAACAAAAATGTAAAATGTTGGGTTTGGCCACTCTCTAAGTAGGTAGCAAGCAGCTTCTGTTTTGTTATGTGACATGAAATTAAGATGCTCTGTTGTGCATCAAGCTGAAGTCTGATTGTAGCAATATCCAGGATATGTTATTGTATTATGTTAGATTTTAACAAGAGAAATAGGTGGTTTTTTGGATGCCAATCTGCAATTTGTCTGCACTGAGTCCAGCTAAAGTGGAGAGCCTCTAGTGCTACTTCCTCAGTCTGGGACAATCTCTGTTATTTTTGCCATGGAGTAAAAGCCAATCAGTTCTCAGCAGAAAAACTGGTCTGTAATTTCTGGTTTTGTCAAGCACAAAAGGAGTGAGGTAATAAATGGATTTTCCAGGTCAGATATGTATAATTTCACTTTGCCCAGGTCTAGAAGAGCAGATTTTTTTTTAATTTTTTTTATCCTCATCCTGGTGCTGAGGAGAAAGGAAGAACACAGGAATGCATGACAGATTTAATATTTGTTATTTGCAAATATATGGCCATGTTGACTACAGTATATTAAACTAAGCGATGATGTTTGATCTTATTGGATTTGCTGAGGTGATCTCAGGTATCAGTCCCTCTCCTTCCCAGAAAAAAAAATGTTTTCTCTACCTAGTCACATTGTTTTTCTTCATGTTTTCCTCTACTAAGTAAATAATAACTTGATGTCTCAAAATGTTCTCTCTTTTTTCCCCTTTTTTATTTTCTTACCCCCAGTGCTTTTGAAACTTCAGAACAAGAAGGCCTACTCAGTGGGTTTGTCATTGGCTGTGATTATGAATCAACTCACTCCCTTACCTGTACCTTACACCAAACAACAAATCCAAGAAGATAAACTTGGTCTCTGTCAATGTTGTAATGCAGTGCTGGACTTCGCTAAACCTTTTGTGAATGAAGTTGTTAAAAATATCGAAAAGTCATCAGAATGCAATGACATGGAGCTGAAAGAAGAATTAATAAAATTGTGAGCATTTTGTGTCTGTATTGTATATTCCTGTAACTTAACAAAATGAATAGTAGGCATTTATTATATAGGTAGCAAATAAATAATCTTTTAGTGTTTTATAATAGCCAACATATATCTAACTAATGTGGTATTTTGACAACCCCTAAATAGGCCTTATATATTTCTGCTTTCTGTTTAGTAGAGGGAAATGGTAAAGAACTGTTAGTTGCTGCATTGAGAAGCTGATTTGGTATTCCTCTGTTCCTCAAATATACAACTGTGAGAATAATCATAGTCTGGAGGTGAAGTCTGAGTAATGCCTCTACAGGAGATATTGGGGTTTTATTTTTTTATTCTCTTTGGAATACCTAGAACAGCAACAGCTGATATGAATATAGGGATTATTCTTGGTCATCAATGACACTATCACTAAGTCTGTACTTAACTGTATTGATGATTTATTCCACCCCTTTCTTTTTCAGCTGTATGAAAAGCCTGAAATACCCATTATTGACAGCTCAACTTGAACAACTTGAGGGCATTGAAGAACATCCTTTTCGGCATTTTGCAACTGAAATTATAGTGAGTGAAGTTGAAATTAATTACAGTGTGTGCAGAAGCAGTGGTCTAGTTCACAACTGCCTGTAATTAGTTCTGTAATTTTGGTTTCTGTATTGGTTAGTGGGGTGACTTACTGGGCTTTCCTGCCTTTCCTGTTGGGCACAGTCTGAAACCATGTTTTTAATGCTAATTATGAATTACCTTTTCTTCTCTTTCTCAATAAACTTCTGTTTATGGCATTAGTGAGAGCTGAAGCTAAGGTCAGTAAGTCACGCTTTGACATCTTGCATAATTCTAATTTTCCAAAATGTGCCATCCTTGATGTTGGGTTTGGACAGCTCCAGAACAGTGAGCTGACCTTGATCTCCCCATTTCTCTGTAACTTGTACAAGAGGAGTTACACTATGTCCTCAGCCATGTGAAGGGTGTGAGGGGGTAACCGCTGTGGTATTTCTGATGTACAAATGTCAGGTGTTCCTTGTGTTGTGCATCATGGGAAAGAAAGGCCATACAAAGCAAACCTAACTTCAAATCAGGGCATGCCTTTAGGAGCTAAATGTTGTTTTCCATATTGATTTGTGAGAAAAAACCAAAATACTGAGTATTCTGTGATCTGAAAAACACAGATTCTGTGACATAATGTTTCAATGAATTTATTGTTACTGATAGCATTGGGGATAAAGGAGTTTGCAGATGGTCTTCATTCTGTCTTTTGATAGCTTTTGTGTGCTTGACTTAGCTATCTTAGAAACATTTTTCTAACACTAGTTATTTTTCCTCCAGGATTTTTTTGTGTGTGTTTGTGTATATATCATAAATATCACATATTTCTATTAACTTTTATAATACAAACATAACATTTAAATTAATTTATATGCATGCTGTACAAGAGAATATATGTAAATACATATTACATTTTAAAGCTAGAGCTTTAAAACTTAATTGGTATACAGATATTTTAAAGGCAACTATAGGAAATCTGTTTTTAATTTTTAGGACATCTTGTGGAATATAGGAGAATTGATACCATTAGTGTTTGTACATCATAAAAGCAAAGGTCCACAGTGGGAGGATCAGGAGTTTGCAGACATAGAGCGAAAGAATTCCGCCGAGTCTTTGGCATGTCTGTCATATCTCATCTTTGCTCAGCATTTGGGTGTCGAATGCTTTCCAGTGGTTTTTAGGTAAGAACTATTCCTTCTTGCATATTTTAAGTCTGTACTTTGAAGATTCTTTGTGAGTGGAAAAGAACTTTATTTTTGAATAGTTAAGAATGAAAACTGTATTTCAGTAATATTAATTTTATGTCAACATTTATGCATTTATATTTTATATAACTTATATAAAGAACATACTCATACAATATGTTTTTTATATAGCAAAAGTTATGTTATATAAAGAATATAATAACTAAATAACTAAATTATGTAACTAAATATAGTTATAAAACTACTACTGTAGTTTAATTTTAGATGAGCTGTCCTTTGAAACATGCTATTTTGATTAGTCACATGCTAAAAATTAATGTGTATTAATTGTTCATTTACATATCTGTAGACAGTTTACCTGTAAGTTCTTAACAGTGGTTTGACTTACATTTTTTGTCTATTTTAAAAATCAGTTATTTTAGAGATTTTAAGTTTTTAAAAGAATACTAATCCTGCCAAATATATTAATTATGCAAATGTATATGGCTTATGCAGTTTAATGTATCCTGATTCTTCTCTTCTAGTCCTTCATACCTTCTGCTGTGCAATATGACACATATTGAGGTGCTACTGAAAAGGTAGGGTTTGTGGATGTGATCTTTTACTATAATGCCTAAAAACAAATTTGACATATAAATAAGTTCAGAGGAGGTTTATAAACTTGAGCATTAAAATGGCAAGTTCTGCTACAAGATGGCTTCTCTTACTAAGATGCAGAAGTTGTCTAAACGTTTATGTATTGTTTTCATCTTGTATTGTGATATCATTTTTAGAAACTTTATTCTGAAAATGTAAAATTAGTAGTTTAAACACTATGCAGAATAATTTGTGTTTACTTATTTGCCATTCTATAACAATTATTGCCAAATGCAACTATTGTGAAAATATTTATTTGAATGTAATCTGACATGATATGCAAAATGATTAAGGGTAACACTTTCTAAAGGAAACCAAACTTTTCTATATATACCAAGGAGGGAAAAAAGTAATTTTTTTGGATGTGAAGAGATGAATCTAATGTTCAATACCTCATCAGCAAGTTTAGTCTAAAAATCTTTGGGAAGAATAATGAAGATTCTATATTTAAAAAATAGAATGCAAATTGTTGAGGGACAAGTTCTTGTTGACCTCTGTTCTACTAATTCTTCTGAAATATCAACTTTCTTTTTAATTAACATCTTAAATTTTATTTTTTTTTCTAGAACAGAAGAATCTGTATTATCCAAAGGACTTGTAAGTTGGTTTTTTTAAATTGAATTTTCAATGTTAGAATGTTTTATTTTTCCAGTTTAAAGAATGGTAAAACTTTTGTTTCCCCTTCTAAGAGAGGTATAGCTGATAGTTCAGATAATAGTTCCAGAAATATTTTGAGGCCTAATTAAATATTCTTCCGTCTTACAAATACCTGTATTTATTGAACTTTACAGTCCTGCATAAAGTTTAAATTACTGCTGTCACTTATTTCAGCTGCTTGGAATTTACAATATCTGAATGAGTATTTATGAGTGAAAGCTGTTTTAGCCATGAAATGTTAAGCTGATAGATTAATGTCCTGTATATGTGCATAGTGTTGGCATCTTTCTTTTCTTTTCTGCACCTTTTCTGCAGGATCTGTTTGAGAGCTGTTTATTGAGAATGGAAGACAACAGCCTTCTCCATCACTATTTAGAATTCAGAAACTTTATTAATGTACCTCAGGTAATAAGAAACAGTGTACAGAAGTCTTCAAAGTTTGATTAGAAATAATACCTAGCTGTCCTCTAGGTGTTTGAGAGAGGGGCATCTTACTAGACCTTTATACATCTGTGCTGTTAAATTGGAACCTTCAACGTCGTGCTATACAGAATTGTCTTTTCTACCTGCTGCACCATGAAGTGTCAGTGACAATTGAAATACACCCAGTAGTGTATGTACAGCTCACTGAAGCAGGTGGGCACATATCTTAACTGAAAGGTGGCGCTTGCCACCTTTTGTCTCCTTGCCAATCTGCTGCTTGGCCACATTCTTACCTGAAACCAACAGTACAAGAACAAGAATAGTGTTCTTGCAGATCAGCCCTGGGATTATGACCAGTGGGGCTAGCATGAATTTCTCTGATGAGAATCTTCTATAATCATCTGGATATTCTCAAGTGTGCTGTGGGTTTTTTGTTTAGTTCAGTTTTTTTTAAAGTCTTTAATAGATTTTAGTCAATGTGATGTAGTGTAAAAATCTGTATGTAGTTTTAAATTTTATTTCCTTTTTCTGATTGCAGGATTTAGTGAAAATTATGACCCTTTGTCCCATGGAGCATATGGTATGTTAAGTGGCCTGCAGAATCAGTTGGATTCTGAATGCCGAATTAATTTTTTTTAGAAGTCATCTGATAAACATCTCTGTTTTCTTTAGGGAAAGAAGAGTTTAAATATTTTGCAGTTGTTCATAAATAAGTTTGATACAGAGGGAAAATACACATTACTCAGGTATGCATCCAAATTACTCTAGATTGTGTAATATCAGCCCTAGTGCAGCTTCATTGCATCAATACAATGATTTCTGACAGAATTTCCATCTGATAAGCCACATTAATTTTACTATGTTAATTTTTGGATAAATAATGAATTTCAATTGCCTCATTTAAAATTAGCTGTCTTACATAAGCCAGCATTTGAAGGTTACATAGTCATACTGTTCTTCTGTGGTAAAACTCCCACTTAGTGAATGTTATCTAAGTTTTGAGCTAACTCTATGAGCAGCTTTAAAAATATAATATCTTTGTTTTGTTTGTTTGAAGGTGTTTACTGAAGACAAGCAACCATGCTGGTGTGGAAGGATACATCATTAAAAATATAAAAGATCAGATTCACTTGGCGTTAACGGTGAGGCTGTTGCCAATAAAAACCAAGTTGCCTTCTCAAATTCTATCAGTATGGTGTTGGGAAAATGTCTACAACTTAAAATTTGAGTGATGCATTCAAAAAATCCACTTTGAAAAGACACACAAGATTAGAAAAGTTTATTAAAAATATTACTTTGGCTTTTTCTGTCTTCGCATATTTAGGTTATAATTTTACAGTTGTATTTTTGATTGCACTATCTTATTGTATTTTTTAAGAAGTTATTACCTTTTCTGTGCTTGAAAATACATTTCTTTCTTAAAGTGGAACTGCTCAGTATATTGTTTGATCCCTACAGTTCCTCATTTTAAAAATATAATTAAAATATTACAGTCCAGATAGAATTATTAATTTTTCTTTGCTTTTATGATGACAGTCAGCATTTTATTATGAGTGCTTTGCAAATGATAAATCCATCATGAGGGGCTGGGCTAGATCAAAGCCATTTTAATCTCATATTTTATAATAATTATACCAGAAAGTTGGGAAAATTAATTAAACTAAATGATTAACTTTTTACTCTGCAGCTTTAGAATTCTCTTATTACATTTCTTCCATTTCTTTCCTGGCTGTCAAAAAGATAAATAATTTTTAAATTATGAATAGGCTGGTTTGTGTACTTCCTTCACAGGTCAATATTAGAAAACATTTCTTCCAGTGTTTGATTCCTTTTTTTTAAACTATTCTGGCTTATGCAAGTTATTGTTACATTATTTAAGACCTAAATTTTGCATTTAGTTGACCTTTTTTTGTATTTTTTTTTTTCAGAAGGAGTATGATAACAGTTGGTTTACAGGACATCACCTGATCTCCCTTCTAGATTTAGTACTTTCACTTCCAGAAGGTGCTGAGACTGATCTTCTGCAAAACTCAGACAGGTAAGTTGTAATCACAATTAAAAGCTTTTCTCCTTTTTTCTTTATTGAAAAAGACTTTAAACTACCTTACTACAATAATATATGCTGTCATGTCATTAATGAGGTGACAACGTCAATGTATTTTAAGGTTTTGGAACTAGAAATGGAAATGGTCACTTACTTTAGCCAGCTCTGCATAGAAGAATGTCACAATGCCATTATGTTAATTTTTAACAATAAAAAAGGATGTCCTCCTCCATTCTCTGAGGATGTAAGACTTCAGAAATGACATAACTAATGGGTAAAGTATTATTTCCTCAGGAATGTATGGTTTGTCAGCTTTCTGCAGAAGCACTCGGACGAATAAAAGCAATGTGGTGTGGTGTCTAAAATGATACAGGGGAATAGCAATTATTAGATGCAACCTATGGTGCAAGGCATCTTTGAGGCAGTTTCACACATTGCTACTGGGAATCCAGTGTCTTATAAGTAGGATTACAGATCCACCTGAATGGTAAATAACTGCATTAAAAAAAAAAACAAACTGAAATGTGTCTGAAAAATCTTGTGTATACAGGGTAAGTTTTCCTATATGATGATGCTTGGGCTTGTAAATCAGTGGGGAGGTAATGCCCAGATGGAGACATACCTGCTTTAAAAAAAAGCCCATAAGTATGATGTTTAACTGTACTTGTTATCTGGAAAAAAAAACAATAAATAATTTGTGCTCAAAAGAATAGTGAAGGAAAAGGAAAAAAAAATACTTTAGAAAGCACACTCAAAAGTAAAAATTCAGTACAGGAATAAAGAAAATTGTCACACTAGTTTCAAATGAACTTTGGATCACCAGTGATACATACTGTAAATTCTGTGATAATGTTCTGTCTCTTGAGAGAGCTCTTTCCCTCACAATCACCAGCTTTCTCCAACCTGATGACAGTTTCAGTTTTACTTGCAGACTGAACTGTTGTAGGGACATCACTACACTCTGGTGCTCTAGGTGGAGCTATACTGCTCAACAGATGGGGGTTTGCTTTTTGTGCAAATGGATACTCCTAGCATGTCTGGCTAAGGGACAATCTGTATGTTTTTAATTCACAGGATTATGGCATCACTAAATCTGCTGAGATACGTAGTCATTAAGGATTGTGAAAGTGACAATCAGGTACGAACTATTTCGTGTGAAAATGATTGATTAGCTGAGAGGTGAATTCACATGAACACTGTTACCCTTGATTCAAAAACCATGGGTTTTGCATTTTTCTTTGCAATGGCTAGTTCCCCAGAAATGATGCTTTTATTAAGCAAAACAAACTAATCCTTTTACTCTGCCTGTTGAACTGTGATCTATGTCCATAACATCAGAGTATGTCACCACAAAATCACATACCAAACAAGTATTCTGAAATGAAAAAATTTATTTTTATTGTTATTTTTGCTTATTATTTGCTGGTATCCCTCAAACTTCCAGTTCTTTATAGCAATAATAATAATACAATAATATAATTTTCTGGTTTCTAAAGTACAGAAAAAAAATCTGATTGACTTTTAGACTAATTTGAGATCTAGGAATAAATTTTGTAAGTGCCTAATAATGTTACTAATCTAAGTAGAATAACAGTGAATAACTTGTACTGATTGCCAAAACTGTAATGAAGATGAAAAGCAAAAATAGCTTTCAGTGGGGGCATTTCTAATTTACTGTTCATGTAATTAGTTAATATTGATAGACTGTATCTGTTGTCATATTTAAGGGGTGATTACTATTTAAATACACATAATGGTCTCCTCAGTTACATATAAATACATAGCTTTGTATGAAAAGTAAGAATTCCTCTTTTCTTAATAAAAAACTACATGTAGTAGTATTCAGCTACTCTAACAGTGCTGTCTAGTACCTGGCAAGAGAATGTCCATACAGTTTGAGGAAAAAATAGCATCACATCTTCTGAACATTTTCCCTTAAATTTAGCCTCTGTCAGTTCTTCTTGACTTCCTCCCTGTCTCTCTTAATACAGTGCAAGTGAGGCAGAAAGAAAATGCCTCCTTTCACGTCAGTTCAGATATTTTGATTGCTGTGTAACAAGCATTTTCATTAATCAAGTTTAAAAATAAGTGTTTTTCTGAAAAGTTCCTTGTTTTAGCCACATTATGGTGGAAGTAATTACTGTTCTTCCTATTTAAACTGTTAACTGTGCCATTTAGTATTAAAATGTGGTGAATTTTCCACTGTCGTTAGTGGATTCACTCTATTTAACAGTGAAAATTCTTATTTTTATCATCCTTATTCTGCCCTTTGAGAATACTGCCTGAAGAAAGGAGTTGTATAAATGGCTCCTATATCTAAGGACACAAAGGCTTCTTTGTATTTGTTTCCTTCCACAGCAGTTTGTAGCAAACCCAAGCCTATTTTCCTCTCTGTAACCTTGAACAGCCTTGGTTTTGAGCATCTTTTCCTTGCACCTTCTGCTCCCGAGTGCCATTATTGTAAACTCCTTCTTTCTACCCATCTCAAACTGGGGAGAATTTTGTTGTCACTGTGGCTGCCATGCAGAAGTTTGGGAGAGTAGCAGATCCAGTAACATTCTTACAATGCTTTTAAAATGCAATATAGACAATTGGGAAGCATGATATTTATCATAATTTTCATTTGGCATTGCAATATAGTGTTAATTTAGGAATGTTAATCGAAATACTTGTTCTGGGTTACTGCTGAATTATCTGAGAGGAGCCTTCAACTGCCATTTACTTGCTTCAGAGAAAGGGTCTAGAACCTCCCCTCCAACACATCAAGATTCTTTCAGCTTTGCTTACAAGAACAAGTTGAAAATGTGCATTTCCATTGCTGTAGTTACCACCTACACACTAAGTCCTCCCTCCCTCTGCACCCTTTTTTTTTCTGACTGCTTCATCAGGCAGTCAACAAACAATGTAAAGGAGAGGAAGAGGAGCTTAAACATCCATCAAAATGCTGTTCATACTTAAATGCATGAGTCTGAATTACTTTTTTTTCTCTTTTCCTCCCACCACAGAGGTGTCTGTTAGAAAAACTAGTCAAAAATCTTGTGCTCAAAAGCTTAGTATTGCAATGCTTCTTCAAAACTGTTTTGTAACCTTCTCTGTTCTGTTTCACTAGACTGGTGTATGGACCACACTTGGCAAGATAGAGCAGAATTTCTTAAAACCACTGCGTGTGGGACTCAATATGTCAAAAGCACATTATGAAGCAGAAATAAAAAATAAGAAAGAAAACAGAAAAGGTCGGGTTTTGTTGTTTTTTTGTTCTTAGCTTTATTCATATCTAGAAACTTCAGTAATCGTTTAGAAAAGAGGAACTGGTGAATGCTGACTAGATCAGGTTTTATTTAATTGTTGACACTATTCCAAACTTTAAATAATAATTCGGTAGTTGCCGTATTAAATTTTTCATAATTGGGCAGAAAAATCTGAACTTACCTGTCATCACATTTGTAAATATTATGGAAACCTGATAGAACTGTCAAATGAAGACTTTCAAAGCTTGTTCTGCATTTATACTTTTGATTTTAATGTTACAAAGGAGAAACTAAGTTTCTCTGAATATATATAACCCTTAGGTTTCTTACCAGGTGTGGGAGGGTTAATGAGAAAAAATAAGTCACAGTGCTCTCTAAAGCCTGAAGCATTACATTCATTTCTTTAATACATAATTTTTTTTAATCTGACACACAGAATCAGATTCTGCTCTGGGTTAAGCAGACACATTGCATGGGGTACAAGAGCTGTAGCTGCTTTAGGCAGTCTCTCTGTATGTCAGATCCTCTGTTCCTTGTAGTCTCCAGTATAATTAAGATAGCCGAAGGAATTTGTGTCTGCTACTAAAAATGTCAATACAGCTTTTTGCCCCTAGTCTTATCTTCTTCTGTTGCAAACTATTTACTTAGGAGGCAAAGAAGGGGATTTTTTTCTCAAGACAACCTGTGGATATCTTTCTAAAGGAAATCCTTCAAAGTTAATCAGGAAGCTTTTTTCTTAAGTGCCTCTTACACTTCTCTAGCCTTCAACAAAGTATAAAGACATTTGAGTTTGGGCGAGAACATCTAACTTGTAACTGTAAATGGTTTAGCTTTCTTCCCTAGTGTTTAATTTTGTAAGCATTACATTGCATTTCAAATATGTGGTCTGAATATAAGAGGTTTTCCCCTTATTTTTCAGACCTGTCCCTGTAGTTTAGCCTGCTGCAAGTAATCTGTCTGAAACAGAGAAGCCTGCAGCCTTTTCTTAATAAAATAAGTATTTAATGTCGGAATTCATTAAGTCAAGCTAAAGAACCTCCTACTATCTCCCTGGACGTGGAAATACTAAAACTGTATCAAAACCAGGCCAGATAGCATTTTATTTTTTCTTTCAAAGAGCATGTGAGCTCTATAAAATTGGTTCCAGTTGCAGATCATACCTGTTTAGTAATGTAGGCGTTTGTGTTATACAAAGTATAAAGATGCCATCCAATTCTGACCATCTTCCTCTTAAGGTTCAGCATCCTCCGTCATGTGTTTTGTCAATCCCCAGATTTCTGTTCTGAACAATTACTATCATGAAATGCTAACATTTTAAATATTCTTTTAATTCTAAGAGTCACATTGGTTTCTTCATGTTTTCTTCTACAGAAGCACACAGTTCTAACACAGTTTGCTCTGTAACTGTTAGTGGGGAAAAGATGCCTGCGATGACTACTGGAATGCAGCTTCAAGTGAGTTTGCACTTCCCTTCAGTCACTCAGAAGTACTGACTTTTTTTTTCTTCAGTGTGGAGATTAATGTAATGTAAAATGGGTAAAAAATAATCTAATAAAAATAACACTCATCTTTCTTGTCATTTCAGGTTTTACACTCAGCTCTTTTCACATTTGATTTAATAGAAAGTGTTCTAGCTCGAGTAGAAGAACTCATTGAAGTGAAAACAAAAACTGTAATGGATGAAAACAGTTGAGGCAGCTGAAGTGTTTGAATTAACATACTCCTGGCAAGATCATTTGGACTATGGGACTTCAGCTGCAAGGGAGGCTATGGCCCTTTAAAGAAGAGCAATTTAGAGTGGCCTCCAGAAGAACTGCAAATGCTGCTCTTCATAAGTCTTGTTGCTGTTCTTTTTTATTTTCTTTTGCTCTTGTTGCATGTGATTTGCAGATATGGTCTATTTACTCCTCTTCAGAATGTGATGCTTTTTCTTAAGTTTAGAAACTAAAAAGAAAGCAGAGGTGTGTTCTCTGTGGCAAGGAGGTATGGTTAGGCATTTATTTTTTTAAATTCTCAGAAGTTGTTGGGTAATAGTTGCTGACTGGTGTTGTGAATTACAAAGATTTTTATCAAGTGATTGAAGAACTATTAATTAAAAGGATAAGATATTTTTATTAGCACATTTTAATGCTGACAAACAAGCTTCTGTATTTGCAGACAGGACTGTAAGGTACAGATAGATAACAGTATAGAATATTCTACCTATACATAGTAAAAACACTGTGGCAAAGGAAACTAAATTTAAAGAAAAACACATCAACTTTGAGCCAAATAAGATGTTAGAACTTAGTAACATAACAGATAACAATTGTGTTAAAACACATTTTAAGGCTGCATACATACAGCTGCTGTTTTTAGGGGTACCTGTATTATATATACCTTTAATAATACAGTTTTCCTTAAGATATAGTAAATATTTTTGGGAATTATTAATAAACAAATGAGCCTCTAAGGTCAGAACCAAGTTAAAAATAAAGATCATTTTTCTATAGTGCAGCTAAACCACTTTTTTCCCTCCCTAGAAAGCACATTTGGTATCAAGTATGCTATTTTTCACTGTATAGGTGTTTAATACAAATTTCCTTTCCAAATGCGTATGTTGTATGTAGTTTTTTGAAATGTAACTATATTTTTAAGAACATTTTATATTTTGTTTAAAATGTAGCCACTCTATTTATGAATAAAATCCCAAATATTAAATTAATTACAGTGCGATTGGTACTCTTGAAACATCTTCCAAACTGGACTTTTTTCCATTATTTGGGCTTTTGTCACTTCCATTTTGCAACGAGTATCATCTGCCTGGGACTTGGAAGTTATCTTAGAGAAAAGAAAAATAATATGAGTAGAACACAGTGACTTTTAGCTAATAGAATATTCAACGTTTTATTTTTCCAGTAGTAGAAATGCAAAATTATTCAGCAGTGCAATCTGAATTGTGTGTTCTGAAGTAGGTGTTCAGAAATGCTGCACACAGAGGTGATAGTATTTCAACAGGAGTTAACAGGAAACGAAGACATCTGAACTTAACAATGGTAAATAGGAGCCAAACAAGCCCTTACCTAATTTATTTCCTTAAATGCAATTAAGAGCTATTAAGTTACCTTTAACAGTAAAGACTCAGCTAATGCATCAGAGTACCAGTCCTACCCTTAGTGTATTAATGGTTTGTGGTCAGTATTACCTAAAAAGTTCCATTAAGGAAAACCAAGTATTTTATAGTTCTTGACTTTTCCTGAGTAATACACTAACATTTTTAAGTGCATACAACTGGACTTACCTTAGCCATAGTTAGCATTAATTTAACAATTTCAGCAGGATTATGAACTGGTATTACACGTAAATTGCTGCCCAGGAATCTGCACATCAAAATAAATAAGATTACTTTTAGAATATATATTTAATTTGTTATGCCATAAAACTCAAACAGCATTCCTACATGATGTAAACAGCTTTTTAGTGTGCAGTTTTACTTAGAGAGAAGGCTGCTTTTATCTTAAATGGCAAGTGCAGCATTCATGCTGTTTGTAAAGCCATCTGTCCCATTTCTGTACCACTTATTTAGGTGGGATTTGGAAGGGCTCATTTCTTTATCTAGGTCTCTTCAACAATCAATCAGCACTTCTTAAGTATGTGCACATTCAGAGAGAGCTAAACCTTCTTCTGTGATAGTGCTGAAGACTCTTCTCAGTGGCAGTAAAAAACATTAGGGTTGTTTTTATGGCTGTGGAAGAATACAGCAAAGTATCTAAAAACAGTGTGCTAAAAATACTTCAGAATTTGAACTATGTCTGTCATGTATTTTAAATAAAACAACCTGTACTCCAGACACAATTAAAATAATGGGATAATTCCATTACTTTCATGTAAAGACTTGCTCACTCAATGCTTTAACCTAAAATGAATTCTTTCTATAAATAGTGTTGTTCATATGAATTGATTCTTGAGAAAGCATCTGAAGATTTAAAATAGTAGCATGAGTTGTCACTCAGTGAGGTTGTGGAAGAGACATCAAAGCTTAGGCAAGTGCAGAACCTCTCCCCAAGAATTGCACCTTAAGTGTGTAGCAATGACGTTATCTTTGCTGCTGTTTTCTGTTGTAAAGCTAAAACAGGAGAGGGACTTGACAACAAAGCATGAGGAATTTTAAATAACCAAAATGAATTTAAATAATGCAGATGAAGTGCCCAGCTGCTTGCTTGCATAGTCCCCTGTGACCTCCCCTTGTGCCTGCCACCTGTTCTTCCCTGCAATCTGTCTGATGACTTGGACTCATGCACATTAAGACCTCCTGCTGGTAAGGTATCTCATCTGAACTTGTCTGCCAGCTTCTAATTAGCAAAAATAAATGTTACAGGCACTGTCCTTCTCTAAGCATAGGCACTCAGGTCCCTGGTGAGTTTTGCTAAAATGTTATGTCAGAACAAGGGTTGGATTTACATGTAGAGATTAGGGAAATAAATTGATGCAATTTTGCTAATACTAGAATGGGCTAAACAAAGCATGAATGAACAAAATGCAACAAAAAAACCAATCACATGTACTTACACGTACATCCACGAAAATATACTCCTGTAATTAGTTTTGCTTCCAATAACAGCAGGTCTAAACTTAGTATTATTAATTTAAATGATGGACAGAATACTGCCATTTGAACACATCTAGCCTTTCCTCCAAGGTGTTTAAACATACAGATGTACTGAGGTTATTTGTGGAATGCTCATTTAAGCTGTGATGATAAACACTACTTTTCTCCCACATCCCCCATGCTATACACAACTCTACATTAAGTGTTCATGTTGTTAAAAGAACCCTGTAATTTTCTTGTTAATTAAAATAAAAAATAATCCTTCCCTAACTGCAGCAAAACCACAGATAAGAAGAAAGAAGAAGTAATAGAAGATAACCGACTATACTAAGGGGCTTTGTTTTTTAACAAATCCAACAGGTGGCTTGTACTTTCAAAGGACATGGCACAAGTTTCAACCCCACCAAGAGAAGCTCAGTCAGTGATTTACAAACAGCAGAGCTTCAAGCTGCCAGGTAGTAAAAAAATGCATTTAAATAGATATATATTTTTATATATAACTGTCCCTTGTCAACATCAATTTGATATTGCTTGCAATGAAAAAACATTTTTTATTTTAATAAAATTAGTGACTTGCCAAATGGAATACAGTTTCAAAACATCACATTATAGTGATCAGTGCGTGCACAAAAACCATTGTACATAACCACAAAGCAGACTGAGAATTAGCATTTCCATTACCTGAATAATGTGGTCTTGCTGAATGGTGGCTAAACTTTTAAAACCTCTCATGAAAATTTACAACATTTTCACAAACAGGTAATAGATTTCTCACATTTCATCTCATGCACTCTTTATTCATCAGCATTTGGTAGTATGCCCAGGATTTAATGAAACTGGTGCTAGTTACCTCGAGGAGGTAAAGATCAAAGACTTCATTAGAATAGTCATTTCTTTAAGGCCAAGAGTGACAATCAGCTGCAGTTAGGGCTACTGTATCTACAAGGAAAGAGTTCAGACTACAAGCATGGAGCATAATCTGATTGCTGTTGTCAGCAGGTATTTATTAAAATATGCAAGTTTGTTCCAGTCTGTTCCAGTGCACAGTCACCCTCACAGTGAAGAAGTTCTTCCTCATATTCAGGTGAAATTTCCCATGCATCAGTTTCTATCCATTGCTTCTTGTCCTATTTATTCCTAAAATAATACTTCCAAATCTAAGACTGTTATTTAATTTTTTCTTAGCAATATAAAGTTCAGTTTGATGTTGAAATCATACCTTCTCTGAATCCTGAACATGATACTCCATTCTTCTGGTCCATGAAGAGCAGCTGATAAAACCAAAAAGCTGTTCCGATGAATGTTTATGAACTTCTGAATTCTTTTGGAAAACTCTTCTTCCTCTGTCTTATGCAAATCTTGAGTGTCTGACAGTATAAATGCAATGCCTAGTGAGGAAACTGCTGTAAGTGTACAGGGCAGGGCAGTAATGGGATTAAGTTCTCACCACAAACTGGGAAGCACAATTCTTAAAGCAACCATTAGTTTAAAATTAAATGGAACAGAACATTAATGAATTTCCACATCTCTGACAGGGAGATTTGGCCAGTGATGACTAGTAGTTTTAAGATAAAATTACAAATATCTCAGGTTATTTTTCTACCATAACATCAAAAATCACCAACTGTTCAATCCATTCAAAGTAGACACACCTGAATGCCTTTCAGAGCACCTGCTTTCAGAAACAAACAACTGCTATAGTGGAATGAATTTGGAGCAAATGCAAAGGCTGACTGAAAAGCTTAGGAAGTCCTGTTTCTAAATGAAAGAAACAGTTGTAAAATCTTAACAGTTACCTAAACTGTCTACCATGAAAAATGAAACTTACAGCTCTGTAAACTTAAGTTGTTCTGAAAGGGAAAGTTAAGAAAGCTGATATTTAGGAGGGTTGACAACTGAGCATACAAAATTGTATCTCAAAGTGTGCTAGCCCTTAATAGTTCAGGAAAACTATTCCCGAAATAGTTCAGGAAAAATAGTTCAGAAAAAAAAAGTATCTCATCTACGTGTCCAGAACATCTTCTAAAAAGGAAAACCACCTATTTAATGTTTACAGTTTCAGTGATTTCCTAATCAAATCCACTCAAATAATCCTTTCCTCACCTCCTCTGCTACCACCAGCTGTGCAAATTCAACTTGGAAGTTGAAACCCAAAGATGTTGGTTCACTCTTGCATTTACAGCCATGTATACTAAAGATTTTGATAGCAGCTTTGGTATTTAGCATGTTTGCTCAGTTACAACACAAATTTACTGAACAGTTCAGCTGATGATCACCAAATCTCATGTAGCTGCTCTACAACACATCCAAAAAAATAAAATACAATGGAAGTGTTCTATCCCCAACATATCTGTTTCATCCTCTGATTTGCATATAATCATAGTACAGCTCCTTCCACTACTGCACGACATCCCAACAAGGCAGATTTTATTCAGTTTAGTGTAGCCCACAACTAACTGACTGGCCTGATTTTGTACTTCTTTGGATTTTATGATTTATAAGCATAAACTTTAAAGTACTGTACCAGAAAGTGGAAAAATCACAGATCCAGTTTCCACTGACTCTGAATATCGAACTCGGTGTTGTTGCCTCTGCAGAACTGTAGAAATTTCATGATCCTAAATAAATTTTAAAAGGTCATTTTAAAAAGTTTTCAGCAAAGTAAGAAATATTCTTAAAGCATCAGCTGAACCACTATAGATAGACCTTTAGCACTGTTGTTCAACAAAGTATTTTTTATTCCACTTAAAATTTTAAGAAGTATGAAACTGTTAAACATGAAAAATTAAGGAAATTTTGAAGTATTTGATTGGAAGTTACAAAGAGTCAATAACAAAATTCTGCATGTGAACGTTCAGTTTGTCTCAGGAAACTCTTGCATAAATAATGCATAAAGAAGCTTAAACATTTTACAGTCTGTTTTGGTAAGATATGCTAAAGGAGGATTTGCAGAAGTGAGGATCATACAGTAGTGTTTCTATGACTCTGGTTAATTAGGCTGCATTATTTTCACAGATGTCAGCATCTCAGCTGGAAAATTGTTCAGAAATTCTATATGGGACATGATTTTCTTTAAAGCTTTTTGACAGAATGCAATCCACATAGGAAAACTAGAACACTGCACTATGCAGCATAATCATGGAATGTATTTGGATATATTTTTCAGCCTGTAAAAAGCATTTCTGCAGTAAGTTCCACAGAAGCTGCACGAACACACATATATTAAAGATTAAATCACTGAACCATTTTAGCTAATGTTCTTTAACCTACCCCTTCAAAACACAGCCAGCCTGCTAATATGGAGAAGTGCCATGATTTAGTGGAAGAGTACAACAGAAAATCTAGATTGCAAGTGAACCTTGAAGGAGGCATTAACCATAAATGTCACGCTTTCAATTGGTCTGGAAAGGGAACACTCAGTGGCAAATGCTTGTAAGGTTTAGCTACATTTTAGAAAAAAAAAATCTCAGCCTCAAAGCAACTGCTGAATTATTTAATGTACAAATATAAACAATAGCTATATGAAAATGTTAGCTCATAACCAAAACTGATACAGAAAAGCCATCCTGGATTTGCATTCAGTTACCTCCATCACTTTGCTTATGGGGAGCCCTTACTAAGAGCAGTAGTTTTGACTATTGCTGGGGATAGGAGTGAGTTATGCTGGTAAAGCTGATGAAATCACTCCCACCGTATTATGGCACAAACATGCACAGTTTGTTTTACAGGCTGTAAATTCCAAAATAAGCAGGCAAGTGTAAGCTTTAAACTGAGGCGATTCGGGAATTACTTCAGCACGGCTCACCCATTTACACAGTGGAGATGGGGTGATAACCTTGTCAGCCAAACTAGCATAAGACACCCTTGCTTGTGAATCAAAGCTCTCTTGCCTCTCAATTCTTGCCAGCTGGCATGAAATTTGCTTCAGCTGCAGGAGCTAATTACCAGCTCCTTAACATACCCTTTCACTTTACTTGGGAGCAGAGTCAAGGCTTCTGATGTTAACAGATAAAATATATATTAATACCTGTAAGACTCAGTATTTTAAACTGAATTATGTACTTATGGAGTAATTATCTACCCCCCATGTTGATACTGTATAGGAAAAAAATAAAATATTTAGGGAGGAATTCAGAAAATTCAGCAACATATCTGATGGAATTATTTATAGAGCAAACTGAAAGAGGCATCAGTGCGGTGCAAAAACGATGAGTCAGGAGAATATCCTAAAGCAGTGTAGCTCGGAATAGCAGGTGGCAAGAATACTAAATAGATATGGAAGTAGTTAGAAAATACAGCTGCACACAAAAAGAGCCAGTATTCTAATAGGAGCAGCTTCAGACTAATATATGTTTCATCCTGAAAAAATTGTATTCATTGACACTGAATAAAATGTTTGCATATACAGAATATAGGAAATTCTTCTTCCTTTCCTTTCCTAGTCAGATGCTGGTCTTGACAAACAGTACCCTACCTGGAGAGATGTGCTCATAATGACCGTCGTTATCCACCTTGTCTGCTCCTGCCCGCAACTTCCTGCCATTCTTTCTAGTGGTTTAATGGCTCTGCAGTGAGGTGCCACTTCTGAAAACTTTAGGAAAAGAGAGACAACTATTTCCTGCCAGTTAACAAGGTGATATGTCTGAAGGACACGGACACATTAAAGAGTTGATCAAAAACCAGCGGAGCGCCAGCAGGAGAGAGAGGCAGCCCCGAGCCTGGGCCTGGAGGCTCCCGTTAGCCCCAGTGAGGCCTCAACTGCCCCAAACGCCACCCTCAGCCGGTTCCAATGAAGCCTCAGCCAGCCCCAATACAGCCTCAATTACCTCCTCCCCGGCCTGAAACCTATCCCAGCGCTGGGCTGGAACCCCTGGCGCTCCGGGAGGGCGGGAAGGGAGCGGGGCCCGCCCTCACCCTCAGCCCCTCAGGGAGCCGCGCGGCGCTGGAGCCAGAGCTCAGGGAATGTTCGTATGGGCCGCGAATTCTGCAGCTGTTTCTGGGCAAGAACAGGCCAAGTTATTTCCTCCAGAAGTTATATAAACACAGAAGTTTCACAGGACAAAAATGGGAAAGCGAGAGACAGCACCACTTTCAGTGAAAAAGAAGTACTGAGTGTGTTGAAGGTGCTTCTTTAGTCAAGTAAGAGGAAATAATACTTCCACATGGTCAGGAATAGCTGGGATGCTGAACCATGAAAAGCACTGGTATCCAGCGCTGCTCTTTACTCAGACATGAGTCTGGCTTCTCATACTATCCTCTGAAACTGCTGCTATTTTTACAAAAAATCAGATATTTTAGTAGTAAAAGCTTTTTCTTTTTAATCACTTTTTAGGGCATTTTAAAATAGAAGAAACTAACCTCATTTATGTATTTTAAACAATTCTATGCATTTATATAGCAAATTGTTTGGTTTGCATAGAAATAATTAGACGTTGTAATAATTTAAAAATTACTCTTCTTTTTCTTCTAGACAAGACATGGATTCACATCTGATTTCCCTCTCCTGTTGGTCAAACGCACCCAGGCCCTGCTCTGCAAGGCTATGCAAATGTCATGCTATGTTACATAGTAAGTAACATATTTCTAATACTGAAATTTTGAGTATTTGTGAAAGTCAGCATATTAAAGGAAAGTAACAGATGTTTTGGGTATCCCAGCTGTAATGTTCTAGAGAGCAGTGACAGGACCCTCAAATTGAAACTGTGTTCTGTAACACTGGAAGCATGTGCTCTGACTGCATACAAAAACCAGGGACTTAAGAAGATCAGGAATTACTTTAAAGTCCAATTATAAAATAATGGAGCAGTTTTATGATGAGGATTGGAGATTCTGCTGACATTTATCAATATGAATTTTGAATTTATGCATATGATGAATGAATTTGTTTCACTACTCGACGGGGTAAAGAGTAGGAATTGTTTTGTTTGTAAGGGTTATACTTGATCTAGAACATTGCAATGTATCTGAATTCATATTTTGGATTATGTTTAATATTTACATGCATTAATTGAATTACAACTATTCAGATAGAGAAAAAATAGTAGTAGGGAATAGAATGGAATAAAGAATGATTCCCAGAGTAAATATCTTTAACAGGTGAGTAGATTTCAGTTTCTTTGGGTGTAAGACTGTTAGAGATGGGCAGTACATAAAAGAAAGGGTAAATTATTACATTAAAAAAAATGTAATCACAAAGAAATATAAATACTGGATTTAGGCTCCTTGGATACCAGCAGGTACCATTTTTTCCCTGATAGCCACTTACTGTGCATGAAGGACACCTCCAAACTCATAATATCACTTGAGAAGCGTCAAAGTACAATGATGGATAAGTGTGGGACAATGAGACAAACCCAAATCTTAACAGAAGATGCCTCCTATCAGTATTTTGACTCCAGCTGTTACACATTTACTCATGTAAATTACATGCCTTTATTACAGTTGGCAAATATTTATACCAGAAACTTAATGTATTTCTGCTTGTCACTTACATTTGACAGTAGCTGGTATTTGAAATAAAAATAGGAGTCTTTCTGAGACAGGTTCTGAGCAGAATGGATGCTGGACCCAACACTATCTCCTGTGTGAGAGCTGCCCTGGCCTAGTGCTTGTCTGGTGCAAGTCTGATGCAATGGGACATGCTGAGCCCCTGGGACTCTGCCTAAGGGACAACTCTGGTAGCAGTTTGTTCTGCAATACCATTTGATGATTTCACGACTTGGCTTTCTCCTTTTTTGAGCCTGAATGTCAGAACACTAAGTATAGCTCAGACTCAAAGAAAATAGATTTTTCTGAATTGTGTGTTCTTCAGAGCATTCTTCTCCACAGCAGTTTCCTTTCCCAAAAGAGACTTCTGATGGATCCTGTGCTATCTGATGAGCTGAAGTTATTTTCCTACTTACTGTTCTCTCTGCTGTTAAAATTTTGTCTTACTTTTGGCTAGCCTTAGCTTTAAATTTCTTTCCCACATACTTCCATGGTGCATTTCACATACAGGTGAAGGTGCAGGAGAGAGAAAGAACAGGGCTGAGTCTGGCAGCATATCAAATATCTCCTGGAAACAGAGTACAGAACTCCACTTAGGCAAGAATAGAAAGATCTTGTGACTAGGATTCCCCAGTGATGAAGATAATGGCATCAGAATTTGACTGAATAACTAATTGATGACAAGGCAAAGTCTATCATCAAATTAGTGTTTTCTCTATGCTCTCGTGGCCCATATCCTGTATGTTCTACATCAGCATCATTGTTTGATTTTGTGAGACTGTTACATAGGTATCTTCCTCTCTATGTATTCTTCTATGAAAACTGATTGTTGATCTTCACACACATATTACCTGTCTTGTTTTCTGACGACACAATCAAAGAAAAATCTATATTTTTCTTTAAAGGAGAAAAAGGAGTGAAGGTTCACTAAACAGATGGAAAAGGAAAGTAACTTTTTGCCATTTACAGAGTACAAATAAAAATTGATGCCAGCAGTCTACAAGTTGAATAAAGTACAGTGACTCAGCATTTAACTTACACATAGGTTTATTATTTTCTGTCATACAGAAATCAACTAAGAACCTTCAGTATGTACCATGGGTAAGAAAAGTTGTGGGACTATGCAGTCATACAGATATTCTGGAAACAGAACACCATGTTGACAAGGAATCATTTCAAAATAGGATTACTTAGGCCCCAGCTTGTTATCTAAGTCTGGAAAGCAAGCGGGTGGGAAACATGCAAGCATTCAGTTTGAGAGCTTAACACCCTCCCCTCAAAATATTCTAGGACCATAAAGCCATGGACTACAGGCAGTGACTCAAACTTTTCTTCATGTGCATCCCATCATATGTATATTGGATTAATCTTGGTTACTAGAACATGATAATCCAGAAAATAGGGATTGAATGGTTTTTTCCTCTACAGATACAGGAGATTTTGTTACAGGCAGGAAGTTTGACTTAGAGGTGGGTTTCTTGTTTGTGGATTTTATCTCATTCTGTGAAAGTCACAAAAAGTTTTTTATATTACCTACACTGAATCTGGCATGTACACAGGGATTGTCCTATCTGTACTGATCGTAAGCACACTGATATAACTTTATTGGCAGGATGTCATGCCACACTCGAAAAAGGGTTATTAGAAAGTGAAGAATGAAAATTCTTTCATTAAGCACAGTTGTAAGAAAATTGCTAAAATTCCTACATAAGGATTGCATAGGTGAGGATATTGTAGGTTAAAGTAAGTTGGTGAGATCATTCTCAAAAGTGTTTTACACATTTAAGGTACGTGAGCCAAAATTTTTACTCCAGTAACTAGTCTTTCTGTCCAGTTAAATAAAGTGATCTTTATAAATGTGCATCTGATATCACTCACATTAACTTCAGCAGGAGCTGAGAAAGAGTAGTCACTGTCACTCAAGTGCATAAATAAAAATTACCTGGGTAATTGGTCTGAGTCCCAAATTTGTGCATGTGAACCTCTGTTCAGGTTCACCAGAATATGCACTCTAGTCCAGTTTTACAGATGATACTTACAGTCATCATTTGCAAGTATACAAATTCTAATTTGACCATCAGTGTCCTTGTTAAATGTGTCTAGTTACTGAGTTTTAGTCAGCCCCTCCAGATACTGATGTTTGAGTTATTGAAGATATGTATTCATATTTTACTGTGCAATAGAGAAAGAACTTTTGTTGAATGTAATGCAGAAAGATTCTTAGGACTTTGATTTCTCTAACTGGACAGTCTTGTGAGCAATCATTTAAGGAGAACAGGGAAGCAATGTAATGGAATTCCATTATTAATTATTTCATACTTTAACTGCATCTAGATGGTTCATCAGGATTAGAACCTCATTAAGTTGAGTACTGTATAAAAACACAAGTATGCACAGTGCCTGCCCCCAGTGTCAGCTCCATTACCCTCTCTGAAAAGAGAATGTCAAGCTGAAAGCCAATCTGCAGATGTGGCTGTGGATTCACTTCTGTGTTTGCAGAACTGTGGCTTAATGGAGTGTACAGTGCAAATTGCAAAGAGAAGTATGAAAGGAAGGTCAAATGCAAGAAATAAGCAGGTGTGTGTGCATGCCTGCTTTGTGTAGCTTCTTCTGGTTTTAGTTACCAAATGTAAAAAATCAAAGAAATAACAAAACTCAGTATTTTTCCCCAGCTGATATCCAGTTTTTAGATAAATCACTTTTCTCTGTTACAGGTTTAGTTTCCTTAAACGTACAGTAGTTGTCAATAGGAAGAAGCTAGGTTTTAAAATAGCTAAAGACATTTGAGCTGTAATTTTTGCAAAGCTGAACATTAAAGCTTATAAAAAAAAATAAATCACATAATAGCTTTTTTTCAAGAGAGAAAGAAGAAAATCACTATGGATTTTCTGCAAGAGATGAAAGCTTCTAATTATATTTGATTTCAGATCTAAAAGCCCATTTCCAGAGAATCATCTGTTGTAATAAAGCTGCAATACTTCTCATTTTATCTTTTGTCCTCAGTTCCTGTGTAGTCCTGGCAAGAATGTCATCCATCAATGTACAAATGTTAAATCACCCCAGTCATGAAATATTAACAGAATGCATACAATTTTGACTCCTAAATTGAAGTCTTTCTAGCTGTAATTTATCATACCTACAATTGTACAATGGTATTAGTAGAGTAAAACTATAAAACTACATAATAGATCTATTGGAAAAATAGCATTTCTAGTACATGCATTAATATAGACAAGCCCTGAACCTGATTCAGCTGAGGTCAACAAGAGGTTTTTTTTGACATTAGTGAAAGCAAAAGAATGAATTCCTAAATGTCTTGGTTCTGAGCAACAGATGAACAATGTAAGAGCAGTTCTTAACTCCTTCATGCAAAGTTTTAGGTTTTCTAGAGCAAAGTAGAATGAGCATGCTTCCTATTATTTTCCAGATGGCAATAATATATATTGTAATATTGAAATATATATAAAATAGTCTCCTACAGTATGTAACTAGAACAGGTATGTGATTTCTTTTTAACATACTCCCTGAAACAAACTGATAGACAATGCTAGGGGAACACATCCTAGGGACAGTCTTTGTGAAAAACATGGGAAGTTCTCTTGCCCTAGTTCTTCTAAAATTATAATAAAATTTGCCATCTCAAAGACTGAGTAAAATTTTGAAATACAAAACCTTAAAAAGTATGGAATAAAATTATTAAACATGTAAAGTTCAGTAACATCATTCTGAACTTAAAAACGTTGCAAGCTAGCCATATTTCTTGTACCCAATTATTAATATTTTCCAACAACACCCAAAGTAGTTTTATTATAATGAGAATAATTTAATTTTAAATATGTTACCCATGAGCATTGTGTTTCTGCCTGCTTTATTATAATTTTATATGCTATGAACATTGATGAAGCCCTAAGAACCTGATCTAACTGAAGTTACCCCTGCTTTCAGTAGGAGGCTGGACTACAGACCTTTAGAGGTCAGTTCACACCTGCATTTTTCTGCATTTTCTGATTTTTCTGCAATTTTTCTGTAATTTTGATTCTAGAAGAAGTTTCTATAAGGGAAAAACTTGTGAATTTATGAGCTGTCCTTTCCATTACCCCTATGCCACAAAAGCAGATGTCTGGGTTTTTTATGCACTTATCTGATCACTTGTAGCAGTCCAGACTGCCTGCTGATCTCATTTCATGCTTACTTATCTCGTCTGATCTTCACTGTGTGTCTCAGCCTCTGCATTTCTTTTGCTGCACTATATAAACATGGCATAATCTCATGCACTGAGAAAGCAAACCAAAAAATATTATTAACTGATCTGCTTTTCTAACTGTTGTTTCTCTCTTAGTGGTTAGGCTCAGTTTCCTCCCTGCAGTTCTGTCAGGCTTTACCAAACTACTGTCTGTTGCCTTTGAATCTGAGGGCCAATCTCTCATTTGGACCATAGCCCCTAGGAACACTTTCCCACTCACCCTCAAAACTGGTATTTTATACTCATCTGCCTGTGGGCCATGTCCTGCAAGACATGACCCTGCAGAGCTTCCTCTCTAGTCCAGATAAGATTCTAACTTTCCAAGTTAAAAAAAAAAAGTAAAAAAACCAAAAACAAAACCAAAAAACTATTATACCTACAGATATCACTTTTGCAGGTCTAGTCTTTTTTTAAACTTAATGCATTCACACATGTAAAACATCTTTCCTTATTTTTCACTTTCATAACATGTCATTCAAGGCAGGCCAAATCAGGGTCATTATCTGAGACTGACTTCCAAGTCCTCTCCTTTACATTTCACTGATAGTTTACTAAATGTGTTGTTACTCAGTGTAGCATACAGACATCTTTGCCCATTCACAGAACAGTCTCAGTTAAGCTGTCACTTTCACTGCTAACTGCAACCTGGTCTTCTCAAGCTTTGACAAAGCAAATTTCACTGCTCTTATTCCAAATACTACTGCAAGGGTAGTATTCTGACTGTGCCATCTTTCTAGTTACCTTACTGATTCCCTTTCACTGTTCCATCAGATGTATCTCCTTTGTCTTGCTTCAGAGGTCTTTCAGGACCTCTAGGGAATCACTATTCCCTTGGACTCCATGGCACCAGCTGTGATTGTTTCTCTATGAAGTTTTCAAACAAACCTTTATCCATTCTGTCATGTTTTGGAGAAGAGGTGAATACATGGATAAAATCACTGCCAGGAGGTATGAGAAGGACTCCGAAGGACTCAAGTGACTGATGCTATTAAACAAATAGCTACCTAGACTTGGCTTAAAACTTGAACATTCTCCTCAATGAGGTCAGGGTCAAACAGTTTAGGCAGCACACAAGGCTGGTCAGGAATATACATTCTTCTAGCTCTGTCATTATCCAGCCTTCAAATCTCACCCTAAAGTTTCCCCTTCTCGTAATGCATACAGGAGGAAAAAATGACTATTTAAACTGATGATGTGCTGAAACCATTGCTAATCAGCTAGACAAATATTGACACTCTCATTTTGCATTTCCATTCATGTGCATTTTTTTTTTTGTCTTTTGTCTTATCTTGGATTCTAACCACTCTGTGGGAAGTCTTTGTTTTTGCCCTTTGTTTGTACAATGTCTAGCCAGTGGGATGCTGGTCTGATTACGCCTCACAGGCACTCTAGTAACGCGAATTAAAAACAATACCACTTTCTATTCCTGCTACTTCTACAGACACTCTTTGGCTGTGGGAAGCTGAATTCTATGGCTGCTTATGTACCAACTGAACAATAAATACTACATCCTAATCAGTGGTCTGCTGCAAAACTGTTAAAGGAATTGCAACGACATCACTGGGGACTTGAAGAGAGAAGCTAATTTAATTTTGATACAACTGAAAAAATAAATGCAAAGACAAAAATCACAATTAAAAAAACCCTATATAAGATTGTATTTCATATAAGAAACCTGAAATTTTGTGTCAATTTTCAGTGTCACTTGATCAATTAAGTAAGAAGTTAAAAATATGGGAAAAGTGAAAAATAGAAAAAAGGATTCCTTCTATGACTTCTCCTTTCCATCACTTTATCTTGTTTAACATGCGAATGCCCACTGTCAGAATATCATCAGGATTTTAAAGTTGATTAAACTTTTTGGTAAACAACTTTTACCTTAGTGCTTTACACAGACATTGAAAAATACTATTTCTTAGCCTTCTGTAATAGCTTCTCTTGAGTTCCATCTTTTACTATGGCCAGCATTATAGTTCTTTATTTTATCCAAAAGATTATCACCTATTGATGTACCTTGTAAATGCTGAAAGTGAAAAATAGTTTTTCTTGATGTTTTGCACTTCTAAAGGTGGTTGTAACTCCTGCACTATGAAGACTGGGTTAAATACTACAGTATCACATTTATAATATTTTGAATCACAGTACCTCGGACTATTTATGCTGCTGCTAAAAGAGCAGATGAAAGATTTTTATGATGAGACTGAATATCTTCCTTCCATGAGTTTAGAGTCCTCCACTAACATAAAGAGAATGGAAGGTTTTCTTTTTTTCCCCCCTTATATTGATATTAAAGAACAAGATAAAATTCTTCCTCCATTCATTTTGAGAATAAAACATTATTTTTACTTTTGTACCAGAAATTCAACAAAGTGCCTTGCTAAATAAATTATTTTGCCTCAAAGATCTTTATTCTGTCAAATCCAAAGTTGTAACTTCTTTAATCATACACTACGGCCAGTTCTTATTTCCAAAGAACTGTGTTTCTGACTATGAACAAAAGAAATGAAGTTTGTCAAAAAAGTTAAGGTGCACTGCTGGAATTGTGCAAAAGCTTGCAAAACACCATGTTATCAGTGATCACAGCTTAAGTTGTGTAATAATATAGTTTCAACCAAAATAGAATGTTAGTAGCCTTTTACTCCCATATGGCACCCACTTCTGAAGGCACTTCTGTTAATGACTAAGAGGAGGTAGAATACTTCCTTTTTAGATTTTAAGATGTATGAAAGCCAAGCTCTACTGTTTTCATAATGCAGATATCTTAAGAGGGTGCAACCTTTGCAGGGAAAAAACTCCTGTATGTTTCTGGAGTTCTGATTTGGTAAGAATTACAAAAAGTTTCTCATTCCTTCCTGCCCTGTCAATCAGAAAAGACAATAATCATTCCTAACCACACCCAAAGAGCCAAAAGTAGCAAAATTATCTGTATATCCTATTTCACTCTGAGTCAAAAGAAAGCTTACGATGACATTTAGTCTTAGTTTATGAAAGCTACACTAGAGATAATAATGAAGATGCAAGAATCCTATTACTACTCCTAAAAATGGAGCATCTATGAAAACACACAAAGCCAAATTCCTGAAAATCTTGCTGTACTTCAGCATGAGAACATGCAAGTGTAATTAATTAATGCCTGAAGTTAATTCTAGTTAATATCAGACTTCAGATGTAACACTGACCACAACTTCAGATTCAGATGTACTTTTGGAGGCATCAGACATGCTGTTTCTTAGAGCAAGAGCAACATTATACTGACTCCTTTGAATTCATGCACTATACCATTTAAAATATTTACTTAAATATGTGCATTTTCCTGAAAGAAACAGTGGTCTTCATACAGGACAGACCCTCTGAAGTCTTATATTTGAAGAAAAGGCAATTTAAAAAATTTATTGGAAACTTCTAAACAAAACCAACCAAAATACAAAAATCAAATCTGGAAGAAACAGGTGAAACAAGCTGCTCATATTAATAAGGCCCAAGGCAGATTCAGATTGAAATATTTTCTTTAAAAAGTATGTTTTTCTGTCATTTAAAGTAGTGTTGGCACACATCACCTTTTCACACAACCATTCTGAATCTTTATTGTAAAATGAAGTCACCATATTGGGGAGGGAGGAGAAGGAGAGGAATAGCTCTACTAATAGTGCATTCATCTTTAAATTTTTGATCAATGAGAACATTAAATGTCAAAAAAGAAGATAAAAGGGAGGGTGGAAACCCAGACTTTTCTTTCATATCATCTAATTTTTCTAACAATTCTAGAAAATACATGCTCAAAGTTCATTTTTAGAAAAGACATACATTTAAGTCTTGAAAAATTATTGTACTTGTGATTAAATCTAGATGATAAGTTAACATATTTACCTCATTTTATCAGAAAGATTGCCTCAGTATCAAGAATTGCTCGTTCTTGACTGATGCAGTATTTCATTATGGCATGGAAACAACTCATCAAAAATAGATTTGGGGAATGGGTTGGAGTTCAGTTGCCAACAGCTGACACCTTAATGATGGGTTTCCAGTTCAAGAATTGTCCATTCCCCTTGAGGGGACGAACAGTCTTCAGATGAAAAGCTTGCCACTGTAATGCTTGCTGAGGAGTCATCAAGTGGAGACATGAGTTCAGTCCACCTACTGAATGTGTCAACTTGTGAGGTACCCTGAGGATTTGAACCATCTCGTGCCAGAAACAGTGTCTGATTGATAAGACATTGTGCTAAGTTAAGGTCTTCAGGAACAGAGTTTTTGAAATCTATATTTGAGTCCTGCACAGATAACAATTGCCTGAGTAGAGTCCAGTCCTGTTCTGCAAACTGTTGATCTTCAAAATCCATCTCTAGAACTGCTGTTTCTGAATCCATCCTCTGCTCAATTGCTTCTCCAACATCCATCTCATATATTGGAGAAAGGGTTTTTGAAGGCCGATGTTCATACATGCAGGTTTGTGCCATTGTGTCATAATCATCTATGTCTCCTGAAATAATTCACAATACTGTACAATGTAAAAATTGTAGATGATCCTCCCCTCAGGGCTGTGTAGAGCAAAATTTAATTTATTCAGGAAGGACAATTCAATCAGGTTATAAAAGGGGGGATGGAGGGTTATACAAAATTGACAAAATTCGAGGCATTTATTTCCTATATAAAAAACAAAGTATGATTTATAAATTAAGTTAAAGCAGCAATCACCACTGGTAATTAACAATAACCTCCATAATTAAGTTTCTGATACAGAAAATGACAATGTAAATATACACTTAATGCACATGAAATTTCTCATTTACTACATAAATTAAATTTAGACCAGGAGGTGCATAGAGGGAATTAATAGAGAATGATTACTGAATGGTGACTTAAGCTATGTCAGCTTAGAAGAGAATTAAAACCAAAATTGTTTATCCACAGGCTTATTTCTACACTGCACATGCAAGGGCAGCTGCAGGCAAGGGCAAGCAAACTTAAAAAAAATTGTACACCTTGTAATGTCTTCTTGTTCTGTGGTCTGGCTGAACATAGATCATCATCAGTGTTTCATTACTCTTGAATACACAATAGCTGTAGTCAACACTATTGTATATTTTTGATGGGATAAACAGACTGAATTGTTGGTATAAAGAAGACAAAACACAAAACTAGACAAATATTCATCTAGCTACATGAAACAAGTTAGAACTTTTTTGTATATAAACATCAGGTCTAAGTATAATCTCTCTTTTAGGAAATATGCTTTTACAGGTAAAATTTAGAATTTTAGACATCTCATAAGCTCTAAAGCAGAGTTTAAACCTACTCCCACTGGTGTATATGGCAAATATTCAGTTATATTCAGTGGGAGAATGATCCAAATTTGTATATAATATATAAATAAATAAATTACAACAATAATGCATATAGCTGTTCAGGTAAACAGTTCAGTGCGCTTTAGTTAAGGTTATTACTTTACTTATTGCACATCCCATTCAGACATACTGTATGATGTCAAGCAGACAAAACACATACTAGGATTCCATCAAAAGCTGATGCTGTCAATGTTAGATTGGATGAAAAATAATGGAAGTACAGAGAACTACATCCAATCTTTCTTTTAGCATGACATAAAATCTCTTTTCTTGTAGTCAAGTTTCTCATTGAACAGCAGGGTATTGACGGATATTGCAAACAGACAAGCATTCTCTACCCAAATGAAATACTTAAAAATATTTAAATATAGTTTCAGCCAAAATTACTTCAGTTCAGGATTCAATCCCAGACAAATTGCCAAAGCTTTCCCTATTAATTTGGTTTTGAATGACTGAATGTTTCTATTTCTGTACATTACCTGGAAGTAAATCAGTATTAGCGCATTCAGCAGTTGCTGGTTGACTGTCTCTCACTTGACTTTCCTGAGTCAGCATCTGATTCTTACTGGCTTCTACAGGTTTTTCAGAGCTGCACTTTTGCACATCAGAATTAGTTTCTCTCTGCTGAAGATCCAGATGACATGGTCTTTCTTGAGATTTTGCATCATTGTCTAAGTACTTATTGCACTGGTTAAATTCACTAGCCACCTCTTTCTTCATATTTACTTGCTGGTTTTCTCCTGCATGTGGAGTACCTGCTGAATATACTTTCTCTGGGCAATTTTGTTCAGTCATTGAAGCACCTTGATTTTCCTTTCCTGGGATTTTAGTACCGTGAAGATGCAGGAGAGAACTTCCACTTTTATCTGATCTATTATCTCCATCCTTGTGCTGTTTGCCATCCAGGAATCCTTCTTCAGTTTTGAAGGAGTATGTTGAGTAAAATGTCTTTCCATGATGCTCTTGAGAAACACTCTCAAATACTTCTGAAGGAGTAAGAGAATCTACTGAGTGCTGACGTGAAGTGTGAGTTTCCACTTTATCATCAGCTCCCAATTCTTCACATTCATCTACTGAAAGTAAAACAGATCGTTTGAAATTTTTAGTTTTAGAAAACTCCTGACTTGCAGTATCATTTTCTGTTGCATCTTCAAAAGCTAAATTATCAATTCCATGGAACTGTTGAGTAGGAACATTTGATGGGGGAAACTTTTCTGCAATGTTCTCTCCTTCAGATCTGTCATCTTCTGTTTCATCAGCAGAAGAAGAAACTTGGTCTGCTTCCTGAGTAAACTGTGCATTACCAAAAGTAGAGCTTTTGCTTTCTCTAGTAGTGGTCCGTGAACTCTCTTGATGGGACCAAATTTCAGGTCTTTTTCTTGGTATTTCATCATCACTTGTTGAATTAACACGGAAGAGATCAGAACCCTCTTTTTTCATTTTCACTTCTATTCTTAGGCTGCTATCATAAATTTTTAATTCCTCAGGTGTACTTGTGTCACTGCTGCTTCTTCCAAGAAAATCATGACATAACATAGTACTGCATTTAGAAATCCCTCTTTCATTGGATCCCTCATCATCTTGAGAGCCTCCGGCATCATAATCTTCTGATCTTGGTTTTATATCATCAGAGGATGTGGTTGCACTGCCAGTATCTGATTCAGGACTCTCTTTTGGATCTATAGCACCAGTACTCCAGTGGTCCACAAAGGGAATTTCTGCATTTTCATGGTTTTCTGGCATTTCCATAGGCTCTATAAGCTCTGTGTAATTAGGTGAATATTTTTCTGTTATCTGTTCTGTGGAACACTCTGAAGCATCGTCTATATCTGTTGCAACTGATTTATATTCAGTCAATGTATCACAGAGTTCATCAACTGTAAGAAATCCCTCTACGTGGATCTGAGGAGATGTCTCATCTTCTGTATTGGTTACTTGGGAAAGGCTTGACAAAGTATTTTCACCATAGTTAAGAGCTGTTTCAGAGTTTATTGTATCACTCTGTTCATTACAGACTTTTGTTGCTTTTGAATCTTTCACCAGTTCTCCTAAAACAATAGCCTTTTGATTGGTTTCCTTGGAAAAGTCTGAATATCCATCGTTGGAAGCCTGTGCATGACAGTGAAATTCAGCTGTATTATTATCTTTATCTGGATCTTCAGTCTTTTTAATTCCAGTCTGATCTCCGCAGATTTGTCTTGTTTCCATGTCATTTTGTAGTGAAACATTCAGCTTATGAATAGTTTCTTCTGCAATTTGAGGGGAAGCAGATTTGGATTGTATTTCGTATTGCACAGTTTCAAAAGAATCTGGTAATTTTTGTTTATTGGATTGACAGGACTCCAGCAATTTATTGTCACTGCTGCTTTTCATGGCAGGTTTTAAAGATTCGTTTGCAGAACAGCATTCATTATTGTCATGAAGCTGACCTGCCATAGCATCAGCTGTGTTTTTCTCAGGTTTCTGTCCTGAACCTCTGTGCTCAGAGGTGTGCACATTCTTCTGGACAACAGGAGAATCACTCCTTGAATGCTTTTGGGCATTTGAGGACTGAGATTTTAATCCAGTTGTTTTTTGTTTTGGGTCTTTACTATTTGTAATCTCAGCATTCTTTGATGGAGCTGGAGTCTTAGGTGTTATTTTTGAAGTGGCTTTTGTTACAGGTGTTTGTGATTGTTTAATACTCTTCTTCTTAGCTGAAGGGTGTTTTTCTGGGAGTGTTGTCTGAACCAGGTGTTGTAACACATTTTTTTCTTCATTATGTTTTGGAGACATTCCTGATTTCAGTGAATTTGGTGATTCCCCCTGAGGTCCTAACAAACAGTAAAAAAGACTATAAAGGTTGTATGTGCCAGTCACAGTATATTCACCAATTTTATGTTAATGTTTGTTTATGTTAAGAAACAAGTTACTCAACTTTTAATGTAACTAAGGGATTTAAGGCTTGTTAAAGAATTAAGATTTGAATTAACAAATAGTAGATAAAAATACCATCTTGGCACATTTAAAGCAGTTTGTAGAATATACATACAGGAAACACTTTAGTAGTCATCCCTGGAGTAGAAAGCAGCAGCTCTCTAATAATGCATACAAACACTACACAGCAGCTTAGCAAAGGAAGTGATGAGTACTGTGTTCAATTTATATTGTAGAGGAAATGAGTAGAGTCAGGAAATAATTACATTAGTTATAATAGGATTAGAATACCAGAGTTAATGTCCCTGCTCAGGCAGAAAATACTGCAAGATCTTTAATGACCACAAATTGACAGAACCTGTGCCCTCTATATCACAGTGCATTTAAGATAATATAACTTGAATATTGGAGCTTCATCCTTAATGCTTTGTATCCTTCTAAAGCAGTGTTTCCTCTCTGTTTTCTACAGTGTTACTTCCTACCCTGCTACCAGTAGCTGTTGAAATCAAGTATTTGTTTGGAGGCCAGTATCAGTAGCTCTACTGCAAGGGGAAATGAGAAAACACCAAAATAGGGAGGCATAGAACAGTCTGCAGCCCAGATCTTTGAGGCTTATCACAAATGCTTGACCTACAGAGTTTCTGTTGAGCTCAGTCATGGTTCTAAATGCAGAAGTGCAGGGGATCAGCAAATGGAAGACTCTGCAATGCAGATTAAACAAGCACAAGAAAACACCGACTGGCAGTGAAGACAGTCTTTTAAGTATTTTGAAGTTGACACATTAATTTGCATTTTACAGTTAGGACTGTCATCAAAAGTGAAATATGGAAAAAACCCAGAATTCTCCAGAAGATTTTTTCCAAAGAGTTGTGCTAAAAACCAAACAAACCTCAAAGCTTTGCATAATAGTGACAGATCATTTAACTGCTGTATGAAACTTTACCTTGGTTCTTGGGAGAATTGGTAGGTGTGTTTTGAGTCTTTTGCTGTGCTGCAGAATTTGTACTCACATTCCCTTTTTTCTTTAGACCAGCTTGTGCATTTTGCTCATTAAACCCTTTTCCTGTTGTTCTTTTTGTCAGACTGCAAAGAAATAATTACATCCATTATTTCCAGGCTTAGATCTAGCAATGTTTAATTATATTTAAACAAGAAATGTATGTTTTAATGTGCACACATATATAAACATTGAAAATGCAACCTAAAATGGAAACTTTGTGAATATAAAAATTAAATATATATCTAGATTTTTAATTTATATACAAACATGTATATATAATGACCCATTTCACAATTTCACTTCAGCTCTCTCCTGTCTGGCTTAATCTAAACTATTCCAAATGGTACATTTACAACACCTTGTGTAGTTATTGACTGTTCCAGTATGCAGCATTCTGAATGACCCATAACAATTGAAAAATTATTAGCATGCAACAGTCCAACACAAAAGCCAAACCAATTTTATCTTTACAGCACTGTTGCCAATAGCTAATTCAAATTGGTTTGCAAATAACGTCCTACAGACAACCATTCTCAGAGTAAAAAGAACATCTAATGATAAGTTTAATAGTTCACCTGAAACCCTCTTTCCCAAATTCATACACTCATGTACACATTTATAAAGCATGTAACATACCTGCTTGTTGTCACATTAGCCTCAATCTCAGTCTTTTTTTTTTTGGTGGTGACTCCATTTGATACCTTCACAGATGCCTTTGTTTTCACTACTGTAAAAGTAAATTCAAAGTTAATTGCAGGGGGAAATGCATTGCATGTTAGTACTGAAAAAATCTAATATATGAGGATCAGTTATTGAGAAGATGATACATGCTAAAGTTGTAAAATGTTTACTGTTTTCGATGGCTATTAATTGACCATAAAGTCAGTTTATACTCATTTACAGGGGAAGAATGTAGCTTACAATTTATAGTAGATTGTTTTCAAGCTTCCCTGGCTGGTTTTCAGTGTAGACCAGCCTGAGACTAATCAGAAGAGAACATGAAAGAAAGAATTATAAAAAATTACCACTCTGTTTTTTCCCTTCCTCTACCAATTTATCCTCTTTGGTTTCCTCTGTCTGTTCACCCGCAGTCTGGATATCAATGTTTGAATTTGCTGACTTGCTGGAACTTGCTGCCACAGTCACCAAGGAGGGAGATTCCTTCCCTGAGGTTTTTTTCAATGGCTTTGCTTTGTTCTGCATGCTTGAGGTTACTGTCAGCACTTTAGGTCTGGCACCTGCAATTTTTCCTTCATGATTCTTTAGTCCTTTGCTGCTTCCTGAATTTTTTGGTCCACTTGCAGATGATGTCTTTTCTATATCTTGCTTGGTAAGCATGGTTTCAGCCTTCAGATTTCCATTATTTTCTATTTTTGTCTTTATAACAGCTCTAGCCTTTGGCAAAGCAGATTTTTCCCCAGGTTTGGAATCCTTAGTAATCTTGGAAACTAATTTTTTACCATCTTTCCCCTTTACATCCTCATGCTTTGAAGTCTTATTAACAGTGTTTCTATTGGTGGATGCATGTCCAGATGCTCCTAATCCATCAGATTTCATTTTATCCTGATTAGTGGAAGAATCTCCCCAGCAATCTTTCTTGCTGTATTCTGCCTGGGAAGTATTCCTTGTACCAACAGATGCAGTAGAAGCTTTATTTAGCTAGGGGAAAAAAATGGCATCAGAAAAATCCCCAAACTAAACATTTGTAATACCAAAGTATCCATAATCTGTAATTTCTGAAATACATCTACTTTTAAAGTAGTACATGAATCTAAAGTAACAAAATTCAACATAGAAATAAATTTATATATATGTGTGTATATACATACACACACATACACATACACAAACACACACAACATTTTAGCTCAGTTTGCTGGCTTTCAAGAATATTAAAGTATGCACTGCGTAGAGGAGACAGAAATACCTGAATGTCACTTTTACTTTGGAGAAATTACTGTAATATTTACTTATTTATATTATTAGTGTCTGCTTAAGTAAGAAAATTTTTTTGAGTTATATGTGCGTGTTTTCCAAAAAGGAACAAAGACTATGCATTATTACAACCATAAAGCCAACAATTATTTTACAACACATGATGTTTTTAACCATTACCAACAGCAATGCCAATATTGATTCTTTCAGGTAAAGAGGAACTCAAACACGGAGAATTAAGTGCATGAAAGCGAATCTTTGTGATACCAGTGTCATTGCAATGTATGCAAGACTGCCAAATCATGTTAAACCCATACTGGCTTTTATTAATAATGTAGTTTTGAGTGTGAGGTTTCAATAGAAGAGTTGTTAAGGGCACTAATAAATATTTTTCAGAGCAGGGAGTGTAACAGACTCAGTGTTGTGGTGGATTGTAATAATAACAGAGATTCATTAGCTCAGTAGCAAACCATTTGCTCTGGGAAGCAGATGAGTATCATTATGTAGCAAGAGAGGAATGTGAGGTGCTGAACACAAATTCCTGCCTTTTATTTGAGCTTATCTGTTTGAAAATGTCGCAGAACACAGTCTGAGTCCTAAGACGTTTCCAGTAATCAACATTACTGATCCTGCAGAAACAGTTTACAAGAAAATACAGTTTTTCAAAAGCAAGTTCCATTAAGCAATATGGAAAATAAGTATTAATTTTAAAAAACAATTAAAATAGTTTTGTTTGCAATTCTCTGAATGCTTTAAATGTTTGGATATAAATCCTTACCTGAGAACTGGTGAATACAGGTTTTTTGCCAAGTCTGCGGTCATCACCCTTGTCAAATGCAGCTGTAAAAGGAACAAGCAGTTTCTTCACTGTTTGGCAGGAAAGAAGGGGGACAGAAATCAAGCCAGTCTACTCAGTTAACATCATGTGAAATCAGAAAGCACTTCTTTGGGTCCTGATTTACTTTAGAAAGGCTAATTTTGATGACATGGCAAGTGTAAAGTGGAAATACATGGTTTTATGTTTGGAACAAAAATGTGGGATCTGTAATGACATCTCATGGCCATAAGCAAGTTACTTAACTCTTCTGTTTCCCCATGTCCATAGTAAGACACTAGTTTATCCAAGCTCAATTCATTTAAAGCTAGCAGTGCACTGAGACCTTTGGAAGTGTACATAATTTACAAAAAGATACCTTCAAATTTAGAATACTAACAGCTTTTAAGTGTATTGTTAATTATAAGGTATTTATTTATAAATATATATAAATATAAATATATATAAAGAAAATATTAATTACATTAAAGCAAATTGTATTAGTTTTCAAAATTGGCAAAGCCAAAATACCTAAATGTACACACTAAGGTCATAATGCCTCTTTAGATAGCATGCAGCATAATGTCATGAGAATTATCCCTGTGATTGTCATGTGGAGTTTTCAGGCAGTGAATGCCTTTTTTTTTATCTGATGTACTCTGGGAGGAAAGCAGTTTTCAACAAAGCTCTTAAATCAATTGCACTTGTAGAATACAAAAGGGATATTTATAGACACTGTACAGGCCCGGAATCGATAGCTTTCATTTATTTCTGTATTCATATTTCAGATAGAAAAAAGGTTTTGCAAAAAATACATAAAAAATTTAGGCATTCAGTGCCTCTGATTCTGAGGTACTATACATGGAAACATTTTTAGTATATATAATACAAAAATTCTGCCAAATTCTTACTAAAGATACTAAAAATAATTTTTATGTAGGTCTCTAAAAATCACACAAAAGGTATGCTGAAAATGGCACCCCAGGGATCTAATCCTTTTTCTAGCAGTGACTCTGCATATTAATACATACCAATATATTAAGACAAAATCCTTATAAACTTGTGCCTAAGAAAACACAAGATAGGTTGTAAATTACAAAAACACAAGATAATCTCTCTTATTTTGGCATTTTTTCTCCTCTCTTCTAGCCTTCTAAATCTATATAGGCTAAATTTCCAGGAGAAAAGCCACCACCAGAAATCTTTAAGATGAAAGTTGATCTAAGTTATCCTAGACATATTTCACCTGAGGATTAAAATTTGTCTACCAGTACTGTACGATTGCTTTGCCTGTAATTAAAACCAGATAATTCATGCAAACATTTCAGTCTTTTCATATATAAAATGAATGCAACTTTAGTCAGAATTTAACTAAAAGGAAACAAAACAATTTTTGGCAAGATAAGATTTTGGAAAATTAAGACACACCTTTATTTTAAATATTTTTTTCTATTGAAAGCACTAGTGTAAAGTATTCAAAACATCATTCACAATAGAGACACGATCATCTTAAAAGTAAACCACCCCAAATCAGGACAACCCACCCTTTTTTTTAAAGCCAACTCCTCTGCTTCTGAAGGATTTTATAATCAAGAAGAAATCCTATCCCTGTTTTACAGAGTAGTATGAGATATTATTTGGCTGCATCTCCAAATCATCCTTAGAAAGACTGTCACTGCATCTTTCAGCATGTAATTGTAGAATAAAATTTTCATCTACCTCTAGGCATAAACATTTTTATTATATCACTGCTACTAATATCTTTAATGGAGAGGACATAAAAATGTTCATGTCTCCTTGGAATCAAAAGTGATTTGAATTCAGAGAAGTATTTAACATTCTTTTCTTTTACAACACTGTACTGTCAAAGCTAATACTAAACCATAACCTGAACTCCATCATCAGTTCCACATCCTCGGAATCCTCGTGTACTTCAAAACAAAGGAGCATTCAGAACAAAAACTCCTTTTTGTTGGAAGTGCTGTCTGTTAAAATGTTGAGAGCACACCATGCAGCTCCTTGGGGGCTCTCTGCAGCAGCACACACAGGATCACAATGCCAATCAGCCAGGAGCCAGCTATCTGCATTTGCTCACAGTGCACAGGATGAGCATTATGCAAGAGACGAGCAATATTTATACAGCATGGAGAAAAAGATAAAGGGCAGAAACGGAACTCATGGAACAGATAATCTGCTTTGTGCAAATTTAATTCATCCACAGCTCTTATCTCCTTAAAAATGAGGCAGATCAGGTTTTTAATCCTACTGCAGTGTTTTTAGTAATTCAGAGTAGCTGTAAATAAGAATAGAATCCATCTACATGATGGTGGGGGTGGGGGGGTTTCTATCATATATACTCCTAAAAAGAAAAGCAGGGAAGACTCTTCACAGAAAATGACTTACTGATTCCCACGTTTGAAACTAGCTAAGCATGCCATCATGCTTCTATTCTAAAACACCACTTCAAAACACAAAGAAGCACAAATTTTGCTTTAATTTGTATCAGGCTCCAAAATTCCATGTGCATTGTATCCACTAAAAAGATTGCTAAGAATTCTAATGCCATTTGATGCCAGACATACCTGCTTGTATTTTCTGTTGATGGTCTGGCCTCATCAGCTTCCAGCCTTCTGTGTGACGAACAGCATAAAAAGACTGAACCAGGAAGACCCAGAGCTTATCACGCAGCGCCTGGATCTTGCACGTAAAACCCTGTGTTCAAGTAACAAATCAGCAGCTGGCGAGGGGCAGATTGTCATAGCAACCAGTCATTATTCCTTTCAGAATCTACTTACTCCCTAAGCTAGATCAATGATGTCATCACTTATATTTTATAACGGTCTGGTAGATGGAGATGCTGGTTTTGAAGGATTATTGCCCACCACAGAGATTTTTTCCATAGTTAAAAAGCTACAAATTACAGCACTGGTAAACATTACATTGCTCTCATTGCTCTTTTTTTCCTTTTCTTTTTTGCTGTTTTTTTTAAAATTTATTTTAAATGAACCCCATAATAGCTCTTCACTGTCAGCTGTGTCACAACAAGGTCAAATACTCCAGGGAAAAATAATGTATTTGATTAAATTTTCATTGCTTTGACCAAGTAAATCTATAATAGCACCAGATTGTAGTAATTAATTTTTCATTTATTTTTTATTCTTTGTCATACTATTTATGAATTGTTCCCAGCATTAGTCAACCACAGCTTAAACATCATTATTTAGCTTGTGTGAATATACATGGTATGTTACACACATGGAGGCTGACACTTCCACCCAATCAAAAAAACACACACTGAATTAAGTGACAGTCCTTGCTTTAGAGGACAGTTTTAAACAAAAGCAAATGTACCTGTGACCTTCACAAAAAGCGGGGGAAATATTTAGGGAAGAAGAGAATAAGCTTTCTTCCCCTTGTAAGTTTTAGGTAATGCAGCATTTTGCTAAGTTTTTCTCTTATCACAAATTTAAACTGATAATAAAGACCAACAGGGCAGTGCTACCCATAGGACTTACTTTTTCGGTAATACACAGGAATTTTCTGATTGCCAGGATGGGATTTCTCTTTAAAGTAAACAAATGCCTACATTTTCTGTACTTCCAAAAGGACCCTGGATTTATGCAGATGCTTTCCTGTATGACGCCAGTTGCATGACTGAGCCATCTGAGCTCACACCACATCATCTGATTTGAACCATGACATGAAACTGTACCAGAATAGTTTTTCTACAAACACTGCACACTGAAGAACCTACCATCTCCCTCACATTTGCAGAGTCCAACAACATATCCACTGCTACAAGAAGAAAGCAGCTATTTTCATTATTAACGCTTTTTTCAATTGTGCTGAAAATTAGTTCTAGAAGATCAGGTTCGCTGCTCATTGCCTGTGCCTGAGGAAACAACAAAAGGCAGTGCTTTAAAACAAAAGCGTGTACTTTGTATGCGAAAACATTACCGAGCAGAGAGGATCTGCTGTCAAGCTGTGCAGGAGGTATTCCAAAGCTGAGCATCTTCTTTTGTATCCGTTCCATAACCCCACCCCTCTCCAGGCCTCTAGGAAATTATCCTGAGGCCTCGCTCATTAACAGAGATTTTAGAACCAAGCACACTGTAATGAATTTACAGCCCCATGCAGCTCTGGATCCAAAGGCAAGTTGTTTTAACATTTCCCTCTTTATTTTTTTCACTCCTCTGTACATATTAAAAAACATATTTCACAGGAGAAATGAACTGGCTGCATGACTTGGTAAGTTCACACTAGAACTTGCAGCATTGCCACACTGGTGAAACTCACAACACAAATCAGTATAATTTGAGTACTCTCCTCCTACTCAAAATCTTGTAAATTTCTGCTGTTATTCCAGGGGTCTGAAAGCTTTTGCAAAACCGGTATCTGTACTTTTAGCAACATAGAAACTGTACCACTGAATCAACTGGAACCTGAATGAAGTATTAGCCCTGTGTATGCAAGCATTTACATGCTTTAAAACAAACCTGAAAATCTTAGCACTGCCAACGTTTGGTTTTGTTTTTTTTTCCCCCCACAAAATTGTACCTCAAAGCAAAAAGTTGAAACCATTTTGGTAATTTAGCAGGCTGAACTTTCCAGATGTGATATAATTCAATTTATTTGGAAGTATATAAAAACTTGAGGGCACTTCTTACCTGCAACAAAACAGAGAAGCCTTCATTTTGTACTACATGTAGGAAGTTTGCAACAATGAAAGTTACACATTCCTCATGGAGCCTCGATGCCAAGGCCACAGCTGCCTCCGTCCATTTCACTCGGGGAAGGCTATTGATCAGCCGGTCACTCTCCATCAAACGGGAAGCAGCATTCTTGTGGCTCTTGAAACAGAAACAGAAATTAGCCTGTTGCCAAGCAATTATAAAATAGCGTCTGTTCAGTTACTGAGCTTTTACACAGGGATCCAATCATGTCATTATGTCCCCTAATTAAATAAATTTTGGTGTTTATAATTCTTAATATTATTTGTGCCTTTGAAACTAAAGCAGAACAAGAAATCTGAAGTTAGGTAATAGTTTTCAATAGCTTTTGTTGTATTTTTAAAACTGCATCATTAGATACTGCCGTCCTTAAGAAAATAAGGCAAATGCTAGCTGGAGAAGCTGAATAGAGAACAAGATCATAGGTCACTGAAAGATGTAATAAATTCTTGAATAAAACTGCTTAAGTTGAGGTTCTAGGTGAGTGTGGATGGCCTTCGGGATAAAGAGAAAACTTTTTTGTAATTATGATTCCTTTTGCTTTATTTAAAGGAGTCACACAACAAATATTTGTCTTCCCAGATGGAGTTTTAACTGAACTTTGTTGTCTAAAGTTTCTCAGTGAAAAGTAACTGTTTGTTTCTAGTTACATTTCAAACATACAAACAAATTTGAGCATATTTATTATCCTGGCCTGTGTCTGGTTCTTTCATGCATTGCATCAGCACAGTACCTGAGGGCAACTTCTACTGGCTAACACGTCACTTGAAAAGAACTTGGAATTTATGGTTATCCACATTAGAATGGCCTGAAAGCTCTATTCAATGTGAACTAGCAGGACACTGATAAATTATGCATTAACACTTGAAAAAGCAACATTTCAGATAAATATTTGACACAAAAACCCCTACTGCAAATTCAGATCACAATCACGTTTGTCCTATGTGAGTTAGAAAAGAGTACCTTCTTTGTGCATATTATAGTTAAAAGATAAAATCTGACCATGCATTGTTAAAATATATTTTAAAAATTATTTTACTCATCTCTGGTCAAACTCAGTTTGCTTCTCTGCAGATCATAAATATGCTTATGGTTTGATTTTGCTCCCACTAGACTCAACTACAAGCTTTTTGAATTGTCTCAAATTCAACCCCTGCTTACAAGGCAATAAGCATTTACTCCCATTAGACACTTCCAGTGAAATACAAAATGCCTTCATTGACTTCTAATTAAATCAGTACTTTGTAGAAGTGGTTCTAACTGAATTTTACTTCTCTTATTGTACTTTTTTCCTAACCATTTTAAAGTAGAGTCCACTTTAATTATTAAAACCCCGGTAATTTTTTTGCATGAAGTTGAGACATCAGGGATAGGCACACATTAAGCACCTGGACAGTGCTTTAAATGGCACTCACATTTTAATATTTCTATGTTCATCATTGTGGTTTCCTGGGGATTTTCCCACCAACAGTCTCCTTTTCTTTGCACCTTTTTTGTCCTCTAAAGGGCTGTCACATTAACTAGATTTTACACTTGCAGCATCAGTAAATGAAAGGATCAGCAGAATTATATTGTTTAACTGGGTGTAGCTGTTAAGTTTTACAGCAGAGAACTTTAGCAGCAGAGAAAAAGGACTGTAAATCATAAAGTAGCCCCTGCAAAATTAATGTCAGACCTTTTCTTCTTCATCCCTCAAGCAGGCCTAAAGCATTTTTGTAGATTGTGAAAAACTCCCCTGGGAATTCTGCAAGTTTTTGGAATGAGTATCTTAAACACTGAAATGAATGCTCACCAGAAGCATTCTCTGGGCAAAAGAGGCTTGTGCTTTATTGTTTAATTTTGTAACTCCAGATTGTTTCAAGACTTCAATCCATAAAATACCAGTGAATCGTGCAAAGACACACCAACATAAATTTTAAATCATTAACATGGGAACTAAAACCCACTTTAGCACAAAGTGCAAAAATCTTCCAGAGAAGCTGGGTACACAACAGGGGCAGTACCAAGTACCATACATTGTACCAAGTACAATGCCATGACTGTTCTGCAAATGCTGGCAAGGTAGCACATGGATTTCAACACAAACTGTAACCACAGCATCTTTATATACTAGAATAAGGGGAAGAAAGGCCTGAACATTTATGTTTCAGCTGTCCAAATATTGTTGCACAAAGGGCTAGAGAAGAACCTAGAACTATGTCTACATGTGCTCACAGCTACAGTACACACCTGAGGTAGTTTGGAATTGGAAGTGGAAGCTGTTCTATGAACAGCTGTAGATCAGAATGAACTGATCTAGATCTGAAAATGTTACTTCTTAAATTTTATACAATGTATGATACACATTACTGTGTATTTATTCTAGGAATAGCTCAGTATCATGATATAATACAATGGCAAAACACCCAGCATCTTGAGATGCCAGACATACTCTTGAGGGATTAGAGCTGCCATCTTTGTTCTGTTAGATTTATGCATTGTGGTAGAACTGTTCAGGTTTTATAACTGTGGATGTTCTCAAGCTTCTTTTGGTCACAGAATCACAGTTGAGCTGGAAGGTACTCTCAGGGATCATAGAGTCCATCTCCTGGCCCTGCACAGCACCATTCCCGAGAGTCACACTGTGCCTGAGAGCATTGTCCAAACACTTCCTGAACTCTGCTAAGCTGATGCTGTGACCACTGCCCTGGGGAGCTGTTCCAGTGCCCAACCACCCTCTGGAGGAAGAGCCTTTACCAACTATCTAACCTAAAGGCACAGCCCTGAAATCTGTCCTTTTTCAGACTTTCATCAGAATATGCAGTTGCAGCTGCCACCCCTAGCTGACCTGCTGGCCTCAGCACTTTAAGTATTTCATCACAGAAGTCCTGAAAAAACCAGTCCCAAGAAGGCTTTGCAGTCCTTTCAGCAAGGGGTAGTTCTTGGCCAGAACCATTCAAGAGTGCAACTCTTGAACCAGTGCTGTTTGACAGTGTGAATGGCCACACCAGAGTATTTAGTTTGGGTAACACAGTAACACAGAGATGGGAACAAGGACTTCAGCATGAGATACATGAGATGTCACGCATTTAGTTGTTGGTTGTATGCTAGAACCAAAATCAGGCTGTGAATGTTACCTGAGCTAGTTAGATTACATTTTGTCTGTGACAATCCACATTAGAACTGTACACACAAACAGTCATGATTGGCAGCAGCTCTACAGATTTACCTTTATTTCTACATACTTTTCATATATCTGTTACAATTCAGTGTGTATTTACAGGCTGAGTACTCAACTAAACTTATGTTAACAGATCTAGTTAAAATCAGCTACCTTAAGTCAGCTCTGAGCATAGTTTTATACAGAAATACAATTAGAAAATACTTCAATTTAGGCAGGTCTAAATTGGAACAATATAAGTAAGTGCCACAAAAAATGAAAGCTGAGCTTTGGGGGGACCAGGGTAGTACTGTTATCTGAGAAGTAAAATACATAGATACTATACTGCTACTTTATTTTTGTGAAGTCAGCCTGCCTGTAAACAAATAGCTTGTGATCCTCGATAGCCAGTGACCACCTGAGGTCTGAAAAAAAAGTCAGTTTTTTCCAAATTAGAATACAGGTAAAGATGAAAAGGCAATCACAAATGATGTATGCCAACATGTAACACAGAAACTGATACAGTGATTTCCTGTTCCTCACTATCCAAATACATAATCAGAGAATCAGAGGGATGGCTGGGTTGAAAGGGACTGTACAGTTCCTCTAATCCCACCCTCCCTGCTGTAGGCAGGGGCAATTTCCACTGGACCAGGTTTCTCAGAGCCCCATCCAATCTGGCCTTGAACACTTCCACAATGTTGCAGTTGATGTCACAGTTGTGTTTCATAAACATATTTTCTATTATTATGGTGGACTTGGATGTGATGATCACTAGACAGTGTATCATGAAGCATAACAATAACATTTCACATCAAAATTTTTTTTAAATTGTTATTTTAATTGGAACTTTTACATAGTATAAATGTACTACAGATTTAAGATACTGTATTTATTATCTCTTAAATTACATTGCACAGCTAAATAAGGAAAAAATTTGCATTGCTCTATGTTTAAACAAAGCACACTACTTACCAAAGAGTTAATCAACATAACAAGACAATTGTTCTGAAGTTCAGTAGGTAAATTGGCAAAGCTTTTCTCTGAAAAACATCTTGCAAAATGTTTTCCTACCCATCTGTTGAAAAGAGAGCCATTCTTAGGTAAGGAAGATGAAAAATGTTCTATCTTCACTTGCTAGCATAAGTGATACCTCTAAAGTATTGTGAAGAAAAAACGCTTAAAATGTAAATGTTTCATATGCCAAAATATACCCCATCTTGCAAAATAAAATAATTTAAACAGAAATAAATTAAAGATAAATTAAAAACAATTTTATTTTACTTACTTCATGCAAGCAGTATATAGGTTTTCCACTCCCAATGAATGAGCAATAGCCATGCACTCTAGTACAGGTTGTTGTTTGCCAGGGACAGGCTAGAGTTGTTAGAAAATTATCACAATTATTGTACATTTTTAATTACAGAAACCATACAGAAGTACAAAATATTCAGTTCAAAGATTCAGAAGTAATGTCAGCTGCCATGTTATTTAAGTTTGTTTGCCTTTATGCAGTCATCTATTTCCATTTGTCAGTAAAGTAGGATTCAGCCTCATGAGCCTAATGCATGAAAGTGCTCAGCTCTAAGCAGGTGTTTGTTTTTAAACCAATTTTAATTGAACAGACATTTTTTTCTAAATATATGCCCATGAAACAAGATATGCAAATATATAGCATTTCCACATGCCCACCAAGAACAGTTACATTTACAATAGCACATATTAAACTATACTCAGTGTAATTTAATACACTGAATTAATCATGTGGAATACTGCTTTTAATCAGCTGGGGTTTCTAAGTGTCTCTAACGAGGTGGATGATATCACAGGCCTTTTTCCCATCATCTATCCCAGATTCACACCTGAGCACAGGGACTGTTGACTTCAGCCAACACCTTGATCATGTAGTTCTTACATATCTTGCACTAGGATTTAGTGTGAAGTCATAGATTTAAAATTCTCAGGTTCTGAAGCATAAGAGGTGACATACCTTTTGGAAGAAATTGCAGTAATCTCTTTTCAAAATGTAGATAGCTACTTCTTTTAGTCCATCCAGCCCATACATGTCTGCAATGCCCAACATGCGACTAAAGAGAATGCAGTAGTGACAGAAATAAAAAAAAAATCCTTGTGATATATGCATCTTGCTTACAGGACAATTTACATGCTAACTTCTCCTCTCGGTTCAGTCAGAATTTACTGCAGAAAGAGACTGATAACCAAGTATGACACTTGCCAAAGAATAATCTTCAAAGCAGAAACATATATTGACCTAATAATAATCTCCCAGCCATCAAGTTCAGCCTGCATAAAACAAGCTTCCACCATAGCTGAGAAACTGTTTAGAAGACTCTCAGTTTCTCCTCTTTAAGGATAGCAAATTAAAAAAAAATTAGTGCCAGCAGAATTCTGGAATTTAGTACATTTTTTTCCAAAGATAACATAAAATGTTATTGATGACATTCTTAAAAAGCAGAATGAGCAAACTATTAATTATTTTATATAATAATCAATACCATAATTTTATTTTCTATATCAATTCATTAGCTAAGCATTGATATTGGGACATATTATAAACTATTTCATATTTTTACAAAATTGTAGCTTTTTTAATGTTTAATGGCAGAGTTCATCACCTAATATATAAATGATTTCAGAGAATAATTTACAAATTTCAGAATTTACTTCATTAATACAGGATTATGTATAAAACTGTGATTAAAAATATCCCAGAAGAAAATGCCAACATTTACATTGGTTCTATATATCATCTTTCATGGATCTAAGATTAACTATTTAGCCTTCTCATCACCTCAAGTGATTATTCAAAAATAAATTTAAAATATTAGTTGTTATATACTATCACAGTTTGTATATACTAACACACAATATATCACATATATTATTTTGAAAACTAAAAGGAAGGTACAGGCAAATTGAGAATTATTTTGGTATAAGACATCATCCTGCTTTTCACTCTCATAGAGTATTCCAAAACCTGTTGTCACATCATTTCCAGTAGCTGTCAAATAAATAAAGTTTCTTCGATAGCTTTATTTTTGGAGTTTTCCTTTTAACTGAGAAAATATAGAACAAGCAAACAAGCACAAACTAAAATTAAAAAAATAGTAAAATTTGACATATACCCAACATCAACTTCATCTGGAAAGTCCAAAATAGCTCCATATATAAAATGCAGGACGACATTCATTTCTGCATGGCTTATGCTGCAAAAAAGAATTAAAAAAATAAAAATTAAAAAATAAAGACATGCCTATAATAAAATACCTCACATTTCTTAGCCAAAGAAGTTGGTCAAAAAGCAGATACACCATCCAGCTGCTCTGTGAATTGAAGGCAAATGATCTGATAAAATTAAAGTAATAAGATTTTGCAACGCAAAAGTATCTAAATGGACTACTACTACTCAATGGACTTCCTGAAACTTTCTAACACTTTAGATCTTTAAAGATAAGTAATAAGCAGACTAATACTAATAACTATATTATTTATACTGATAAAATGGAAAAAGGATTTTTTCATCATGGCCAAGCTCTTCACTAGCAACAACTCAACTATCAGGTAACTATATATTTTAAAATTGTTTCCTTATAATTACTCAAAGTCTTTATTTTATGATATGTTTGGTTTTGCAACACTAAAAATACATTTAGTAGTTTTATTAAAATGCTAAACTCAGAATATTTAGAAAGTCTTTATTCAGATTAAGAAAGCTGGCAGTCCTACCCAGCACTGTTTGCATCCTTTCACAGTCCCAGCATTCTAATGCAGAAAGGCACAGGATGCCTCAATGATGGACATGACCTGAACAACACTTTCTTCTACTTGTGCACACACATTCTTGTGTGCAATCTTCAGGACCCACAAATGCTGTGTGCATTAGTGTAAGTGGAATATTCATGCAGAGCTAAGACCCTTTAAAACATTAGACATATTTAAGTAATTGACATTGATGACTAAAAGCAAAAGGGAAAAAACCCAGCATTGCAACATGCCAAGAAGCAAAATCAGCACAGCTGTCTCCCTGTATAGCAGTGTACACACAACAGCCATAAAGTCAGCGAGGAGGAGTTTCCCCACAGTCTTGACAGCTGTTACCTTAAGCAGATTTTCATTATTTCAGCCATATGTACTTCATTTATAAGTGTTGTAGAAGACAGCACAGAAACCTGCACTAAGCAAAAAAATGTACTGGAAAAGGTAAAATTATGCATATGACTAATAACAACAGAAATTATGAGACACTGGCATGAGAATAGTCTCATACAAGGATTCAGTACTTCTCAGGAAAATGCCTCTACTGAAAAATAAGGATGAAAATTTCTTAACCACATAGAAATCAATTATCAGAATAATTGGTGACTATCAGCCTCTAAAACACCATTAAAATGAAGGAATAAAACAAACTGCAAGTATATTTTTATAAGGATTTGGAAGTTATAACCAAATTTCTGATTTTGCAGCTGCATTATTATACTGACAGGAAATTAAAATGAACATTTAAAAAAGTACCACTTGGTCAAGACATTTTACATTAACACAAAGCAGTTACATTTTGCAGCACTGTAAGGTACACAGTTCTTTCTGAAGAAAACTGAGTCAGCCAACATCATGTCTGAGAAAAAAATCTAACGTACATGGATCAGTACTCCTTTGCTTTTGAAGGAAATTGAATGTACTTCAGTAGAGTTTTCTGATACTGAAAAGAACTGGCAGTCCACAGCTTATCTGTGAAGTCTTAAGTATTCATCCTACAGTGACAGCTCCATTATTCTCACATAAAAAGCCACAGTGAACAAGCCCACTAGATAAAATTGCTTTAGTGTATGCTGCTGGAATATTTAAATAATTAAATAATTAAACACTATTTAGGAAATTTTATTTATCTTTACATTGTAAATATACTTATTGTACAAATTAGTATGAAAATTACATTGTTCAGACACTCAGGGTATTTTTCATGACACGTACAACAAGAAGTGAAAGAAAAGAATTCTCAAGTAGATTGTGAATATTAAAACATACTCTATACAAAAGGATTAGTAACTTTCTTCTGATATAAAAGACTTTTCTGAATCATCTGACAATATTAACAAATACGCTACACACAGAGTTTCATCCTGAAGTCAAAACAGCACTCAGGAAATGTATCAGGCTGGAGAAAAGTGTCAAGGCACATTAATCTTCTGTGCTCAGTACACAGCACAGCCATTACATATTTGCAGTAAATGTAAATTGCCTACCTTTGCTCCCACACGACTTGCAGAGACAACACTTACCCTTGAAGAGTGATGTGCTCTTGAGAGCTTTCAGCCCAACTTCCACTCAGCATAGCAGCAAAGTAACTAGATCTGGCACATAAAATGGCCCTGAGAGAGAAAAAGTAAACATTATTTCACTACATACAAATATTCATGATGAGACTCTTTGATAACATTGACTTAAATCTTTGCCCTTTGTGCATTAAGGTGTCAGCTGTGTACTGCATGCCTTTTCTCCCAGTTTGTATGGAATTTCAAAATATGCTACAGAAAAAACCAAACAGTACTCTATAAATTTTTCAGTTAAAGCTTCTTTTTAGTATGACTTTGCAATTCTCACAGAGGAAATCTATTACCACAAGCATCTTCCTTTTATAAAAAAATTCACATTTATTTCTCCTATTTTATTTACCAAAGAGTAAATAACAGAGTTATTAAATAAAGTAAATAAAGAGTTTATACAGCTCCATTATAAAGAATTATATAGTGAACTTCTTAAATTCTTCTTATATTACAAAATGTGTATTTATTAAAATGGTAAGTATGTAATGTCTTGTATTCAGAATTTTCTACCTACCAAAAGTCAAACAAAACTTGATATTAGCATATGCTGGGACAATATAATGTGTTTTTATAACAAGAGCTATCAGTTACTTCTGTTTACACTTACTGCCCTTCTATATTTAAAAGGCATAAATGGCCATAACACAGCTAATTCAATTTGCTACTACTTCCATAAAAGAGAATTAAGAGACCCCAAAGCTGCAGTCTGCGTAGCTCAGTATGTCTACCAATATCAGTCTTCAAAATATCAGCTAGGAAGACCTTTGCAACAGGACTCTTAAGGTGGAAGTGCAGTGGCAGAGAGGAAGACAGTAGATGAAAGCTGCTTTGTGGTTTCAGTTTTCCAGATCCACACCAGTTATAGTGTCAGCCTTTATGCATCTTATCTGGCTTACTACAGCCACACATAATATTCTCATACATAGAATTTTTTATGACACTTGTTAAGCTTCCTATTATTTATAAAACTAACTTATGTCATGTATTTCCTGTGTCAAGAAAGCAAAAGGTTATACTAGGCATGAGAATTCTTTCTGTTACATGTATTTGTTGTCTCTCAAAATGTTTCTGAACACTCTCATTTTGCGTAGGAAGAAGCATGAAGAATACTATTTATGGTCTCTTTTCTAGTCATTTTATATTCTGTATTCTCTCATCTCTCTTCTCTCCTCCCTCCTCCTGCTTCAGAAGTCTCAATACTTTAAAATTAGAAGCTTCTCACACATTCCTCCTGTGAGTCATCCAGCAAAAATAATAACAATGAAGCTTTTACTGAATGTTTCATATCTCAGTTAAATACGTCCACATATAAAAGGGTGGTATTACAGCCTAACTTGAAGTGTATGAAATTCTGGGTACACACACAATCTCCTTTTTGTAAGATAAAAAAACACAACACCATAGAGATATGGAATACACTTATCTCCAGTTTTTTATTCAGTTCCAAATAAATTTTAATAATGAACAATGATCAATAAACTTCAATAGTTAGAGTGGATTTTTTAAACACTCATTTTAAATAAGACAAGTACTCAGCAGAATATGGACAAGTATGCAGTACCTAAATTTAAATTTTATCAGCATATATTTATAAAATATACGTAGATACCAAATTATTTTGAAATAACTTTATCTGTGCTTCCCTATAGTGATGGTTAGTGCCAGTTTTATAACCAAACAAATCTGACTTGCTTCATGCAGAGCTCTGTAGGAATGCAACACTAGGAAAACATAAACCAGCAACACTAAAGTCTATTGGAAGTTCACAGGACTTTGTGAGAAAGTAAGGAATACTGACACAAAATCTGGGGGCCTAACTGGTCTCCTGTTCGAGAACTTAAAAAAAACCAAAACAACTTTACAGAAAGTAAATCATTCTGGTGCTTTCACCACAATGATATTGGAAGTTCCATTGCCCTTATTAGCTCCTACTGTTCACATGAAACAGTGCTAAAACAAGCTCAAGTCCTGTGCCTGTTTCAGAACATCCTTGTTTTCTCTATGATTTACTGCTGTATTTTTTGATGCTAGTTAAACTAGATACATAGCTCCAGGCAGTAAGTGGCCTAAATTAAAGAAGGTCTGCTGATAGAAGCTCTTTGTTGTGCTATTTTTTCTGCATTAAAGCATTTGTTTCTCAGACTTATGTATCTGAAAACATACAATGTAGACCAGAAGAAACAAATGTCCTTTACTACACTTGATTCTGAAAATGCAGCATATATCCAAATACCCACACAGCTATGACATATCTTCTATAAAGATATTGTCATTAATAAACTTCCCCCCCACCCCAGTTTTGTGTTGAAAAAGTACAAAAGTATTGGAGGATTTTTACAGTTCCTCTCAATTACTTCATGTACTCAAAGGGAACAAATTACAGGCTGTCTAGTTTGCTATCTCAAATGCAAACAGACTTACATCAAAGGTACAAGGAATGGTACTGACACTTTAATTTGCTTTCCCAAGCCACAGAAATACGATAAGCCAAAGTTCTTAAACGGTCTTGGACTTTTGGTCTAGGAAAGGCTCCTGACAATCTTTACATCTACATAAATGAAGTAATGAAAGTAAAACCAGATTTTGTATGCATAGGTTTTGAAGAGTCAAAACAAAAATTAGTACTCCAGAAATTTTCTGCCTATATAGAAATTTTATTCAGCATTAATAAATGGTTTATTAGTAGATTTTTTATTTTCTTTACAGAGCACAGATTTTGTAATTTTATATATATATATATATAAAGTTAGGAAAAAAATCTACAAATATTTCCATGAGTATATACTCAATTTATGAGCTTAAAGTGGTAGTCTTAGAAGTGTTAAAAGTGTAGTTGTTTACAAAATAGTTACTGTTGATGATAAATCATATTCATTAGTATCAAAGTACAGCCACTCCATACCATAAGACCTAAAAGCTGTAATGGCTCACAGATAGGGAACAGCACCAGCAATAATGTTCTATAGATACACAGTAACAGCAGCATTTTATACCAGATGGTTATTGATTGACAAAATGTTTACTGTAAATATTTAGGTACCTGTGAGCTTGAAAATCTTTGTCTTCTACGCAAATATTAATATCTGGACAACAGCACTTCTTGTAGAGCCTCAATAAATCTTCTCCTAACACAGATGCAGTTTCTACTTTGGAATTACCTGCATATAGGGAGAAAAAGCTGTTTTCACTTTGTCAGGTGTACAAGAGACTACTGACAGTGCACAGACAAAATATTTGAAAAGAATCTGACATAATTAATTTTTTTATTATTGCATATTCAAGCTAGGATTTTCCTTGAACAGTTTTCCAAGCATTACTTTTTACTTCTTATTTTGACTGATCAGAAACTTGACAAATGCTCCTAATTTGGTATGTACAGAAGTGCTACAGTTACTCTTTCATAAGATTATGCACACAGTTCATTTTTTTCTGCAGAGGCCAGGAACCTCTGCACTGAAGAGGAGCAGCCCTGAGGAAGTTTGGGGTCAGGCCTCCACCTGAACTGATCTGCTCCTTGAGCCTGTGTCACTGACACAGCTGTAGCAGCCTGCACCTCTGGGGCAGATGCAGTTAAACATTTCCTTGTATTATTTCAGTCAGAGCTGTAGTTGAAACATTCTGAAAGGTTCCAGAATCCTTACAGAACAACAGTGGAACCAGTGCAATTTGCTAGGAAAGGAAAACAAGGGAGATACTCTGCTGTGTGAAGTCCCACATGGTGAGGAGTGGAGCTTACTGTATTCCAGGGAAAAGACAGGACATGGTGATCACCATGCCTGAAGCCTGGCAATTCCAGATTTAAAACACCTGGGAATTGTGCCTGCCTAACTTCTGCAGCAATTCATTTGTTCAAAGGGTGAGGTAATGAGGTAGGCCATAGAAAAGAATATGCTACATCTGTGCTGTAACAATAGTTTTAATTTTGCCTGCATTTTTACAACTGTGGAAGTATTTGAAAAATTATTTAAAAGACAAAGAGAAAAAAGTGTATTTCCAAACTTACCTGCAGCAGCTTTGTCGCTTTCTGCATCAATAACTGCTTCTGGAATTTCTTCCTCAATACCAGACAAACAAACAACTTCTCTCTGCACAGCTCCACTTGGAGTATTCTGATCAACTGGTGTTCTTTTGCTTTGTCCAAGACAATTTATATTTTTTTGAGTGTTCTGAAGAGTCATAGTGCTGCTTTCTTGTATTTTCCTCATAAACAACTCCTCAATTTCTTTAAGATTTATATCAGATGAATATAGAATCCTAAAAGATGACACTAATCTTTATTCCCACAACTTTTCAATTGAAGAAAAATAAAAAATTACATTTTTTTCATCTAACAAAATTAATGACCAGAAAACAAAGAGTTAGACTCTCTGGTGCTTAAAAAACCCAACTTTTAAAAAGGTATCTCGGAAAAACTTATTTCTGCAAATGCTTGAAAAGCATAAAGATGCACCACAAAATATCAAAACTTTCTAACATCAAGGTTACAGTAAAAAAAAAATAGAAATTGTATAGAGATATAAATGAATTGGAGAAATACATTTTAATTTCAAAGAAAACACTTAAAGCACAAAAATTTGCACTTAAGATTACCCAAGAATTTTCACTTTGCCCATCTAGTAATTCCAGCTTCCCACTTTCCCATCTGTTTCACCAGCTTATTTTTGGCTCAGGATCTGGAAAGGCTAACAAAGCCTGCAGTCTGTGATGGCGAAGATCTCACAATTATAGAAACAGACTGCACTCCAGCACAGACAACATGTCTTATCCTTGGTTTCATACCATCTAGATGAAGTTAAAGTTTAACAGAAGAGCTACAGTTCCTTTGGATGTAGCAGAAATACTCAGAGATCTGCTTTAGTCAATCACTCCATGGCAAAGAGGCTTTTCTGTTAATACTCAGAGAACAGTAATTTGAGTGTGTTATTTGAACACTACTCTGACAGGGCAGAGAAAACATACAAAGAAATCATCTTCCTTCTTAACTCCTATATTTAAAGGATTGAGATAGGTAGAATTTTTTTTTTTTTTTTGTCTATGTGATACAGGTCATCACCTGAAGGAGACAAGAAGAAACAAGAATGTAGGGAATGAGAATGTTAATATTTTATTAAATTTTGAAAGCAAGTGCCAGGAGAGGATCTATCAGGAACAATAAGATTTCACATGGAAAGAGTAAGATCAGTGGACCCTTTTTACACGTGATTTTAAGGTTGTTGTGGATGTATGTGATTTCAGAACTCCTAACCTGTTAACTGACCATAAATTCTTTTCATATTTAAAGTGCCTTCCAACCTAACATAATAATAGCATGAGGGAAAGACAAGTAATAACATGCCATATTACCAAGAACAGGAACTAAAATTGCTTGATGGAGCAGGGAGACTTTGCAATACTTTAGAAAATTCAAGACCACAACTTCCACACATTTTTCCCCATTCACTGTGCTTCATGCTATGTAACATCTGTGTTTTACAGCTCTAAGGCAGTAGGAATCAAGAATAGAAATTCAGAGTAGAAACCCAGTTAAGCTACAGATTTTAAAATTTCACAGAAGTATCCTGAAGTTTTGTCTTCAAGTTTTTTTTGTCCACGTTAGACCTTCCAAGAACTGTCACTTGAAGTCACATAAACAATGCCGGTACTAAAAAAAAACAAACAAAAAAACCTGCAATAATTTGCACTTCATCCCTGCATCTTCACCAGATGTAAGCTAATACCACAATAACACAAGTTCACTGGTCACATACTGAATGCAAAAAACTGCAGGAAGTCCCCTAGGCTAAATTTGCACTGGAATTTTTCTTATTCACCTTTCTGTTGCAACAGAGCTTTTGCATATTTAACATGTAGACAGTACAAATTGACTTTGAGGGAGAAAGAAAATTAGCAGCAGCAGATAGAGTGTTTTGGCATAAATTAATTATTTTAATATTCTTACTTACTTTCTGCAGTAACTGAAAAATGTCCATAGGGAATCTCTTAAGCTAGGCAATGAAGGAACAATCTCCTGGGAATGCTCAGGGTATTTTCAGAGAATCTACACAAGAAACCTCAGGATTGCAATAATTTTATTATCACTAGGCTTCAGTCAATAAAAGCGGCATCAACTAGGAACTCAGAAAATAAAACAAATAAAGTGGCATTTAAAACCAGAGCTAAGTACCTGGTTTCTGGGTCTGAAAAACTTTGTTCTATTTTAAGTAAGTTTCTTCCCGTAAAAAGTCAAGAAACTTAGACTCTTTCAGTTAACATTTAAAATTCACATTCCTGGATTTATTACTTCCATAAATTTAGCAGGTTATCTTAATATTAGAGTTCTGCTTAAAACAGACTATAAGCTTACTACTTTGAAAGACTCATGGATGCATCCATTATTCGGCTTCACAGACAGCAAAATAATTTTTGGCACATCTTTTGGAAATTTCCTTTTATCTCAGTAAATCCCATTAGATGTTTCCAGAATGCAAGATTCTGAAGTTTTCTATAACCTGCTATAAAAAAAATTTGCTTGGCAGCACCCTGTATTTTACAGGCTCATTTCTAAAGCAAATTTTTCTACACTGCTTCCTCTGGAGTACTGAATGGTGCCTTTCTGCATAAAAAAAAGCTAGGGAAATCTGGCATCCTTGGACCTCAGATGGTTTAGTGATAATGTAAAACCATCTCTTCAAAGCAGGTGCTTTTAAGAATCCAGGACCCTTACTGCAGAATTGTGTTAGGAATAGTTTTTAAAACCTGTTCCAAACCTCATGAGCAGGCATCATTCAATGTGCCATCCTAGTTTTGTTATCTGAAGAGCAGAAGACAACAATTCTATCAAGTTATAAATCTCTTCTGTAAGTCAGACAGAGGCATATCATCACAAGATGATCCCCAGAGCCTTCTCTTCTCCAGGCTGAACAACTCGTCTTCATGGGAGAGGTGCTCCAGAGCTCTGACCAGCTTTGTTGCCCCCCTCTTGACTCATTCCAACAGGTACTTTGTATCCTAGGGGTCCCAGAGCTGGAGGAGCTTTGCAGGTGGAGTCTCAGGAGAGCAGAGCAGAGGGCCAGAGTCACCTCCATCTACCTGCTGGCCCTGCTGCTTTGGGTGCAGCCCAGGCTGGGGTTGGCTTTCTGGGCTATAAGTGCATATTCTGGCTCATGCAGAGCATCTTGTTAACCAACCACAACCATCCAGACTATTTCTTATCCCTCTGTGAAATCAAGCCTCTCGAGCTGAGAGATATGAATGTCATAACAACTAAATTAACACCAAAGTATCTTCTGCACATGTCTGAAATACCATATTATATGGTTTTACTTAAACAGTGGGCACAAATGCCAAAATGAAACCCAAATCTGTTTACTTTTATTAATAAAAATAAAACCAATATAGGAAGCCTCTGAATCACTGCATGCCCAGAAAGTTAATGCACCCACATCTAGCAAACCCAACTGCAGCAAACACTCTTGTGTACTGCATTTAATCTTGGTAGACTTGCAAAAATATTTCAGCAATACATCATCATTGTCTAAGTTAGGCATTTCATATGCACAGCTTCAACCTACCCTAACCACTTAAGATTTGCTAAAAAACAAGGCTGCTTTATTTTTGCAGTCAAGATGATTGTTTTAATTGAACGGATTTCTTGAGACAAGTGTTTCAGTGAACTTCTTGTGGGATGCAACATCAACTCCTTTACTGCCTCACAGAGGTGCTGATTAAATTTTCTAATTTCTTGTGAAAGGTATGCATTTCACAACAATCTGACTCTTAAACAGTCATGGGTTCTGTGAAAGGTTTCTAATAGTTTCTCACAGATCAAATTTTTTTTTTTTCTTCAGCCATAAATCCATTGCATTAAGATATTATGTTTCCAGATACACCCCTACTGAATATATTCTGACCAGATAGTTCAGCTTCTCAACTGTCTTTGAGAAGCTGAGATTAGATATAAACACGGATCAAAAACAATCCAGTCAGAAAAAAGACAAATTTATTGTTTCCATGTATGTGGAAAGGAGATAAGAGTGTCGTTCTCTGGCATGTTTTTAAAGCCCATTTTCATCAAAATAAACAAATTGTGGTGAAGTCTTTCTTTCCCCAACAGGATATAGCATAAAATCTAAGACACAAGCTTCAGGTTGTACCTTATTTATTTCCCTCCTTAGCAATGTCTAATTCTTCTCAGTGACTAACTTAGCTCATGTTTATAACCACAAAAACTAACTTGATGCTGTAGTGACAAACTGAGGCCAGAGAGTATGGTTGTAAAAACAAATGTAGGAAAAAGTTAAAACACCTTAAGTATTCAAGACAGGGAGATTCCTTAATCTCTTAACATGGTTCACAATAATTTGTTTTCAACTTTAATCACTTCTCACTGTTACACTAGAAATAACTTTTAACAGAGGATTTTAATTTCCACAATTTGGGATTTATTTTTTCACAGTTTAAGACAGTCGCATCATATCTCCTATACTGCCACATTTGTAGAGCAAGGTTTGTTAATTTTGGTTGTTTTGGGATGGATGTCTTTTTTCATCTGTAGTGCTAGTTCCCTTATGTCTTAATGCAGGGAAAGGAATAGTTGTTGTGCCAAAAAATCCACCTGCAAGTGCCACAAAAAGCCCTTTTTGCAACTGATTGTTTTTAAGACGGTCATTTAGAGAAGATACTCCTTGCATGGTAGGCTGCACCACATCAATAGGCACGAGTGATGAAAGGATAAAAAAGGATACAAGGGAAGGACCATATCAAAATAGTCTGTATAAATCACAAAATTCCAAAAACATGTGAGGAAGTCTATTCTTCTAAAATAAAGTTGTCTGTAACCATAACACACTAGGAGGAATACACAAGCATAGATATTAACGTAGGATTGCTGCAGCATAAACGTAAAGGAATTCAGTATGCATACACATAACTCAGGAGGAACTTTGTCTTCTCCAAAACAGCTGTTATCCAGTGGGCACTGTGACAAGCTAGTAATCAGGAAGAAGAAACTCATAGACAATTTATTTAAAGAAGTATTTCCCTTTTTCACTACTTTGCAATCCTGTGTTTTCCAGTGGAACTCTAACTGGGAATTGTATTTAAAGAACAAATATCCACAAACATTCTATCTGGTGTAACTTGTTTATGAAAACCTCACATGCAAGAGAATATCATGCTGAAAATGCTTACATGCTCCAAGAACTAGGCTGGCTTCCAGTAAAACTAAAGCTCTAATTTAAGGCACTATTTTGTTGGAAATAGTTCCAAGCCATCACCTTCTGTAATGCCAGTATGCTGCTGTGTAATTCTAACAGGTACCCCACCTTATGGCTTGGTTTTTTTTCCCCTGCACACAGAAAAGAATCTGATAGACGTGAGCAACACTGAGTTTGCAAGAGGTATGGCAGGGTGGCAGATGAAACGGGAACAATGCTGTAGGGTATCTGTAGGGTATCTGTATTCACAGCAGTTACTATAATTGAAGATTTTTTATACAAAGGAAATGTGCATACATAGACTACAGAAAGAAGTTACTGCCATCATGCTGTATAGAGTTTACCTTCTAAAAGGTTTCTGCCTGCACTTAAGCGAGATGTAGCATCCTTGTCCTGCCTGATACCGAATTCTACAAGCATAACATGGTCGAAAGCTTGGCTGGTCTACTTTGAATCCACTGCTGGTACTGCAAACTAACCCCTGTGGCAGTAAATGTCACAATGACAATCGTATTCCTTTGTATTTGATTGTATATATTACTTTTTAACTGGCTCACTGTCATTAGGTCCTTCTCTCTCCTTCCTTGTATCAGACCCCCTAACAGAAATATTAAGAAACAAAATCTAGATTTTTATTGCTAAAGCAATATTTTAGCAACTGCAAGAGAAAATAAAAAGCAGTTTGCTTCTCAGCAGGCAAGACAGTAATGATCTAATGATTTGTGACAGACAGCCATCCTTCAGGGATGCTAAGTTTCTCTTCTTGAGGCACACTGCAGAACCCTGCCTAGGCAGTCATCTCCAGCTATCAATGTACTTGCAATGTTGACATTTTTATAGTTGTGTCCTGAAGAATGACAGAAGGCTATTGGAGGGCAGAGTCAATATTACATTAACTCCACCAGGCAAATTGCAGGGTGTGTAGTGGCTGCAGTATGGATGCTGCACGTCTGGGGACCAGAAGTTTCTTCCCGGTGTCCTCAGATAGTGCAAGTGTACAGGGTGAAACAAAACACTGCTTAGATGCTCCTCTACTTTGTGCTAAGGCTATGCAGAAAGATTAGCATGAAGTTTAATATGCCCTATCTCCTGCTCAAAAGAGGAAGCAAGAGGAGCTGCACAGCCTCCAGCATACAAATGACATGTGGCCCACTTCATCTCTCCTGATGTGGAGAGACAGAGGCCCAAAGGAAGTGTGCCTCATGGAGATGCAGGCCAGATATAGCTCGTGAGAAAATAAAGTTCCCAAATCCCCATGGAAAGATAATTTTACTCAAGAAAATAAAAGCAAAGCTGAATACAAACAGGAAAAGGAATGAGATTTTTTATAGTTTTGATGAACTCTGCAATACTATTACTAGTATTCTACTTCTCCATATATACAAAAGACCAGAACGTTTGCAGAAGACAATAACTTTCTCTCAGGAACTCAGCTGCAGCTACAGTTCTCTGTTACAATTCATCATGGCAGTTTACATGCTCCAAGAACTAGCTGGCTTCCAGTGAAACTAAAGCTCTAATTTAAAGGCACTGTTTTGCACTTTATAAAGACCTAATTAATTTGCATCTTAATAATAAGAAACCACTGAGATTCAACAGCCACTGATACTACTTGATCATCTGAACAATGGATTAGGCTCTTTTCAACCAATCCTTTCTTTGGTCCAAATGAGTTCATTGTTGTCAAACTTCAGTGCACCCTGTAAGTACAAATCCCCACAGAATGTTCTAGGTTAGAGGACTCAAAAGGTGAAGTATCAAACAGCACCAAAGACTAAGTTAAAAAAAAGCAATTATCTTGCAAAGCACACTTCAAACACAGCTTAGAACATATGGGGAGGTTCATTTGAAGATTCTAAACTCACTGTGAAAAGACACATGGTTTACAGTTAGTTGAGCTGAGGTTGAGTTGAGTTTAAAGGTGCTTTCCAATACCATGCTTTTTGGAGAACATGCAGGACTCCAGACATTATTCCTTGCCTTATAGCAAATCCAGACAAAACTGAAAGCAAGTATCAGTGACATATTAAGTGCTTATCATTAAGAATAGAAATCTCTGCTATAACAGTATATAAATAATTATTCAGAATAATTATTTCAAAATTAATTCGATTTTTTTAAAAATGGCATTATCATGCTTCTCTATTAAATTCTTCTGTAACACCACTTACATGACTGTGAAATAATTAATGATATCACAGTAACAATGGAATCAGGAAAGATACAAGACAAACCCCATGCTGTTTTGTTTCGTACTTGTTTTGCTAATGCTTCTACCAGGCTGTAGCAGTAACCCAACAAATTCCTGGTAATCAACCTGCTCCACTACAAGGACTTTATGTTTCAGATATTACTCTGAGTTCAGAAAGTTTTCTTTCATAAATAGGTTGTGTTTCAAGCACTAAACTTTAAAACTGCAACACTATCCTGTTGCTATTGGCAACAATCTCAGGAGACTGCAAGTACCTACATTTTCTAGGCACATCCTGAATTCATGTGAAATCCCAGAGTGATTTCTTTCTACCACTTTGCTCCTGGTGCATTCCTGTTAAGCGTTGATCAGCTCTAACACCAACTCTTTTTAAGGGAAAGTAGGTGGCACCACCACAGCTTTGTAAGAGAAAAGCAGTTCTTTGAAAAAAGGATTAGAGGAACTTACGAGAAGGAGGATTGCAAGGTCTGGTGGCAGCACCAGCCAACACCCCTCCTGTAACTCACCTAAGGTTTGGAGCAAGACATGAGAGATGTTGCATATGTGGCAATGGGAAAATAGCTGGCAGTGCAAAAACATGCTGACCCTTGCACTAGTCCCTGGGGAGTAGCCAGCCCACACACCTCCCTCTGGGATCCCAGTTTGCATCAAAGCTATGCCCGTGGGTCACTAGGACTTGAGAGATGAGTTTCGAGCTTAATGCATTTTCATCCGACTTGCTGAAATTCTCCTAGATTTCTGTATCCATAACTTTTAAAAATATGAGCTGAGAGTGGGTTCTATTTGCTGTTTTCACCTGGGAATCTTGCTGAAAAGGGTTTTAATAGGCACAGACAATCTCAAAGGATTTTTGCTGGGTTTTTCTCTTTTTCTATTACAAGTCCTTTACATCCCATAAAAAAAGCACATTAAGGTGGAGAGTACAGCCATGTGCTATCAGCAGAAGGACGAAGGCAGAGGCAAAGAAAGAAGTTACAGAAAAGTGCTCTGCAAACTCTGCAGGAAGGCTGCCTTGAATGGGAAAAGCTTTGAAACAGGTGCCGGCACTGGGAAAAAAGAAGAGGCAGGACACAAGAGAGGTGCTGCCGGGGCCAGCCCATCAATGCAGCCGCGGCCGCGCACTCACCGCAGGAATTCTCGTAACTCCGCGGGCTCCATGCCGTCCAGCTGCAGCTGCCCCCCCGCCAGACGTTCGCAGAGCAGCGGCGCTCGCGCCAGCAGCACCGCCCGGTGCGCCCGCACCTCCTGGTCGCCTGCTCGGACGATCACGTCGGAGCGGGTCCCCTCCAACAGCAGCCTGCGGGACGGCACCGTTACCGCGTGTCCCCGCCCCGCCCCGCCCCGCTCGGCGCAGCCCCGGCCCGGCCGCCCCCCGCGCCCACCTGTGCAGGTCCTGCCGGAGCTGCTCGGCCAGCGCCTCCTTCAGCCGCTGCCGCTCTGCCGCCGCCGGGCCGGGGCCCTTCGGCACCGCGCCGCCGCAGCAGCGCGCCATGTGCCGGCCACCACTCCGCTCCAGGCACGGCGACAGACACCAGGGCGGGACTAGCAGTCGGTGCCCTGCCGGCGGGCCGCCGCAGTCACGGAGAGCACCGGGACGGCGCTCGGGGCGCGGGCAGTAACCGGTCCCAGAGCGGGAGCGCCGCGGGACTCGCGCTGCGCGGGACGCGGCGGCTTCCCCGCGCCGCTCGGGGGGCGGGGCCAGCACGGGTCTCCGCCAATGAGGGCCGGTGGCGCTGTCCTGGCCCCGCCCCCGGCAGGGAACCGGAGGAGAGGGTGGGGCCTCCCTCATGGGGCGGGGCCTCGGCCGGCCGAGGAGGGTGCCGCCTGCAGTGCGCCCCCTGCCGGCCGCCGCTCCGCCTCACGCCGTGCGGGCCCGGTCGCAGGCCGCTCCCTCACACGGGGCCGTTCCCTCACACCAGGGCCATTCCCGCACACCAAGGCTGTTCCCTCACACTAAAGCCATTCCCTCACTCGAGGGCTGTTCCCTCACACCAGTGCCATTCCCGCCGCATCCCCGAGCGCAGCGCCCTCGTGTGCGGGGCCCGGCGTTCCCCGCCGCCCCTGCCGTGTGCACCTGCTGCAGGGAAGGAAGCGGGGAGGGCTGCAGCTTCCAAACAGCCTGTGCTCTGCCGGAAAATCCCTACTCCCCAGCACCGGCTGTCTTGCCAAAGCAGAACTGCTGCACAGGTGAGGGACGTCTCTCGGTGCCACTTCCTGAGACAAGGGAGAGCCTTTCCAGCCTCACAGTGTAAGTAAGAGAGACACATAACCATTTAAGTTGGTAAGTGTTCAAAGTATTCAGGGAAAAACCTTTGAAAGGCAAATACCATTGGTGGATGGAAAGATGCAAGTTCAACACCATTGTCGCGATCCTGAGGAGACTCTTCTGGGATTTGCAGAAGGGGACGAGGGCAGCTCCTTCCTTGCGAGGTTACACTGAACAGGGACTGCACCGAGTACCCGAGTGGGACACTGGCTCAAAAGAGAGGACACACAGGGCAGTGTGGCTATGCATTGGGACTCCCCAGTATCTCTGAGCTCTGTTCTGCTCTGGTGTGGACAGCTGGTTCAGGCTCACCTGGCCCTGATGCCTCCCCCAGTGGAATCTTGTTCACCTTGATTCCAGGGCACTGCACTTCCTCTGCAGATGGAAAGGGAGGCTTTGGAAACCCAATAGGCAGGTGACACCTACTCTGTGATCTCATATTTTTGCTTCATTTCCCCTTGTAGTAAGCATACAGTTTTCTTCTCCCCTGCCATCACACAAAAGTTAATTCTACCCCCGTTGTGTCTTTTCCTCCTATAAACACAGGAACTTGGCAGCAGTTCTTGGAGACAAGAACAGTAGTTGCTGACATAGGAAGGATAATGCCAACAATGAGGCATTATTTTCAAGAAATTACAATTATAGCAACAATTATATGAGTGTCGGGGCTGAATACCAGACCAGCTATTCAAAACCAGTTCTTAGCTTCAGCAAATCTCTCCATAGGAAGTCAGATAAAGTAAAGGGAGTCGTGTAAGTTGCTTTTTATTAGACAGAGGTGGATTTGATACATGTTATATCTTAATTTTTCATTGTTCTTGTTCAGACATGTGGAGTGTACAGGTTTCCCATTTTTTAGTCAAGAAAGAAAAACACATTGCGCAAAGCAGCTGCATTCAACAATACAACAAGATACAGATCATTATTCACTTGAGGACTAGAAACGTACCCAGAAAATTTTCAATCCTTCAGTATGCTAAAATATAGATAAAAAGAGTCAATTACTGTTTAATGGTAAAATACATTAAAAAAATTCAGGCAAATCTAGAATGAAAACTTGTGACTTTCTTCAGTATGGCACCACTCTATTGTTTCATTATAAATCTGTAAAAGGCACCACACATTAAAACTGTAAAGCAAGGGAGAAAACAAAACCAAGCAACTTTCCATGATTTTCTGTACAAATACATATGTATTTTAAGGCAGGTGTTTTTATGTGCAAAATACAAGTATACAGGTAAAACCAATGTTGGTATCATATATTCTCATACTCACTTCTTTTAGCTGTACGATTAGTGTCCAAATGTACAGTACAATGAAAACACTTTTCTCTAACAGAGCTCATAATAGAAGGCAGGCTGGAAATATGGCCCTGATAACAATTAGGTTTTAAATCCAAAGAGCTTTTATTTAGACCCCTTAGAACATGTACAAACAGTCATTCTCTTTTTCTTTTTGTCTCTTCCTTAAGAAAGGTCCATATCAACTTGTTCACTATGTCAGGTTGATCCTGCTGGAGCCAATGACTGGCTTCTGACAAAATAGTTAATCTGAAATGATTTTTAACATAAATCCTTGTAATTTCTGCCATCTCAACTTCCATAAATGCATCTCTTTCTCCCCATAATAGCAGGGTTGGCATGATGACTTCATGGTGCTGCAGAGGTAGGCAGCTTTAAAAATAAAACACAGTTACGTCTTATTTTAATAAAAAATAACCAAGACATATTTCATTCAACACAGCTTTTGAAATCAATGCAGTGAATCTCACTGTAAACTTCCTGCATTCCATGATATCTTCTACAATACCAAAAAGCCATTGTGACTCCAAGTTCTACCAAAATGACCTACTGAAACTTTCAGTAAAATTTTTAAAATTTTTCCTTAATGCAATCATTTAAAATTGAATATTTTATAATACTACATCATATTAGAGACATTATGAAAGATGCAAGTAGCTAGAATGACTTTTCATCATTAACCCATCAGAATTTATTCCAGCACATTTAAAAGATTCTAAAAAATTTATCTAAGCTTGAATTACCTACTTTTAGCCAGACACAGTGACAGACTAGCTGTGACGATTTAAAACAGATTCCACCTGATCAGCTACAAATCTTTATTATATTAATGCAAAAACAGGATTATTTTAAACCAGTAATGTATGAAAAAGATTACCTAAATAAACTTTTATGACATATATAAGTACTAGTTTTAAACTTTGGAGTTAGTTACAGAGACTATGCTCTGTAAAAAGAGCAAGACAAAGAAGGTGATATGTCTTAGTTTAAAATAAGACAAAGAAATTGAGATTTTGAAGACATTCTTCCTCTCTACTTACATGTGAAGTCAAGAAAGGTTAATAAAAGATCACTTTAGATAGTAATTTCATTTTGATTACAAAAATTCTTAAAATGGCCTTTTCTACCAGTGTGTTTAAATCTCATTTTGCAAATAACCTGATCTCGCCCACTGAACCAGAGCTTACTTATAGTTCCAATTTTAAAAATTGATAATCTGATGATCTGATTCAGTGCATTGAGAATAATCTCTTTACCTTTTAATCCAGTATCCTAGATCTCTTCACTATTAACAAGTGTGTTTTTTCACTACTGTAGCGTTTACTGTTTTGTGCCTTGCAAGATTTGTAACCTCACTTAGGTAAACTGTATCAGGCTTTTTACAGGCTTTTTTACAGGCTTTTTTGTCACTTTTCATTGCCTATGAATAATACTATTTCTGTTCTGTCTGGAATATGGATAATTATCTCATGCCTGAAGTTTCTAGAAATCACCTCTAATAACAATGAATGCACAAATTTCTCATTTAGAAATGGAAGTTCAATTCGTGAAATACTAAAGTCTTTGAAAAACAGACTCAGATCTTCATACAGCATTGTTACACAGTTTCTCTGTAAACAGTGAAGTACTTAACTGTTACAAAAGAACTGATCCTATTTTCTAAACAAATGGTTTATCAGAAGAAATCCAAGTTCCAGCTTCTTACCTTATCTCTCTTAGCCAAGCATGATAGAAAAACTTTATGGATTTATTCTCAAAGTGTTTGTATTTAATGTATAGTGAAAGGAATGACCACTGTGCTATTTATAAAAAGATGTTCTGGTGATGGATGGAAGTAGGTTATTTTAATCACCTCTTTGGAAACAAAAAATTAGGCCCTGAAGAATCAAACTCTAAGTGGACAGCAATGAGTTGGAACCCTTTAACACATACGTAACCAGTATCAGCCCACTGGGAGTTATGGTGAATACAAGTCATTAGCATCCACGTGCTGCTTAATGACTTAGATGACAGAAAGGGAAAATTCTAATCCAGTTTTTGTATTTAATGATTCCTATCCCATAAGGCATGACCATCAGAACTGGTGGCAAGAACTGAATGACTGATCTTTTCGTTCCAGTCCAAAACCTGCTGCATTGTGTCTGATAGCACCTAAATAAGATTCTCTGAATTCACTGCAGGTGTGCTTTCATCAGAAGAATAAAGCAAACAATGCACAAACGTACACACAACACACACAGAGGAATTAACAGCTGTGAAGATACTTTCTGACTTATAACTGATACTACACTTTCTTTCTGAGTCTGAAAAGGCCTAAACAATAGTTTAAACATTCACAACTCTCTTCCATTTGTCTGTGACTCCGAGAGCAATTGGGCCATCACAGCACGTCACTGCTGCTGTCAGAGGAGCATCTGGTTAATTGCACAGGCAGTGAAGCGAGGTGCTGTGGCCATGGAACGGGCAGGGCTCGGGGCGCTCACGCCTCCCAGCTCCGGCTGCAGGGCCGGGAGCCGCAGCCCCGCGGCCCTGGGACATCCCAGCTGATGTCATGGGCTGCTGTCTGCGCCGCTGTAAATCAGTGTGTTGTTATCATCTCATTCATTCCCCATCGTCAGCCATGCTTGGGGGTAGCTTTCTGCTTTCTCCTTCCAGTTCTGTCTCAGCCTGTATAAAACAGCACCTAGCTCAGGTCCCTGTTTTCCTCACAGTGAAATCCCTGCTGATTGCTCTCCTGACAGTGACAGCATGGATGGCACAGAAAGAGCAATAAAGGTAAATTCGGACCGTGGAAAATGAAAAGTTCATCACTTCAAACATCTACTGCCTGAGTTCAGGGAAAGAAGAGAATTGTCATTTTAAAGGATGTTGGAAAGCTGGTCATTTGTAGAAAAGCATGCAGGACATTTATCACTGCTGAAGACAGTAAAGGAAAAAAAAAGTCCAATTCTTGATACAATCCTTCAAGTTAGTGCTATAAGTAGAATATATGCAAAGTTAAGACCTTCTGGCCCTGTTTTTGGTAGATATCAGTCTCTAAGGCCAAGCCAACTCCTTTCAGGAAAGTTAAAACTATTAGAAAGCTGTTTGAGAAAATAAATATTAATCTTGAAAAAAATATTTCCTATTATGATGCTATTTCTGTTTTACTCTATGAATTGAGTCTGCTAAGATCAACAAAGGAATAAAAAAAACCCAAACCCAAACCAAGGTAGGTTAGTTTTAGGCTTAGTTATAAAAAAACCCTCTCCCACCTTTCTGAAAAACAGAAATAACCGAAACACAATAAAATTGTGCCAGATATGGTTTTGTAAAGTTACACGTGAGAGTAACATACTTGGATGCCATATAATCTAGTACTACTATATAATAATAAGCTCTTGATAGATATTATCATCATATGAATTCTAATGCAAACAGTTAATTGATGTTAATTTTTGAAGTATTATTTAGAAGTGGATTTTTGGGATTGCCATGGAAGATGTGAATGAGGAAGGGTCTTTGCTTTTTTAGATTTTGAAAGAAAGATTTTCCTTACGTGCACTTTGCTTGTTTTGCCGTTTTGTGTGGACACCTCACAGAACACACTCTCACTGCTTTACTGGCTGGCCCTGTGCTGACTTGGTGAGGCTCCAAGAACACACCTGGGGCTTTTCCCCTGGTTCAGCAGCACAAGAGGAGCCACAGCAACAGTTCTGGGCTCCAGGGACACTCTAGAATATTCTCCTTTGGGAATATTATACTAACCTGAAAATAGTTCTGTAGTGGTTAATGGGTCCTGTTAATGCTCCGGGTTGTGAAAAGACATAGAGATAAGCTTCAATATCCTCTGCAGTCAATCTGCAGCCTTTCCTTCCAATTCCAGTGGCCTGGCTGGTAAATAAACTTTTCAGAACCTACAAAAGCAAGAAGAAAAAGCTGTTATGTAAGATAGCTAGAAAATGTGATTTCTGTCCTTCAACAGGACACATCTTTCTAAAATCTATTTATGCAGATTTATAAATATGTTTATGTACAAAGTACAATGAATGGTTCAAGTGAGTTTTTAGAGAGCTATGTATGTGTAAATCGTAAGGTAAACATCTCTAGTATAACTTATTCCAGAATAACCAAATACAGCAAAATACCAGTATTACCAAGTTACTGCATCCTGACCTGCTACCTGTGACAGTCAAGGCAAGTGCAGGCACATAGTATTTTTTGGGATGGACTCCTGCAGGAGACAGGGCAGGATGATTCCTGATCTCCCAGCTGGCTGTGCCCTGTGTGTGCAGCACGGGGAGCTCTGCACAGGGCTGTTGGTGTGTAGGAGGATGTATCCTGCAGCTGCATCATCCTTTTCTATATGCTGCTACTTGTTGTTTTTAAGGTTATACAAAGTCTTGGCCTTGGCTTCTCAGGCAGAATTAACCACCTGGCTCAATGCAATGCCCAGACTCCCACACTGCCTGCCCTGTAGCACGGAGAGATAAGAGGATGTCCCACTGCACACAGGAATTTCCCAGGCACCAGCTGTGTCCCACTGGCATGGGCACAAGTAAAACCAGCTGACTCCCTAGGTGGAGAAATGCACTCTAGTTCTAGAGGTTAAAAGTACATCCCTGAGCACCTCCCAGAAATGCAGAAGTAAGAGGTAATCTCAGGGACTCTATGCACTTGTGTGCTACGTTACATAAAGTTTAAGAAGAAAAATCAGAAAGCTCCCTATTTTTCCCAGTAATTTTAGCTACATCAGAAGGGATCAATGTAGGTGGCAATTCTTCCACTACTCACAGTTACATATATAAACAAGAGCATTCATTTTGCTCACCTTGAAATCATTTAGTGTAAACATGAATTCAGGAAACCATGGCATTTGGAAAAAGAAGTAGTAACCAGATTTAATCAATTGTGATGGATGTCGTAGAATGTATTCTGAAACAAAAATGTCCATGAATTAAAAATGAAAGCTGATGGCTCAAACAAAATTACTATTAATATTACTATTTTTTAAACTTAAAGGAATGTTTTAAAAATATTACATTAAAGTATGCTGTGTGACAAAAGATGATTATTATTTCAGGAGTAAATATATGATGTGGCCATTAAAAGATTCTTCTTTTATAAATGTTAGTAGAAACAGCCAGCAAAACAAAAGTTTGCCAAAGATTAGGTGACGACAGCAACACTGGAGAAGTTAATTGCATGATAGGTTTTCACTTAGAGATCTATTTGTGTAGCTAGTCCAAAGTATTTTTTCCCAGATATGGCATAAAAGGCATAAATAGTTATTTCTCTCATCAGTGGTGTGATGAGAAGTCTGTAGATGATGATCAACTGACATTCTAAAGACTGCATCACTCCTGTTCATAAAAGTAAACAATTTTTCTAAGAGTGTCTTTTTGGCAATTTCAAGAACTGTAATCAAGGTTACATAGAGTCACCTTTTAAAGATTTTTCATAGCGATTTTTAAAGACATAGGAGCATATACAGCAAAAGAAAATTATATATATATGTAAAACAAACTTGCATTGACTGTTTCGGGTTTATTTAAAATTGTAAATCTGTGTGTCCAGTGAGTTTCAAGAGCCAGCTCTGACATTCAAACGCCTAACTTGCTCAAAGCAAGCACGCAATGCGTGCAGGTACTAGGCAGTCTAGAACTTTTCCTTTACAGGTGCAAATTCGGCAGTGTAAAAACTGTATTCCCAATTCCCAACACAGGACATACCTCTGGAATATTAATTCTGACAATGAATAAAAATGGGTTTTAAGCCAACAAAAATTGAAGTGTTAGCTATTTTCTAAATTTTCATACGTTATAAATTCTTAAATTGCATTACCCATTATATTTTTCCTGATGGACCATTGTCAGCACTGATCACTTTTCTGTACTGTTTACAAACTGTGTATTTTATTTTAATCCACAGTAGAATAAATTTGATGTAGGGAGAATTTGTCGAGCTGCAGAACAGATTTTGTAGTTCAACAAATATGCAAACAAATACTATAATAAAATGCAATTGTCTCCTCTACAGCCTTGCTCCTGCTCTCAATGAAAACACTGCACAAAGCTCCTGCTTGCTCGTGTGGTGAACAGACCTCTCCATAGGTAAGTCTGGATTAACCACCTGGAAAAATGTTCCTTAGTATCTTAAAAAGGTGCCCAAGAACACTGTGAGAACAACGAATGTGTATGGTGTGGCTGATCCCACGGTACAAGGTCAGATTTACATTCAATTGAAATAAAAATATTCTTAGCTATTTATGGGGAAATGGGGTGACTTTTTAAATGGAGATAGGGTAAGGCCAGCAACTGAAAAAATTAAAATTAGTGAGATAGTACTTTCCTTTTTCATTACTGAATGTTGATATGATTCCTGTGAAAAGTTTTGTAATTCTTGGTAGTAGACAAACTCAACTCTATCACAACAAATAGTGAAACAAGTCCTGCTTCAGCAAAGTACTGGTAAATTCCTGAGCATCTAGTAAGTAGCCTGGAAAGACTTCTTCCAATGAATATTGTACCAAATCATAAATTGTCACTTGTCACCTAAATCAGGATGTAATTCTAATGTCTGATTCACATTCATACAAAGGCAGGTTTATGCAGATTTAATAATGCAGTGCAGCCTTTACCAAAGTGTAATAAAATATACATCCCTCTTTGGGAATTTTTTCCTGATAAAGGGGAACAAAACAGATTAATGTGTATGAAAATTATTTCATAACTTGTGGACCCTCAAGGATTAAAAAAAATCTCTAACTTTTGTTGCAAGCATTCCCACTTCCTACAATAAATGTATTTCCAGAAGTCAAATAAATACTTGATATCTTACTGCTCCATAAAATACAGTCCAGACTGTGAGAGCCACAGAGTTCTGGCAGCTCATCTGAGGCAGGCTGCTGGTTCTCAAAGCAAACACAATCATGACCAAAATGCAGATACTTTGGACTAACAAAGACCACTGTAAAACTTACCTGTAAATACAGAAGGATGAGGGAAATTAACCACAATCAACTTAGTCACCATTTCAGGGTAACATATGGCCACTAACCAAGCAATCATTCCTCCCCAGTCGTGGCCAATCAACACACACTTGTTGTATCCTACCACATAAACACAGATACATTTATTTCAAAGGAATTAGTATCCACAGAAATTATCAAATACTATAAAATCATTTTTTGGCTAAATAGGTGGTCCAGCATATTTATTGACTTTAATACTGCACCGCTTCCATTACTAACAGTCAGAAAAAATAGGGCACTGTTATAGTTTAAAAATTTACACATACTTCAAAGTATTTAACTGGACTTCATTAAACTTTAACTATACTACTTCCGTGTCACCCTCAAGTCACTCAGTATGCAGATGGCCACCCTGTTCACATCTTGGCCAATGGAGGGTTAGATAGACAGTTCAGTCTGCAGTCATTATAACACACAAACACTTGCCATGTTTAGGGAGTTTGGAATTTGAAACTGCAGACAAGAAGACTGAGCAATCTCCAGAGCACCTCCAGAACAAAATTATTCCTAATGAATCTCTCTGAATATGAGAAGTTATCTAAGCACTCAGTGCCATCATTATGCAAAAAAGTGGGCATTATACTTAATAACCATATATACAGCATGTGTAAACACTCCTGTTTATATACTTAGGAGGCCTGTAGCTTTTCTCCATAAGCTGTTTTGTTGGCAATTTTTTAAGTTCTGGACATTCACATTCTTTCATCAATAGAAGAGGCACAGGTAGGATAGTGACCAAGTGTCTTGAAAGCTTAATCACTCCTTCTTTAGCCACTGCTAGAAAATAACAGACTATAGGGTCAGATAGTATCACCCTCCTCATTGAGGACTGGAATGGTGAGCACACAGACTACAAATGAAACATACAAAAGCCAAAATGTTTAGAATTCTGACACAAATTTGGACAGTTGTCAAAGAACCTTATAAATCCTCTTCGATAGAAATCTTTTGCAGCACTTTTAATATAATCAAGTCCTCCAAAAGAATTTAACTTGGGATTAGGACAAACAAAGATAACAAGGCTCTGAAGTGCTTTTTTAAAAAAAAAAATACCCCTCTGAAATTGAATTATGCTGAGAGCACTTCTCAAGCATAACCATGGCATTACCATGGAGATTAACACAACTAGCAAAGGCTGGAAAATGTCAACACTGTGAGGACTGTCTGCCCAATCTTTTGCCAATTCTCAAACATCACAAGCAAAGCAAATCCTAAATTCAAATCTCAGAGCTTGAATCACTGCCTTATTATTTCTTCATATGAAATGCAGTAAGTTGTTTTACTAGTGCTAGAGTATGCAGGGAATTAAAATGATTCAGAGAATGACAATCCCTTGCATTGCTCTTGGTATGGAAGGAAAATACCTTTCACTAGGGGTTACAGTTTACCACACAAACAGGGACACTTCAAACTGAACTGGAGGGGTGAATTTTGCACTTCAGCTCTAGACCTTTACTCCATGTATTTGCTCAGAGAGCAGCACGTCCCTCGTTCTCCCTTCTGCTCTCACTGTTGTGTAAGACACAGTGATTCAGCTCTTGAGAACTGATGGTTGTGCAGGAGTAGTATTTTCGGAGGGCTTTCTGTTTTGTTTTGTTTTGTTTTTTTTTATTAAATACAGCAGATGTACTCTCATCATCTCTGTAAAGCCCACAATATTTATTATGTTGTTTGTGCAAGAAGAATGTAATCTGATATAAATTTCTTGGTCTGCAAGTGCCTTAAGATTCTAACTCAGAATATTATCCATTAAGTGCAAGTGGTCAGGAAGAAAGACTTCTTAGGGAAAAAGACCATAGGTTTGTACAGCTGGATTTTACAGCATATAGGAATTTCTTTTCAAAACTCCTGACAGAAAAATCATCTTTACATATTGCTTATACTGACATACACATTGTAATTAGAAGAAAATACTTTTTCATATGTAATTGTCAAAAAGTATTTGTATCCTTAGATTTATATCTATACAGCGCTGTAATACGTATATACTTAAAAGAACAAAAACAGTGCCAGATATTTATGTGGGGTTTTTTCCCTAGAAAATCAAGTAATTTATGAATCAAGTAGGTTTTTCTTCTACTAACGCACCTAGAGATTCCAAAATATCCTTTATGTCTGCTATCAGGCAATCTAACTTGTAATTTTCTTTGTGAGGAGGAGCATCTGTTTCTCCATAACCTCTCAAATCCAGGGCCACCACTCGATATTCACTTTTAAATTCCCGCAATTGATGGCGCCAAGAATACCTAACAAAGGGGAAAAAAAGTTGGAGTTACAAGGTCAAGCAGTATGATACCAAAAATGCACTTAATGTTTTTGCACCCAAATAGCTGAGGCTAAACTAGCATGGCTTTGTTTGCTATGAGATTCTTTTTCCTTTCTGTGCTGTGCTGGTGGTCCTTTGTGGCTGCAGTAGTTTTGTGCTCCCTTCTTGAATTCTCCAGTAACAAAGTGCAGCTGCCAGAAAGGGGGGCATGGCCAGAGCCAGGGTTTTTCAACAATTCCTGGAGCCTGGCGCAGTCCCTTTGCTGCAAAGGAAGCAGGCATAAACCAGAGCACAGGGAGGGCTATTCTGTTTCATCCTTGGAGCCACAGTAGCATAAAAAAAGTAAGGTCTGAAAAACTTTCTCTTCTCCATGGCAGCTATGTTTTGCATTTCTTTTCTATTCAGAAAAAGAATGTCAGATAATTAATACACTAAATAAACCAAAGAAAGAAATACAGTTAATAACAAATGGTCTTGATGAAGTTCATAGGATTTATCCTGTGTACACTTTCGTCTGTGTCTCTGTACCAGAACTGTTGCAGAGCAAGCTCTCTCAATGTGTTGGTACTATACAAAGAATTTCATCCTTGTGTTTCCATGGAAAAGAGTGATAACATTACATACATCAAAAGGCATACAAAGGCAAGAATTCAGGCAAAGGCCTGGGCTATTCCTCACCCTGTAACTGTGTGTAGTGACTAGATGTGTCTTATGAAGGAAAAATAAAATGAAAATGGTGGGTCTTATTCTGCAAGTACTAACTGTCCTTCAGCTGTTATTGAAATCAAATAAATTTCAGAATAGCCAGTAACAAGACAGACATGACCTTATTTTACACTGTAATAGAAAAAACATTTGAAAACCATGATCCTTCTGGACATATATAGCAGTGATTGCATCCCTCTGTGCTAGGTTCTAGCTTTTATTTCTGCTTATTTCAGCAGTTTCAGATAACGGATATATAACTTTGGGATCATCAGTGGTTGTAGGTGTGATGCACAGAATTCGATCTTAATCCAAACAGTGTCTGGATCAGACCATGGGCTCTTTCACTTTACCCTTGCCTCCAGCCTATTAGGGACTTTGAACTTAAATAATGCTACAGGAGCACTCAGTGATATGGATCTGTATTAATATAAACAAAACAGTCAGAACATTTTCATGTCAGTGCTATATAGTGCTAAGACAAGGTTTAGCTGAGATCCCCAGGAATGAATTTTTTAAAGGCGTTATGTAATGACTTGGAAGCTCAATTTGCCATGGTAACTGTTGCAGCTATTCTATATACTTCAGCAAAAGAAAGAACCAGGCCCATAAATAAATAAATCAACTATTTTTGTTTTCAGAAACTGTCTACAAGCTTTTCTCATCCTCTGTTTTCACAACAGTCCATCAGTCTCCAAATGTTTGACCTATCAAATGTGTAAGTTTTATATTCAAATAAACCCTTTTATCCCAAATTGTATATATCTATTGGACAACTGCTTTGCAAGCAGAATTTGGAAATGTTGGGAATGCCTCCATGTTCATAAGATTGAATCTATTTTGAGACTTTCTGATCACATTCGTTCTAAAAGGCAAGTATTATAAAATCTAGCAGCTCACACACAACATTTAAGTACTCAGCTGCCTTAACACATTATGTCCAATTTCAAGTGTTTTATTATTGACCTTCCACGATGTATTGATTCTCAAGTTCTTATGCATTTAAAACACTCATTGGCTCTGGTGTCTTACATGCTTTAGTGATCTGTCACCTTCAGACATTCTCTATCCCTCTTAGTGGTCAGTATTGTCTGGTTATATTTGTGCTATTTATAACTTGAGAAATTTGAAGGCAGAAGATTTCTTAAAATTAAGAACTGTATTTGTGGAGAATATCCTTTTTGTTGCTTTTATGCAAGATATACATATTGTTTGAATAGAATATGCACTGGCCCATCTAACTGTCTTTTCAATCAAAGTTTACAGCTTTAATAATTTTAGATAGTAATTTATTACTAGAATAATGTCCTTCTTTGAAAATTTAAAGTCTCATCACCCTCAAGGGCATTAGTACCTCTAGGGGAAATTGCTGATGGAAGAGAACTGACCTCTCTTCTACTGGGGTCAGTTTAGCATGGTATGACCTGAGTACAGATTGAAAGATCACAGTTTTAGCGGTGGCCTCTAGCCCTACAGCTGAGTTTGGAAAGGGAAAGGATCATTTACCTTGCTGAATTACTGGCATTAGTACTTCCCTTATTCCCATACTGTTTTCTCCATGCAAGTTCTGTAAGCCATGCTCCACTAGTTAAACCTGACAATGACAGCCTGAGCAATTTGGTTAAATCATTGGACACATGATTGCTTTTCACTGTTATAAACAAATATTTAGGATTGGGTTTGATTCATCATTCATCTTGTGATGAACTAATAATAGAATCTTTTTCCCTGAGTAGCATTCTGAAATTAGGCTGCACAATAGCCTATAGGACTCATAGTTCTTCCCCTCCCCGTTAAAAATTAATGTATAGTATTTTTAATAAATGGAGCAATCCAGATTGCACTTAACATAAAATGGATCCTTACTTTAACACCTTCTGCTATAATTCATAAGTACTATCCAAACAGGAAATTTGTTTAAAATCAGCAGTTCCTTCACAAAGTTAGCAGGAAAGGGTACATACCTGGGGAAAAATGGATTGACAGTACAAAAAACATGGTTGGTTTGTGTTAGTCTGAAGGAATTTTTTGCAGATGATGTAGTTAAAAAAAATGTTTCAATGGTTCGTTGCCTACTGAAACTTCATGCCATTAGTATTCATAAATACATATAAGGGATCACACTGGGGATATTTAAGCAGAGATGTTCATCCTTGGGTACCTTATGCAGCCTCTTGTATAATAGAAAATTGTGAAGGGAGTTTACCAGAATTCTGGAAAGCCATGAAGCAGCAACATGAGTGGTTTGCCCCTTTCTCCAGCAGCCACATAGTGGAATCGTAACCCCGAATCCTAAAATAAGAGAAAAACAAGTGTGTTTATTGCTGCATAGAACTATTTTGGGATTTGAGAATGATGATGGTTTCAGACCATATTCTAAGAAATAATATATTGCACCTAGAAAAATATCAAATTATTGGTTTTGAAGCTGAAGCCTTCTGTAGTTCTGAGATCAGGTATCTCTACAGTCCGGCAATGTTGAGTATCCCATACTCTGCACACCCACCACAGCTTCTTCCAGGAAGGACCACCTCCAATACCTGCCAGGCTGTGTGCCTGTGTGCCAGCCCAGCCCTGAGCACACAAACGCTTCTGACAGAGCCCTGCCTGGCACAGCCACTGGGAAATGCAGCTTCTTGTCACAGCTTTCCCACAGATACCAGTCATGTGCTTTGCAGAAAGACTTTAAAACACAGTATACTTTAAATGCACTTCCAATCTTTCAGTTAGCTGGTAATATTATGCAACTATTTAAAACCATCACATTGCATTTCTGGCATGATAAGGGACCACGTGAATTCTTAACAACCAAAAGCAATCAAAATTAAGTAACTAGAAAGCAAGACATTTTTGCTAGTTTTTATCATTCTAGGTTTCAGATTCACTTCAGAAAATTAAGCTTTAATGTTATAATCTTTTTCCTGCCTTTTCAATAGTTTCTGATGCATCTTTTAAGAAAATGGGTCTTATGAGAATTACAGGCAGGCAACTTACTTATTGTAGATGCTGAACACTGAAATGCTATTGAAGTGAATGGATGTACACAAGCTTACACTGACTGAAGGTCAAATCCAGTAAAATTTAAATAAACTGTGATTATGACCTAGAGGTTTTACTGAATTCTGACACAGAAGTTGGGAGTTAGCTCACAAAATACTGTTTAGAAGTCATGTGAAAGAAACTGCAGGAAGAAGGGTTGTACAGCTCCTGAACAAATGCCAGAGCCTGATATTTCAAAAAAGAAAGAAAAACCCAGTGCCTTTGCTGTACATCAAGAGCTAATATCAGGGCAAGAATCACAAAGGCATACAAAAAAGGTTTTCTTGCCAAAGATGTTTCAAATTCTCTGAGATATCTTGACACTCATAAGTCACTAATGAGCTGCAGAACCATTAACTTACATTCTCATTCTTGAAAGGGCTCTGGAGAGTGAACTATTTGGAATTTTTATGCTTGCTCTGGATATAATAGGGATTTCTTCTCAATTTTGCCCCTAATTACACTAATATTTCACCTCTGGGATGCCAATAAACTTGAAGTCTCTAGAGGTAAAAGTAAATTCCTAGTAAATTTTGGGGCCATTACATCATATGTATCATTCTCCAGTTCACTCTGCCTTTGATCCTTTTATATTGTAAAAAAGTAGAAGTTTCTTAGTCTCCTTCTACAGTTTCTCATTTAGTGAGTAATGGGCAAGCCCTCCTCTATGCTGCTTCTTTCAGTCAGCATCCTGTTGGGATTTACCCTCCATGTTTTTCTTTTTGTCTATTTGTTGCTTTTAAGGAACTCCCCTTCACTCTTGAAAATTCCATCCCCACTTGTACAGCAGCAGTTTAAATATCACATGGCCCAAACTAAGCCCATCCTTGACTTCAGTTGCTGCTATTCCCTTTTTTCCACCCCCCAGAACAGACATAGGATGTTGCCACCTTTTCCAACACTGATTGTTTTATTGAAATCTGAATGGATTTGTAGGATATATGTGTAGGAAAGCAATCCATTAGCCTGCTGTTATCCAGCAGCAAGAGTTTCTTATTTCCTGAAATGAGTGATCAACTCATTGTCAATATGACAATGCTGTCATATTGACAGCATTTCGATTTGCCCCCAAGTGCTCTTCTATTACTGTCATACCCCCCTCACTTCCCCAGCTGCCTGTTCATTTACTGCTTTGTGCTACAGGAAAGAAAGAACATGTCATATGAGTGAAAAAGCCCACACATGCCTCCTAATGATGTTAGCAAAAGAAAACAAGCAAATCATGACAAATGGAGGTTCACTAATTTGTATTAGTACTGCCTGGCACAAAACCATCTGTACAGAACCCTGGGAACAGAGATCTTTGTGCTTATTTTTATGAAAAACAGCACTCGACAAAACTTGCTGTGCATTCTTAGCTCATCTATAACTAGGTAATACAACTTCATTTAGAGCATTCAGCAAAGCAGCAAATCACAGGTAGAGACCTGAGACAAGTACAGAAATTGACTGGTGGCTTAAACTGTACAACCTGAGGGACAACAATCAGCTTCTTGCTCTACGTTTTCCCCGTAAAAGTGATGCACGAAACCAGCTGGACAAGCCGTAAATAGCAGAGAGAGCAGAGGCGGTGCAGGGAGCGGCGGGCTGCGAGACCCGGGCCCGATGAACCCCTCACCGCCCACGCAGGGCTCCGCACCCGTGTCCTCCCGGCCTGAGAGCCCGCAGCCGGGCCGGGCACGGCGCCGCTCCCGGGGCAGCGCGGGCAGCTGTGCAAGCACGCACGGCAGGGCAGGGCAGGGCAGGGCAGGCGGGCTGTCCGACCACCCCGCACAGCAGGGCAGGGGTGCCATGCACAGCGCACTCCACACAGCAGGGCAGACAGGGGTGCCACGCACAGCAGGGCAGGGGTGCCATGCACAGAGCACTCCACACAGCAGGGCAGACGGGGTGCCACGCACAGCGCACCCCACACACAGCAGGGCACGGGTGCCATGCACAGCGCACCCCGCACAGCAGGGCAGACAGGGGTGCCATGCACAGCGCACCCCGCACAGCAGGGCAGGGGTGCCATGCACAGCGCGGGGGTGGGTGCCTGCGCGCCCAGCGGGGCCCGCTCCCCCGCCCGCGCCCTCACCTTGATGCGGACGTAGCAGTGGGTGCCCAGGGAGGGGTCGTTGAGGCAGGCGGGGGGGTTCTCCCGCACCACCCAGCGGAAGGTCTCGCCCGGCCGCCGGCCGATGCTCCAGAGCAGCCGCAGCCCGGCGATGCAGGCGCACACCCCGCAGTAGCTGTAAACCAGCGCCCAGAAGAGCAGCGCCCGGGCGGCCACCATCACCCGGCGGGCGGGCGGAGGGCACGCTGCGCCGGGTCTCGCCATCGGGCCCCGCCGCCGCCGTCCCCGCCGGCCGAGAGGGGCTCGGAGCGCCGCCGCCGCCAGGTGCCGCCCGAGCGGAGGCACCGGGAGCGGCGCGCCCGCCCCGCGGCCCTCGCCCTGCGCCGCCGCCGGGCACAGCGCCGGGCACAGCGCCCGCCGCCCGCACGTCCCGGGCTCGCCGGGCCCGGGCGGTGCCTCGGGGGCGGCGGCGCTGCGGCCGGAGTCGCGCCCGCCCGCGCACGGCTCGGCCAAGGAGGGCTCTGCTTCCCAGATATTTGGCGGTGGAAGAGGGAGAAGCTGTCCCTGGGGTGGCGGGGCGCGGCTGTGTCACCTGCGCGCTCCGGCAGAGCCGCCAGACATATCGGAACGCTCCCGGAATGTCATTGGGAGCAGCGGGCCGGCCCCAGGCCCCGGCAGCGATCGCGCTGCACGCTCCGAGCGCGCCCTTGAGCGCCCGTACCTTAGTGCCTTGCCGGAGATGGAGAGCTACAGGCATGGGGCTGGGTGCTCGCACCGTAGTGTTTTTCAAGACTGCAGTCTTTCACTGCCGCTTCACTATTATCCATTTAAAGGTGATTCTGTAAGCAATTTTAGTTATTATATGCTATTATTAGTGTCTATTTCTTGAAAGATAAATTGCCTAAACTTAGTCTGTATTGATATCTCAACTGCTGAGGTCTGATAGAGGCTGAACAAGCCCCTGCCTGCCCATTAGTAAATTACTACAAGCATACAGCAAGGATTCCCTGTCTCATACAAGGCCACAGATGCCAGGGTAAGAAGAACAGTCTCCAGTCTTTCTCCTATTAACCTACTGATATGTAAAGTAAAGGGTAATTTAAAACTAGAATGGCTCACATAATCTAAAACTGTAAGTACAAGTGTAACTATATGAAGCAATTGATTTTACAAGTTATAAAAGTGCATGACAAGAAATTACAGTTTATAAGCTCTAGAAGATAACAAAACGTGGACATAGTATTTGCTGACTACAAAAAAATATAATTAATATATAATTAATTGCATTAATATAATTAATTGCATGTCAAATCCTGTTTCCACCCACTGCTCACCTTTACTCCTAAATCCTTTTCTTCTCAGACCAGATGATACAGGCAGGTTCAAGACTTTTGGAAGCCCCATGAGAGTCACAGCTATGTGTAGGCCTATGTGCAGCTTCTTGCCATTTGAGGAGATCGGGGTTGCCAAATTTTATTAATTTAATGGATACCAAAATTTGTTCTTGACTCAGATGAGTCTGTAGGATTAGAACTTAACTTCCAAGAAGTATTTTTGCTCTGTCCAGCAGTGCAAGTAGAAGCTGCACCAAAGACGCCATCCATCTGTTAACTCTGTGTAATTCAATGAGCTAGTTTAAAAAATTGGATAAGCATGTATGCAGACAGAATATATATAATTTTTCACTATGCATGGAACACAGCTTGTAGATGACTTTTGTCTGTAACATACCAAATGCTTTCTCCTACTTGTTCTAAATTCAGACTTACAAATATAGACACTGATGTTGAATCCTAGGCCCATTGAAGGCAGTGACAGAATTAATGCTGGTTTCAACAAGGTCAAAATTTTTCCTTTTTTAGAAAGATCAAATCAAATTAACTAAAGCAGCAGAAAGGAATGTTATAAAGAATGGCCTTTTTAATGAATGCCTTTTTATGAATTTGAAAGTTTAAACAAGTTACAACCCTAACATGAATTTATTTTCCATTACTAAAGATAACATTTTAAGCAGCTGTAAAAAGCTGCCAAGCTTCCTGTTATCAATAACACAAATTAAATACCAGCAACCTACATCAGCTGCCAATGCTGAATAACACTGTTCATGATCCCTGCTCCTCGTCTGAACACAAGCCTTACAAAGTTAAGGTCAGGAGCTTTGTCAGTCTGCTGGGGAAAAGGTGCAGGGCTGTTTAAGGCTCCCTCATTCTCTTGGGCAAGAAGAGAAGGAACAGATGCAGATGATTCAGTTCAGACACCGACCTCTGCAGACTCCAGTAGGATTACATGAATCATGCCTACCGAGGCTGAGCTTTCCCTTTGTGCTCAGATTACTCACACCACCAACCCTAGGATTAGCATACAGCTAATTTCTTATGCATCAGAATTTGTGCTAATGACCTTTCTTGTAGGGAAGAAGCCTTTGCTACTTCTCAATATCAGACTAAGCAGCAGCAGAATTTTCCCCGAAGTGCACCTCAGTAAACCAGTAACCCAGTTAGATAAATTAGGAAGTTTGGCAGGAGCAAAATGACCCATGCTGTTGTTTATATCATGGTAGCCATCAAATTTCTTAATAAACCTGTAATCAGAATTAATTACTAGAAAATATCCCCTAAGAAAAATTGGAAAATATATTTGAAATCCTGAAACTGATCACAAGCTTTCACTTGCCTTTAATGAAAGGTTGATGAAAGATTTAGGTACAGCACTCACAAAATTCCCATAGTCATCTAGAATACAATAAGGAATAAAGATGGAAGCGTGATGTGCCTTATTATACAAAGGTATTTGGCCAAGCTATGCAATAGTTCTTGTACAAAGAAAGAAGCAGAGCAAATTTTATCACAATAGAACCAAGTCTGTTTGTATTTTATACATCACTAACTATCTCAATAGTCATATCAAACTTCTAAATTATACAAATCTTTTGGCTATGGAGTTTAGCTATGCCATCTTCAGGTAGTGGATATTGATCTGGTAACAGAGCTGGATAGAAAGTAGTGCTGGTGACCTAGCAGTTCTGAGCAGTGTTTGCACAATGAAATTGCTGCATACCCTATTATTTCGAAGGAAAACTTCTGCCTTTATCAGCAGACACCTGTCCTTCCAACCAGGACACCCTAATGCAGGATTTCTGGGCACCTCCACTTGTGCTGCCTTAGCTGTGCTGTTTTCCAAGGAAGCTGTAGAATTCCTCTATTATTTAGGAACACTTACTTTGTACTCTAGGACCACACTGTCCACATGTGTGGCAAACCTGTTTGTACAAGGCAGATACCTTCTACACGTTTTCCAGGATTTTGCAGAAGAAAGCTTAGAATCTTCCATATTTCATATGAATACGAAAAATTGAGAGCCCTGACAATTATTTTCCTGTCTTCTTTATATTTTGATTTTCTCATCTTCTGGCTCTAAATTATTGTTTTAATGGGTGCCAAGCCAAACCAACCCCAGGGCAGATGGTCTTACGTGCTTTGACAGTGTGGAGAGCTTTGCCCTCCATAAGGTGCCATCTGCCTGTTTATCTTTTGTCAGCTCAACTAATCCTGGTTCTCTGAGAGACAAAAGAGGACAACTTTGCACATCACTGGTTCTGCCTATGCCTCCAGACTGATCTACTCTTAGTAGAGAGTAAGAAATTTACCATATTTCATTTAATAGCAACAGAGGAACTTAAAGGTAGTAACTATCTTACCTTTTATTTATATGAAGATACAACCTACTAGCATAGACACAAGTAGGCAAATGACACATTAAAGCAGCTGTTTTCACCAATGATAAAAGTAAATGAATTGTGGAACAGAACTTAGTACACCTTTTAACTGTTAGGTAACTAACAGTTTATTTAAGCAGCTTGTTGTTTGCAGGCGGCATCCATCCAAGAGGTATTTCTGTGTCTTTGAGTGTGTTCATGGCTTTGGGCAAACAGTCCTTAGAGGCTTGTTACTCACATTTGGAAGCCATCTCCCTTACCTCTGGATCCAGCCTTCTGTCTGGAGACAGGAACCGATTATTTGATTATATGATTGAGAGGATTATCCTCTCCAAGTGGCTTGGAGGTTGCAAATAAAGGGTTTATCAGATTAGCATTAGCAGCACTGACATTGTGACTTTAAGCCGTTCCATGACGTATAGAGTCATGGAAGCTGGAATTAGTTTTTGAAGGGACAAAAGCACCAGTTCATACCAGGAATGCCCATATACCTGTATCCAGTGGATTAAATGCTCAGAAGGAATTCTTGCCCTTTCCTCTGTCACCTCCTATTTCCAAAGCAAGAGCTCTTGAGCTTGCATTAACCCAGAGAGAAAGTATATCCAAGTGACAGCAAGGTAGAGAGTCCTGGATGTGAACTGCAGTATTTTATTGCAGGACAAATAACTCTTAACTACAAATGAAGGCAGGTCACTTTTGATATGGATATGAAAGACATCCTAACAGCACTACCTTACATTACAATTAATCTTTCATCCCAAATCCCTGTCCTCCAAGTCCTCAAATCTCCCAAACAGCAAACACTTGAGCATGCCTCCAGGCCAGGACACCCCTAGACATTTCAAAGAGGGCTGGCCCAGTGCCTATCATATATACTCTTTGTGCTATTGAATGAAATAATACCATCCCAGCAATGGCAGAATTTGAAGACTCACAGCTACTTTATTGAATAAATATAGTAGAACTAGTACTAACTCATCAACCTGCTACCTGAAAGACCAGGCTACCATTTCGGGGCATGCTTTAGCTGGCATTTTTGAATTTAGAAGCAATTTATTGCCTTTCTCTGAAAATTCAGTTATTTGTAGAAAATTTGGTTCACTTAGCTTACTTAGTTTGGTTGTCTGTGGCAGAACCTTACCACAACTGGCATTGTTACCTTCACTTTTCATCTAGGAACTTGACAAATAGAAGTTCTCTGTCGGGGGAGAGTTTTGAATGGGAAGCTCAATGAGATCAGTAATCTCCTAGTGGAGTGTGGGAAGAAAGTTTTGAATACAGTTTTTTAAGTTACAAAATAAAATAATAGATAAGCAGGGTTAAAAATAAAAACAGAAATTAAATACATTAAAAAGCAATATAAAAATATACTAGTACTGTTGAATATTGCATATAATTTATAAAGTAATAAATATACATGTCTTGGAGTCCATGCTTTAAATATTTAAACTTTGAGGTACATGACATAAAGAGTTTGGAGAATACTCAGCTAGATTGTCTGAAGAGGGCTCCTTCCACCCAGCATTTCTATAATACACATTGTGTTTTGGTATTAATTTCATAAAACAATGTTTTATTAGTCCCATACTAATTTCCCATAGCTGTATATAATCAACAAGAATGGTTTTTACATTCCAGTTTCTACCTCAGACAATTTTTAGACATTAATAATATTTTGCATCAATCAGAAAAATCTTTCAAACTGGAACCAGTTTACCATAATTTCTTCCTGAGAATAACTAGAACTATGTGGCAAACATGTTTGCACCCTTAGCTAAATGTTATGTTGACATCAAACACATTAAACACATCTGGGCCTTAAAAGACATGCAAGTACATAAGATTTACTGCTGAAATGATAGAGTTAATGGAAGCTTTTTTATGATGACAAGTAATGTTACACACCCATTAGATAGCATCACTTTTAGAGAGATCTTTTCATCACATCCCAGATTTTGTGCAGGTGTGTCACAGTAAAGTGATTGTTTAATACCATAAATACACAACAGATAAAACTCTAATCAAATGAACAGCTCCATTCCACTGTGTAGCAGACTAGATTACATATTATAAACAAGCAGTGAAGAGAAATAAATCTTGTGATACTTCAGGTATTAATGAACAACCTTTTACTACAAAGCATTTTACAGAAGATCTTTAAAGTGGTCTTAACATTTAAGATCCTAACTAGTACAAAACTGTGCTGTTTGTAGTAGTTTGAAGTTAAATTCTGTATGAACTACTGCTTTCATTCAAGATACTCTTCGAAAGATGCCATAATATCTCTTTGCAGATTCACATCAATTATCCAAGCTGTCTGCAAGAAAGCAAATTAATGTCTTTTCAGAGCAGTCAGACAATAATGAATACTACGCAGGTCAAATAATTAATGATTTAAGAGAAAACCATAAAGCATCTTCTCAAAAAATGTATGTCTTCTCTGTTGTGACAAGTTTGAGTGTGCATGTTGTTGAAGCCCTCAGAAAAGAGCTGAAGGATGAAAGCTTCAGTTGAACTTATCTGAATCTAGTATGGTCTCACACTGGTACTTGCATTCCATTGTACAATATTATGACTTTTTAAAAAATGTTTAATCTAAAAGAGGTAGCAATAAAAAACATTAATTACTGTCACCAATAAAACCAGTTAGTTTAAAAAAGGCTCAGGCCTGGTATTTCACTCCAGAACAGAATGACTAGCACTTCTGTTGACATGTAACACATTAAGGAGGATGGACAGCTTGCAACACTCAAGGTTTGAAATTGTTTAGAGGGCAGGGACTCCTTCAGAATTTTATTTTACCATACAAGTATCTAAGCTTATGAGAGCACTAGGACCAAGCAGATAGCTTTTCATATGATGTCACTTGAAGACGTACTTTGAGTTTCCTATTGCATTTTCTGTACTAGCTCTTCAGGTAGTATAGTTCTGTTGTTTTCAATCATTCAGATCCTTTGGAATAAGGACCTGATGTAATATTTGTATATTCTCTAGTAAAGTTGAAAAAAAAATCATGTAGCAAGAGTCAGAAACTTACTGCTTCCTTCCTCCTGCGTTCTTGTTCCATTTTTCTAGCCAAGTTGCGGTCTTGATCGAGAGTACATTGTTGAGCTTCAGGCAGTGTACTCTTATGTATTTCTTTTTCGAGCTCACAGACTGTCGCTGCCACTGCATCCAATCCTGTGTTTTCATGGCCCCTTTAAAGACAGGAGAAGAAACCAGTATAGGATAAAAGTTCTTTCTTTTTTTTTCTCATAACAACATGATAGAATTCTGCAAATAATTTGAATCAGTGCCTAGCACTTAAAGTATGGTTCTCTTTCACATTGTTTTATAGTGATTTCCCTTCACAAGAGTTATGTGCACACAACTGTTGGGCTGTAGCAGGTTCATGTTTCCTGTCTCCCATTTCTAATCTGTATGCATGTGGAATTTATAGATATGGGATTTATAGATATGCTACACAAAATTTACATACACTTGCTTTGAAATTCTTTATTTTCTGTTACTTTTTTGGTCTATGATGTTTCTACCTTTTTCCTCTTCAATTAGTTATTTGAGGTAGATTTCACTAACTTCTCAATCAGGAGTATACTCTTAAGTCTGTCAAATGCTCTGATTATTAAAATTAAACAATTATTAAATCCAAACAATTGACTTATTCTAATACAACCAGCAATAGGGAAGTGCAGGAAAATTTAGGAACCAGCTCAGATTTATCTTTCACAGGGTGAAACAAGCAAGGAAAAAAAATGCTGGCTACTAGAGAGGGAAATATTGCAAATAGAATTTCCAGAAGATGACAAAAAAACTCTGGGATATTAGTGCAATGCAGTAATTAGTAGGCAGTCACTTATCCCACTCAGCATGACCACAGACCTCAGGGCAGTGCCTGAAACAGGAGCTGCAAACAACTAGGGAAGAATACTACAGCAGGGGCTTATTGAAGGTGCTTTTCTACGGCAATGCAAGGGATTCTGCTGTGTGAAGTGGTGCACACTGGAACCCCTGAACAGCTATGTTAACACCGTGCTCTCAAAGACTAGACTATCCTGTATGCCCTTAGAAGAGCACTAAGATAAGGACATTCCTGACTACAGGTATTAAAAAATAGGACAAATGTGAACTCTGGTCATGAGTGTTCCAGGGGACCAAAACCCCCTTACCTTAGCACCCGAACAAAAAACCAAACTCCCCTCCATTTAAAAAAGAAAGAAAAAATCCAGAAGCAAACTAACAGCAACAACAGAGAAAGAAATTCCTGAGAAGTTTCTCTGAATGTTGAAACAATACCGATTTGAAGAGAAAAAGCTGCTTTGTGCATTTTGGATGTGCAGTTTTGCTTAGCATGGTACAGTTCCTCATCTGACATATGGCAACTACCTAATCCAAAACCCTTGTTCCTGAATAAGCCCCCCAATACCATACAGGCAAAAACCAGAATAATACTTACACAGAAGTGCTTACAAACCTTTTGTTTTCTTGTGGAAGATTTTGCAGTTCCCTCTCAGCTTGCACAAGAGTCCTTTTTGACTCCTGCACTTGCCCACTCCTCTTTAATACTGCATCCCTGAACTGATTGAAGCTCTCAGCAGATGCTTTTATAGGAGCTGGCAGCTTCATCGTTTTACATAGGCTAACCCAGGAATCTACAGTCTTCAATTCTGTATCCTGAAGTTATTACAAAAACGAAACACAGAAGAGGAAAAAATACTCTGCAACTACTTTACCTGCTTAGTTCCTACACTAGCACAATGCTGTTTGACTAGGCCTATTAGAAATATATACACAAAATATCCTTCCTTTGGCAGAACAATAGTGCAAATGCAGCAATTTGAGCAGATTTTGATGTGCTTTCTCATAAACTTTGAGAGTATTTGGCAGAAGTAGATCAAGGAACACTAGTTCCTTGTTTAAATATTAAAACTAGATGAAACAAGCTATATTTAAATATGGCAACATGGGCATACGATATATATATGTGTGTGCATGTATCTTATATGCTTTACCTACTGCAACGAAGAGACTCCACAGATTGTTTGGTTTTAGCACTAAGAAGGAGATAAATCTGTCCAGATTATAACAATGACAAAGGTCTGTTGTACACTACATACTCCAACCATAAAAGAGCAGATTTTTAGAGAAGATCCTAAGTGAGGGAGTTTTTCAACCTAGTAAATAAATTCACCCTCTTTTCAAAAAGAACTTGAGCACCACTTACCTTTCTTGGAAGAAGTTCAGACATTGGCTCTAGTATATTTTTATCATTACATTTATCACCAGGTGTACAATGACCTGATGGAAGAATAAAAAAGACTTTTTGATCATGTTGATTTTATAGAATATTCTTTCTCAAATTTAAATTATAAAACTTTAGTCATTCAAGGACTTGACTTAAATGCTTACAGTGCAGTTATTACTTGGTTCAGAAAGACAGAAATTCAAATATTTTCTAAACTCAAGTTGAACTGGACCACTTCTCTCCACTTTTGGGTAGGAAAAAGTATTGTAAGCTCAACTATAGATGAGAAATTAACTCCAGCTTAATTCTAGGAGAGGTCCCAGCAGAATGCTCAAAAGGTTTGGGCAGGAAACCTCAACACAGCACTTTGTCATTTACTTATTCCCCTTCCCACCCAGCCCTCTTTCCTTTTGATTCCAGCATTAAGAGTACTTGACTGATCATGCAAACTCATTTCACCTAAAACTGTCACACCTGTTTACTTTTTTTAAAAAGCAGATAGGTCAGCCATCAAGGGCTAGTCCTCACATTTCCAGTAGCCTACAGATATACTCCATGTTTTTACTTCTTTATTATTTGAGGGGAAAGAAAACCCCAAACACTATTTTCAAACCAGAGATAAACATTTTATCTCATTCAGCAACAATCATCTATTGTAGTTTGAAATGTTTCAGTAGTCAAGTAAATGCTTAATAAAAAGCTTCAGGTAATATGTTTTTTTGGTTTTTTTTTTTTTTTTTTTTAAATTATTATTATGCAAATGATTAGTGTTTGAATCCACTGCATTCAAAGTACCAAACCCTCAACCAGTTTGTCATTAAAGGGGTTTTCAGAAAGACCTCACAGCCTCAAAACTTTGCAAGTGAAAATCCTTGTGGCCATGTACCACTTCGAGCTGCTGCAAGTCCAAACAAAAGGGGCAGTAGATGTAGGGCTTGGTTTGTTAAGACCCTAAAATGAATAGAAATTAATGGAGAATTAAATCTCCTTGTTTAGAATTGCTTTAATACACTACAACTACTTAGCATTATACTTTGCCAAAAAGAAGAGTTCACCAGTGTACAGGCTCTGCCTTTTAATTTCAAGTTTTTGGAAGCTTCTTCACTCCATTATAGAGGTGTTCTAGAGGGCAAAGAGTAAAGGAGAAACCAAAACAATTGGGTCTGGACACACAGAGCATGGATGTTCAGTCAATTCTTTAGTTTGAAATATGTATGAAGTATAAAATGCAGCTTTCACAGGGCCAATGTTCCTGTAATCATTGCAAGTTTATTGCATAGTGAAAGTCTCTAACATTGATTTGCTGCCAGATCCTTGTCAGTGAGACCCGAAGATGATAACTGAAAATACACACAAAGTGCCTTGGGAAAAGAGTTCCATGAAGCTTCAGCAGAAGACATTTCAAAGGCCAGTGAAGTCCAACAGGTTGAAGCATCAATTCTCAGACTTCATGGAAGACTGGGTTACTTATTCCTAGTAATACATTCAGAAAGCTAAATTTTTAAATCAAAAAGTAATTTTCTTTGTGTATTCTAACAGAGAACAAAAGCTAAACATCAATTTAATTTCACCTTTTTTTTTGTTTTTAAGCAGCAAATAAAGAAAGAGCAAGGGAAAATGGCACACTCACCATTATCCTGCAAACTGATTAATATACAAGTGTTCAGCATGATATTTCTTTAAACCAGTTTCATACACATTTTTAACTTTGCACCCCTGGTAACAGTTAGTTTTTATTATGACATTACATACTTTGTTCTTGACTTATTGATACTAAATCATCAGTTCTCATGCTGGTCTTGTTTTGAAGTTTATTTAATTTGTCTAGATGTCTTGTTTGCTCAGCTTGTTTACTCCAGTCAGCACTGTCAACTTGGAAAATGTTGTTGGACACCTAGAAGAGAAGCTAAACTTCAAAATATGTTCATATGACTTGTGTTTGGCATATGAGGATTCTTATTACACAGCATCAGGATTAAAGGTTTAGAAGCTTAGAGCAGCAAATTCTTGCAGCTCTAGCTTCTGTAAACACCAGGGAATAAATAGATTTCATTCATATTAACCAAAGCAAGTTCATACATCAAGGCTTCCAATTTAGAGAATGCACAACTCAGCAATCCCAAGTGATGGAGTGGGTAGAGCATGAGAAACTGATATGAGATCTTTAACCCTTAACATTGTACAGCAGAATAAAGTTGTCATAAAGGCAGTTGCTGCACTCTAGCTTATGGATAAAGTGTAAACTGAGTGTAAAGTGTAACTGATCTTCCGTGCAGTGGTATCTTCTTCTCTGTGCAAGAGTAGACTGTGTAATAATCCCTTGAACTAAGGACACTGCTGCACAAACCTGAGTCATAATTTGCATTACCTGCTACCTTGGACAGTGGACACCAATAAGAAAAGGTGAGCTGCTTTTCATCCTTACTAGCACACATTCTTGTGCTCATAGATTCAAGAGGCAGTTTCTATCCATTGCCAAAAAGAAAGCTATTACAGCCTGATTAAAGCAACGAAATTTTCAACCATGTTCACAAAGATCATTAATCATCATAGGATAGAAGTGATTGTGCTGCAGTAACATCAATAACTTCCTTTTCTCCACAGTGGCCCTTCTAACCAGGATACTCTCCAAGAACATATTAAGACAAAACTCAACAGTGATTCAGTATTTTACAACCTCATCTAGACCCTGAAAGCCCCAGTTTCCATAGCTCTAGGAAAAGGTATGAAAAGCAACCCACTTTCCCAGTATAGCCTCTAGACCTTCAGTATTGCAGAGTTTGTGAAACTCTTATTTCTACAAAACCAAAACACGTATTATAATCTGCCTCTTTTGTAAAGCTTTGGTTTACAGGATGGACTTTTAACCTGTAAGTGTGGAAGGGTTACTTACTAAGTTCAAGCTATAGTCATGAAAAGAAATAAAATAAGCTTTATAATACACTATAAACATGATCAGCCAAACTTTCCTTTTGTGTTGCTGCCAATAGGCAACGAAGTAATACCCTGCCAAAGGATAAGAGTCACTTTATTATTAGGGTTTTAGAAAACTTTTGTTGTAGACCTTAAATGGCTTTCACCACATCAAATTCAAGCCTGAAGCATTACTTTACATCTTATTTAAAATGTAAGAACATTCTTTACAGATCCTGTTTGAAATTAATTAATTGGAGAGAAGCATGTATTCACCTCTGGAAGAACATTTTTGGAGTGGGTGACAGAAGACTGATTTATCTTTGGAGTTCTCAGATGAGTTTGCTGGTCTGGAGCATCATGCAGAACAGGTACAGCTGAGATTTTACCTGAGAAAGAAGTAGGATATGATTTTTCCCCTATCATGCAAAATGCAGTCCTACATCTCAAAATTAGGTCACTGTTTAGATCTGTGGAGTAACTCAGTATGGAGATATGCATCCTAGCCACATGATTTATGAGACTTATTTTTAATTAGTTTTTAATTGATTTCTCAGCTACCAGTTCATGCTGTTTTCTACTAAAATCTCAGAGGTCCCTGACATTATTAGACTTTTTGAAATAAGGGAGGGAAAAAAATAGCTCCTTGGATCAAGTTCCTGTATCTGATGTGCCTAGACAACAACAATAAGCTCAGAGGACCTGTGGCACCAAGTCTTACATTCAGCTAATAGGCATTTCAGAAATGAATTTGGGTACTGGGCATGGTTTTAAGCATCTAATCCTTGCCTTAAGGTGTTCAAAACTTCCTGTAACTCCAGGTTAATTAAGGTACTCTTTTCTGTCTCATTGGAAGGAAGCACGGACACCTCCTGTTTTTCATACTACTCTGGCTCACCACAAGTGTCCCAGTAATCTGAAACCCCTAGCCAATCCTCAGCGCTGCCATGCTTTAATTTACATCATGCTCCTTGGTAATCCATACCCTGCAAGAACTTTTTCAGTTATCCACTTGCTAACCTCCAAAATCCCAAGATAAGCTTGCTGGGCGATGCAAGCATCCTGACAACCTTTCTTTCCTCAGCAGTCAAATATACCCATAAAGGTATTACCTGAGAGGGTCTGAGCATTTTGTTCTGATGGATTAAGTGAACTACACTGAAGCCTTTGCAGTACATTAGGAGGTTGCTGCTGCAGTTCAGATGATCCATGATTTTGTGAGCTGCTAGTAAAAGAGGAGGGCTGTACTTGCAGACCAGCAGTGCAGGATGTCCTCTGTAAACAAAGTGGTATTCTCTATAAAAAGACTGCAGAGGTTAATAGACCCAAATCTTTTTAATAACTGTTTGATCCTCTTTTCCCACCTCTACCCCTTCCCACTGTTTATCAGCTTCAGTACCCCTTGTATTGTGATACTGGTCCATCATTTTCTATGTGTTTCGATGACAAAAAGCCATGAGGTAAAAGTGCACTCACTGCCTTGGTCTGACAGGTACAGAAAACCCCTGACAACAAGATGTAATGTGAGGATTTCAAATATGTTTGTTGCTACTCAGAATGTCAGTAATGGGCTGTTACAACTGACCAAGCTGAAGCTCATTTCCTGGATCCTGTTTTCTCAAGTTTATTGCTGTCATTCTGTCACTGCAGAGGCTGCAGCTCTCAAGTAAAAAAAGGGTGTTGCATAATTCCTTCCCTGAATCTTTGCTTATGAAGATACAGAAGGAGCAGCTGAATAATAAATTTGCAGCCTAGTTTCCTGTACTTTAAGGGAAAGTCAGTCTATTGCAAGAAAAATGAAGGTTTGGCTGTGATTTTGCTTTGAAATTCGAGGTCTCTGTCTCTGGTAGCTTCAAGGGAAATTGTTGAAGGCAGCTAACCTTGACACCCACTGTATAATATAGGAATAGAGCAATTCAATTTAAGAGGCATTATGAATTATTTCTAGGTAAAACTGCTGCTGGTTCTAATAATACCATAACAATGAGCAACATTGAAGTATCCTGAAAATAAGGGGTATATTGTAAAATTTATTTATTCTCAGGTGTAGAAGGGAGGTTATTAATAGATTAAAAAACATTACACTATTTTTTAGGTGAATTCTATGCTCAGAGACCAATTTGGAGAGTATTTGCCTTCTTTGGGGGTGGGTGGGGTATGTGTGGAGCAGTCTGTCCTTCTTAATCAAACACATAACCACCACAATGATTGTAAAAAGGTAAAAGCCTCAGAAGTTCTCCCAGTATATCTATTCCTATACAGATGCATAACAAACAGCTCATGGGACATCTTCATATCAATCAGTCCTACAGAACAAATAGCATTTCTCCAGATCAAGTTGCTTAATTTCTATTACCATTGTATGTTAAAAAATAACCTTAACAAAGTTATTTGTGTAATAACTTTGTTATTTGTTTAGGGCAAAATTATTTCATCCATTCCAGCCAGGTTTACCTTAAACTTTTCCATAGAAGCTGGACAGTTCTGCCTGGCTCCAGTCTGTTTTGAACAAGTTTCTGTAACTGTAAATACAGAAGTGAGGGGGATGGAAAGAACCAAATCAGTCATTCACATATGTTTCATTATTCACACATAGAAGGTGAGAGTTGCAGTTGTACCTAGAGTCAAACCTCACAGTGAATACTTTGGCTTGAGCTTTATCGTTTAGAGAACTTCTCCCAGATATAAAAAGAGACCACAAAGATTCCTGCAGAATCAAGGTCTTCATTGCCATTGATTCACTGTTTGCTTCCCCCCCACACTGCAGAGGGTTGAGCATTCCCCTCACCTTATACCTCATATGGAGATCTACACTGTAGACCTGCAGTTTGGCAGATCTATTCTGTCCTAGAAAACTAAAGAGTTCTGTGTACAGAGAAACATCATTCAGTCTTCTGATGCTGTAATATCTTTTAAACAAGCTTGAAATAGTTTAAAGCAGCAGGGTGGATTTTGGCTCTACAGTTAATGCTGTAGGCACTTCTATTGCTCAGGTCACCCTTCATTCTGCAGACCAGAAGATGAAATAAAGTGAATTGCACTTTCAAAAAGTGATCAAAGCTACAAGCCCAATTGTCAAGAGTTCAGATTAGATACAAAGACTTTTTGCTAGCTTATTTTGGTCCCTGTAGATTTTCACTGGTAAGCTGGATGGATGTAGTGGGGTTTGGCTGTTTTATGTTACCTGGAATCTCAGTATTAAGGCATTAATTTCATTTGTTAGCATTGAAATTGAGCCTTCAAAATGGAATGAACCAAATCAAAAATAACTGCAATTCTTAGTAAGCATGTGGAACAGTAGATGCTAAGAGAAAAGATATTTTGCCTACACAAACACAAAAATAAGCTTTCTAACCTGATTCAGAGTCACTGCTATCTGAGGAGCTAGAATCACTGCTAGTGCTGCTGCCAGAATCTGAGGAGCTGCTGCTGCTGTCACTCAGTCTGCTTGGCCCAGTACTTGACTCAGCAATGTTTTCAACTGCAGGAGAAAAAGGAAGAATTCAGACCACCTGCAATGGAGCATTTTTCATATACAAGACTATGATCAACCTTGTTAGGTCTATTTTCCCATGTAAGAGTTCATTTTATTTCACTTCCTTATCTACTGCCCATTTAGCAGTGGACTTGGAAACAAAGGCCTCCCTCTAAGGAGGAGAGGAGTGGGATATACTAGCAGCAAGCTAGTTGAATTAATGAAATATCCAAGGAGAAACTGTAATCATGCAACTTACAATTCTGAAGTAGATTAAAACTGTACAGACTTAAGACAATTCAAGCAATATCCCCCCCATAAGCTTTCCTGTGGTTAAGAGCCTGTTTCTGTGCATGTTGCTACTGGCAGACTTTCCTGCATAGCTCTTTATCTACAGACAGTTTTTCTTCCCCTAGCCATGTGCACTCTCAAATTGCCATCTTCTGCCACCTCCCCACCATCTGACTATTTTGCATCTGCAAAATTGATTTAACTCAGCTTGTAATGATGTTGCAGTCAAACTGTTTTCAAAGTTTTTGCTCTGTGGAAGCTTTGAAAATGAGAAGTTACATGGATACCTGTTTCCCTGGATACAAGTCCAGACTTAGTTCTTGTAAACAAGCCAGATACCAGTTGTAAAGATTTTGTAACCAGCTTCTTCCCTCTCCTCACAACATATAGTTCATAATTGATTTCAGCTGCTTCTTTAAGATTTTCTTTGTAGGATATTTTCAAGCCATTATGTGTACCAGACAGGAAGATTTGACTGAGCTAATGCTGCATACAAATGTCCCTATGTCTTCCAGAGCTGCTTCTATCATTTCAGCTGATTTTACATAGGAGCTAAATAGATATTCAATAGAGGGCACTCACTGTTTTAATGAGGAACAGCTTGACTTATAATAGCAGCATCAGCTGCATTGATCCATTTTCAGCCCCTGATGAGAACCATCAGTAAGTATATAGCTCAAGTATGCACTGAATTTCTGGCTTTGATCTTGAAATGCATTATTGCCTAAAAAACTGTATTATTCTCCTAGGACACTTCCTTAAGTCTAAGATAAGACAGCACACCTGTCACTGATACACAGGTTTTGTTAGCATGACAGCATTAGTGACACTGCCACATAACAAGTATTACTGGAATTGGTTATTCTTGCATCTCTAAACCACAGAAAATGAATTGCAAACAAATAGACTGTGTGACCCTCCACACTCCCCATCATGTTTTCATATATAGTATAAGGGAATTGTTAAGTGTCTCAATCTCTGAAACTGCTACCATCTTTACCTGTAATAAAGTATTAAGTGCAGCAATAAGAAAGTTGCTTTAGATAGGACAAGTAACTGACCAAATTTGCTGCTGACTCCAGCTCATTCAGCATAAAAATAATCTTGAGACTAGCAGTGGGAAGCTTAAAATCCAACTATTCTGAAGAGAAAGTCCCAAACAGATACCTAACAGGACTAAACCCCAAGGGAAGAATTCCACTTTCAGCTATTTCCATTGCAAATGAGTAAAAGTAAGAGCCACATTACTCTTGGAGCTCTCCTTCTTCGGGTTTAGTTGACCATTGACATCCAGTAGTCTCTTCTCTAGCTCTTGTTTCCTTTCAAAATTAAGTTCTTCTTTTGACTTAGTTGGCTTTTTAGCTGCATGTGAAACAGAAGTTAACATGAAAGTAAACCAGAAAGCAAATCTAATGGGCTTTTAAAAACATCATTCACACTACATACCCTGGTTTCTTTGTTTCTTCCTCAAACAGGTTGCAACATATTTCTCTAGTTCTCTGAGTGTTGAAGCATTTAAAGTTTCAAAGTCTATCTCTATCTCATCAGGGTTAGAGTTCCTCAGTGCAGGTTCTCTTGACTGTATTATATGGACTACTTTCCCAAGCTTATCTCCAGGGAGTTTATTTATGTCCAAACTCAACTGTCGTTTTTCATCATAATTCATAGGTTTGGCACCATCTTCATCTTCTGACCTATGTGCCAACAAGACCTGCTGCATGGTTTTCTTTGATTGACTGCAGGAAGAAAGTACACTGCAGTAACAGCAGTTTAAAATAATTTGACACCCACACAAAGTCCCCACACTTACATGTTTAAGGACAGCTTTTTCTTAGATTTCTTCATGTGTTTCAGATTTTTCTTCTTTTGAATCAAGCTTTTTATTTCAGCTTTTTCCTTGTTTTTTATTTTCTCACTTTTAGCCTTTCCTTTTTTCTTTTCTGGTCTAGATAAGCATGCTTTGGTCAAAACCCACAACTGCTGGTGAAGAGCTTTAAGCTATCAAAAACAAAAAAGAAAACAAAAAAAAACCCAAAATGCTGATAATCATGGGCAATGTAGGAAGAACAATAAACTGGTCCTAAACATCACAGGAAATTTGTAGCAGCTGAGTGGATATTAATAGGATGTCTGCTTTCCAAATGAGATTTATTTTCCAAATATTTTACTATATTGTATCTTAGTCATAGCTTATGCATCTAGAAGGTGTAAGACTGCTTATTTCATGCAGACATTTATAATAGCATGTGTCTTTTAGCATTCTGTCAGGAATACACAAAAAAAATATACACCCCCCCCTCCCCCCCAAAAAAAACCCAAACAAACAAAAAAACAACAAAAAATCAAAACATTGTAGGGATTCCCAGCAGCCTCTCTAATTTCAGGAATTTGGGATGCACATAAATGCTTCATTAGGTTATATTTCTACAGCATTGCTGAATTCAGCAAGTGGGATTGGGCTCATGTATCTTATTTTGCAATATAAATTGGCTAGTTGGGGCATATTAAGAATTTTGGAGAAGAGCTTAACACAACTCAGGAACTGGAAGATGGACAGATGATGAGATGAGAAATCAGACACATTGAAATACCTCACTACTGTAAAGGTTGGCTTGTACACTTGCATTTGTCATGCTGCCTACATTCTTAAGTTGATGATGCTAGTCTGACAAGGACTGAAAACTAACAGAACAAATGCTAATTTCCCCCAGAGTTTATAGATACAGCAGCAACAGGGTAAAAAGTTATGTTCAACAGAAGCAACACCCATCCCACTCCTAATAGGAAGCATGGCTTTGCTTCACTAGTTAGCATGATGTACCTTCTTTCTCATACTGAGCTTTCTGAAGAAGAAATTAATTTTGTGTAGCTCAAAAGAGACTGAGGGTAACAACAATGCTTTTTGACCATGTGAAAGAAAGGACCCTGTTGGTAGAAGATGCCACCAAGCTACATGTGGAGTGCCTGGATGCTCTCATACCAAAGGAACACAGTTTTGTTTTTTAATAAGTTTGAGAGTCCTCTGAAGAAGTGGTAGGCAAGAGTAGTAGAACAATTGTTCACTTTTTATTTATGAGGCACTATTCACTTAACATTTGGCAGTGCTTGCAAACAGGAATAAAGTTCTGTATTAAAAATACAAGTTTCTAGAATCTTTTCAAAACTGATTTTTGTTGCTAAGCCTTGGAATAGACCATTGCAAGTGGCATTACCAGAGATCTTAAGTCACACATGTTAAGTATTAATGCTTACTTGCTCCTGAAGCTTTTTGAGGTGCACTTTTCTCTCCTCTTCAGAGTCCTCAGATGATTTTTCTTCTGATGAGTCATCATGACTACTTTCACTGGAATAAGCTGCTGTCATTTCTCTCACAGGCTGTGGCAGATGATCACTTGCAACAGGTTCATCAGGAATTTCAGCAAAGTGCATTTCAAAAACATCCTGAAGAATTAGGTTTGGGAACATCATATTTTTCAGACTTCTAAACACATTATGCAGCTACTACTTGTAGAACTACACAGCAGCACAGTAGTTCAGTAATATTAGTGGATTCAACATCAGGGCATTAAAAAAACTATTCTTTTTCAAGTCTGACTTGAAAGATCACCCACCTGAAGTTTTCTTGCCATAGCAACTATTTCATGGTCTGAAGAATTACATTTGTAGCAGCTCATGAACATTAATCTGACATCTGTAGCAAATTCTTGTATATCATTATATTCAAAATTATCCATTTTCTTCTAGAGGAAAAGAAAATTAAGGCACAATTAGTAGACAGCATCACCATGAACTAGCAGAAAGAAAGAAGGAACAAGAATTTTAACATATATATTCAGTTCAGCTTATATATCAAGACAGTAAATATTATTAAAAAATTATGGAAAATACCTGCATCTCATTTCAACATTGTCTCTTTAACAACGTAAGAGATTTTTTCCCCCTCTTTTAAACAGATTTGATTGTAATTGCTGGAAGGACTTTGTAGTAGTAGTTTTAGCACTTGGTCAAGACAACAATGTTTGGGTGGTTTTATTTGGTTCTAAGGTCAGCATCTGTTTTTGATTCTGTGCATGGTATTTACACAAAGCTTATTCCTTAATAGCTGGAGTCAAAATACTGGACGAGAAATTGGGAAATAACCTTTGTATTGGGCAAGTTAGCTTTCAAGATAATTCAGTAAGCTATTAAAATTGAACATTCTCCAAAAAAAGGAGAGCTTAACTGGGCTAAATACTTTACCCCATACAAATACACTCAGTGTTCACAGAGCACTATCCTCACATCTCTATCTAGAATGGTTGCTTTCCACTAAAAAGGTGAAATGTGTCCTGTAAACATCCAGTGTAGAAGTCCTAGGGCACTTCATCAAGAATATTGAGATCGAGGAAAAAGCAGAAGTTAACAGAACTGCATTCTTGTTTTATAGGGCATCAATAATACCACTGTGTGTACAGACAAACATTTAACATGCAGCATGCTTGGAAGTGCTTCATGGGGAGTACAATTCCCTCGCTACTTGCTTTAGCTTTTTCAGCAGTTAGGTAGATTAGCCACTACGTGTTACAACGAGACTCAGAAGACTTTCTTCAGTGACCTTGGCTAAGTTTGACAAACAGAAATGTATCTGGTTTCTAGGCCTGTTATGCATTTCATAGGAGAAACAGTTTTCATGACACCTTTTCAGCTAACACAAAAAGTCAAATTTCCCCAGAAACTTGGGGTAAGTTACTTACTTTAATGGCTCCTAGGTCTGTAGGACATTTGGCAATGGATTGGCTCACACCAGTGGAAAAAGATGCCACATCTACAGGTTTTATGAAAGGCCATGCATATGCTGCATGTTTCTTTGAAAGCATTTCTTTAAGTATTGCATTACAATGTTTTAGTTGTTTTGACAACTGAATCTTTTTAATAATTCCAGGTGGCTGTTGAGAATCTGGAAAGGATCTCTTTAGAAGCTTATATGTTGCCATACATTCATTTTCACCTCTGCATGCTTTTACAGCTTTTCTTTCATTAAACATTGCAGAAGATTCACCACTTGCTGTGCCTATTGAAGTAGTAGGAGTTGTAGTGTCAGCCTTTCTTTTCACACCTTTTTTTGCCTAAGAAAAAATATACAAGTGAGCGAATGTCAGTAAGAGAACGGTCAGTTTTAGATTATTCTTTTGTGTGTGTATGTGTAGTCCAAAAAAAGTGTCAGAACTTTTACAGCTACTGAAGTCAGAGCAGAATGCAGCAATTCCACAAGCTTAGACTAAAAACCTAGAAGGCATTACAAGACCAGCGCACCAAGATCCTTGTGGAGCTTCAATAGGCTCCTACAATCTTAGATGTAGAGAAGTAGATGTACTTCAGATGATCTGACCACATCTGTCTGTGGTCAGATTTTAGCCATTTGTGAGGATTCCAGGTTATGGAATTACCTGCAAGTTGACAGCCACAGGCAGGGGAAAACTACTGCAATTCATTTTGGAAGAGGGCCTTATGTACATGGTTTATCTCTGTTTTTCTTTAACTGGTATAAGTATTTGGTTTGGAAGCCATATAATGTGTGTTTTGTCATCAGTGTTCAGACTCTACGTGAGTGAAGTGTAAATATACACTATAAGAGAGCCTGGCAAAAGTGCCTATTCCTCATTGGCAGAGCAAAACCAAAACTGAGTCAATACAGGAGTGTACATGAGTGCATCTGTGAGCTCCAAACACCTTCCAGGCTAGTTACGCAGTGTTTAAGCAAACATGCTAATTTTTGAAGAACCAAGCCTTTGATTTACATATGAACCATGAGAAATTATTAAATAGAACTTAGAGCTTTATTTTATTATCCCCAAGGTGAAGTCTGTAGAAGTATATATAGTAATACACTTCAAGAATGATCATCTTAAACTTATTTTTGTTTCTTTGAGAACATTTAAAAATTCCGTTTATAAGAAAAGATGTGCCAAGCAATCATCCCAATTTCTGTTTAGTTTCCAGAATTAGTACTGGCCCAGTTACTTAGCAGAGATACAAAAGATTTGATAGAGATCTCTTACAATCTTCTGTTAAAACAAAAGTTTCAAAAATATACAGCAATAAGCATGGCTCCTAAGGTTTTGCCATTAGTGCCTGAAGGAGAAATTTCAATCTTTCTTTCTGAAAGTTATTTGAGGAAACTTACTTTCGTTATAGAGACTGCAGTTGGCATTAAAGCAGTCAGCTGAGCTGCAGACAAAGGAGCCAGTGTAACCTGCTGTCGCTCTTGAGTCATCACTGGAGGCTGCTCACCGCTTTCAATTTGTTTCTCATTTGTGCTTTGCTCATTTGAAGTCCCAGGGTTGAGCTGCCATGCTTCTGGTTATTTTAATACAAGACATTTTAGAATTTAAGTCTTACATGTTGCAGTTAATTTTTTTCATGGTCAAATTGACCAGTTGTCAACATCACCACTCTTCTGTACAGCAATGTCATAAATAAATGCGAACGAGTGTTTTTTACTTAATGGCAACATTGGTATCCTCCTCTACTCCCACCTTTAGTGCTTCAGCTAGAATATTGTGCCAAGTTACACATTATTTGGCTTCAAGAAGATGCCCATTACCTTCAGACCAAAGATTAAAGAGGCATCGCACTACACTATATTGTAAAAATGTTCTTGCCAAAGTATCAAGTTGTTTTCTACAAACACAAAGACCAAGCACCAAAGAGTGCAGACTGCATCATGTAGGTTCATGTTTCCTAAGCATAGTTAATACCTGCATATGTTGCTCAGCAATATTACAGATCTCCACTACTGAGATCAGAGAACAGTTTAGACAAATGCTTTTCTCTGTTTGATTTGGCTGATAATTCATGTTTTTTCCAGCTGTTACTCTGTTTAGTTCCCACAGACATTCACACCTATTAGTTTATATAACACAATGCTGAGCAGCATGACAGTCTCTGAATTGGAAATTGGTTCCTTTTCTTAAAAAAACCAAACCTTTAAATTAAAAAAAAAAAAAATCTTCTAAAACCTTATAGCCAGTATCATTAATTTGTCTGACTGTTCTGGAAAGAGTAGAGAACATCCAAACTTTTCCAGGGTTGAGTTGTGACAAAGAGGATTTCCTGTTTCCAGTTTTACTTACTTCATATATTACAAATTCAGTGTACAATACAGGCCTTACCTTTTGTCTTCTTTGCTTTTCTTTTTCCTTTATTGGGACACACTAATCTTTCTTCTGGTGGCATATTGGCTATTTTCTGCATAAACACTTTTTCTAGTTCTTCGGCCATAAACACAATGTCATCACCTGGCTGAAAAATATGGTCAGTACCATTCAGTAAAGGAGAGGCTACAGTAATGGGAGCTATCTCGTAAAACAACCAGGCTAGAGAGTCCTGCCCCAGTCCTGCAGATTGAAAAAACAGTGACCAGTACCAGAGAGATCTAGAAACTATTACCATCCCCACCCCTGCAACTCCCTTTAAACCAAATTACTTCACCATTGAAATACTTTTTCTCTCACTGTCCCATTGAAAAATCCTCCTTTACCTCTGGCATACTTCTACAGCAAAGGCCAAAGGGGGCAGATCTGCAACTCCCTTATTTACCCCTGTTCTGAAGAAGCTGTTGAAGCTCAAAGATACTAAGATGCAGCCAACAAATATCCTAGCAGAGGGAGATGCTCACACTTCATTAGGTTAAACTTGTTGAAGGAACAGAGCACGGCTCAAGGTTGCTAGCCTTGGACTTGTACAGCAGTGACATAGTGCTTGCTGTTCACGAGCTCTGCAGCTAAACCCCAGAGATTTTGGATGTGGAGTCCTTGTGCAGAAAAAAAACTATACACTCAGTTGTTGGAACAGCAAGCAAGACTTCACTTACGTGTCCTCAATCAATCCTAGCTAAAAAAACCTCCCCAACATTTCAGAGTAAAAAGTTTAAAAAAATAATGAAAATGTCTATTTTCTAATGTTCTAATAAGCATGTGCTTGTTTTAGACTCATTTGCATCTTTCAATAGAACCAATTACTGGTAAGAGTTGGTGTTCCACATACCTTGTTGTACATGTAGCAGTTCCAGAACATAGTTTTAAAGTCTTCAATACATTCTGCAGCTCTTGTGTAATAATTGTTTTCCAGGCGCTTTTTTATGGTGCCTAAGTCCATAGGTTTTTTTATGATAGTGTAATAATCCTGTGGTATTGAAAGAATAAGTCACCAAACATATCTTAATATTAGGACATGAAGATTTTTACACATTTAGTTATGAAAGCTAAATTGCAAGAAATAATTACGTTAGATTAGAAGCAATGTTTTATTTAAAGGAAAACCTTCCCCTATAGTTGTACGTACCAAAAATGTAGGTGTTCAGGAAATCTTCACCTTATATTTTGCCCTTTTTCTTCCATGTAATATATATTATTCAAAGCCCCAAAGAATATTTATTTCAATTTATTTCAAGCCTATTTCAATAGGCTCAATGGTAGTAGTACTTATTAAAAGTATATGCACTTTTCATTTGTTATGTCAAAGCCCTTTACACAAAGCAGCACTCCAGTTTACAGAACAGAGGAAAAAGAAGCCAAAACTTCAATACAGTCTCAGTCACTAACAAAAAGAAGCTACCAAGTTGTCACAATTTTTGTCCAAATACTTTATCCCTGGTTATATTGGCTCTCCTCTTAGGCTTGGCCTAGTGAAAAAGTGCCAATATGACTGAAAGGCAGCTGGAATGGGAACTGTCATGATTATTTTAGTAGCACAGCTAAAACCTTGTGAGTGAGACCATGAAGCTGTTTCCCTGATGGTGCATTTAAGAAATTGGAATGGAAATATCCCCTCTAAGTTCACATATACATTGTAACATACACATGCTAATTGCACAAAGTACCTACTACTTCTAGAGTGTTCTAAAGCCGTCTTAACAATCCTAACAATGTTTTGGTGAAATAGAAAAGCTAAACAAATCAGAGTGCAGGCTATTTATTTTATCAAAACAAAAATGCAACTAATAATTGAGTATTGTCCATTCTGCATCTTCTAACATTTGGAGGAAAAATGCAAAGGGGGCAAATACTTTTATTGTCCTTGCCATGGAGCCAGACATTTGCTTGTTACTGTGCAATGGCTAAACTAATAAATATTCTGAGAAGCCAAGATGCTGCCTTAGAAATCCAGAGGCAGAACTGGTCTGAGGCCAGCTGTAAATGTTGCCACTACTCTGATGGAATGTCTCTTAATATCACCCTTAACTAACAGCTACTTCCAAGAAAGAGGAAGGGTAAGAAAAGACAGAGATAAGTCACTTTGACTGTGCTTTTGTACAAACTGACCAAATGAGTTTATCACAAGAAACAGCCACAGACAAAGGCTTTTGTCTAAACAAAAAACTGCTCTAAACAGAACCAGTGAGTTAGTAGAATTAGTCTTGAAAATTTGTCAGAAATTAATATTGAGGCTTAAGCTGTTGGAGGGGTTAAAAATACAATAATCCAAGGGAAAGTATAATGGTTTCATTTAACACCTTTCTATTTATCTAGCAAGAGCAGCATCTTCCAGGTAATCTGAAACACCATTGTGCCAATCATCTATGTTTTCATTTGACTGAAAAACATCCAAAACTGGAGTCTAAAAATACCTGTATGAAAGCTATGTATTGCAAAACATTCTAGTCATGCACTTTGTTGCAATTAAGTTGTAGCAAAAATAACATACATACAGCAGAACAGAATTAATTTAAGCATCATATCTTTTTCATGGAAGGATGTTCCTCCACTATGGTATGATGAGAACCATAGCTTTTTTTATTTCCCTATTTTTGCGGGGTATTTATTTTCTCTAGAGACTTCAGAGTAAAACAATTTGAAATTGACAAATACTATGGGTGTAATGACTTCTCAGCAGCAAAAACGCTTCCAGATTTGTCTGTTTACTTCAGGGTCAATCAGATCTGATTTTCCATCAAAAAATATTTGACATTAAGGCTGCCTAATATTAAAAAAAATACCCAAAGGCAAAAGAAATATGCATCATATGCAGTGTTAATAAATATGTCTAAACCAGTAGACAAGTCTGAACACTTAGACAGAAAGTCTAAGAGGCTAGTTTAAGCATTATTATTATCCCTTAGAAATACTGATTTACTAGTTCCAGATCAGAAAAATGAGCCAAAATGCAGCATTTCTCTAGAAAGAGAACACTTTTCTTGTATACTTGGATTAATGATAGCAGTTCAATAGCAAAAATAGTCTTCCATAATCTGTTGCATTAGAAAAAAACCCGTTTAACATTAATTCCAGTAATTTACATATTAATGCTCCAGTTCCAAAATGGTTCTTACAGGCAGGTTCAGTGCTGCTGCATCTACAGGTTGCTGAAACGGCCAGGAAAAGTTGTGTCTCCACATGGCTCTCATGACCACCCTCTGTAAGTACTGAAGTTGGTTTGTTTGACATCCACTACTTCTGTTATTTATGTATTCTGGTGGAGGAGGGTTAATAATAATGGAACGGTGCTGGCTTTGAACAGACATCTCTAGTGAGTTTGTATATCCACTTGTTCAAAGGTCATTACACATCTAACCTGAAGGGAACAAAACAGAAGTATTCAGTGCAGATATCTACATTTAGTGCTGCTTACACGTTCACTTTTGTTTGTAGAACATCAATACTGTAACTACAAGCATACCTTTGTGTTCTAAGCAAGACACTGGTTTTAAAGTGCATATCTGGACATACTGCACCTCTAGAGTCTAGGGATGCATACCAGCTTTCTCCTAAAAAAAATCTGATAGTCTGCTTTTCATAACAGAATGAAATATTTAATGAGGTGTGAAAAAGGTCATAATAAGGTAAATAGCTACTGTAACCAGCACACTGCTACAACAGTACACATGGCCTACTCTTACAACTGTAGCATCTCAGCAGATATTGGTGATCACACATCTTATATTTTCATTTGTTTATTTCAGTATCCAAAGCACACCTCTTCTGAGCTCCTGAAGCCTTCACCTTAGCTAGTAAGAGTAAATACTATTTGCACCCCCAGATATCATTAGCTAAATGCTAATCCTTTCACCAAAATATCTACCTTAGAAGGAAAAGATCCAGATACATACAGGATCTGCCAGCATTAGAAGAAAAGTTCTGAGGTAGTTTTAAGTACCTCACAACCCAACCAAGCCCATCATACACTATTTTCAACTCTTAGTATACACTATCGTTTTTTCCTGCTTTTTTTCTGCCAGAAAACCCCCACACTAGATGATATCAAGTGCAAGCTGTTCATCTTCCCTATTTGAAGCTCTGAGGCTAGAAATGGAAGACAAGAGTAAAAGAGTACAGTGTGAACTTGGCAAAAAATCTTACAGCAAAAGCAGATAAATAACTACATTTAATACTTAAATAAGAACATAATATAATCTCTTGAACATTTTGTAAATTAGTACAGCACAGTCTAGAACAAAATCTAAAACTTGGCATCAAGAGTGCCAAGGAAACCAAGAGAATGAAGTTTTGTGTACATAACAGTGTCTTAGGCCTGGATACTTGGTTTTTGAAACCTGAATTTACGCAGTAAAAACTAACTTCCATGCTAACAGGAGACCTAAGACTACACCTTCTAAACACAGCCACAAGTCTGTTTACTACCTCCCCCTCCAGCTCCCCAGTCACAGAAGACTCTTCCCTATCTTAAAATAAAACTTATTTTTGCATACTGAAGCAAAAGTGTGATCAGATTCCAACCAGTTAAGGTTTTTTGATATTTTTCAAAGCACCCCTTCCCAAACCCATGTGTTCTTGAGCTGCTGAGACAGGTCCCAAGAGCCAAGTAGTCTTAAAAAAGAAGCCTAGAATGTTTCCTTAAGACCCAGTTTGAAGTTTTTAGCTAACCTGATGGAAATGTGGTTTTAGTTTAAGAGTAAAAAGCAAATAGCTGACGTGAATTATATTGCTAGAGAAGTCAAGGCTTTTGGCAAAATATCACATCTTGCGAGAATCAATTTTTTTCCTTTTTTTTTTTTTTTTTGGTAAGGAGATTATTTGCTATCAGTAAGTGTTCTCTAAAAGCATGCATTAAAGAACCTCCTGAAAAGACATTTATTTCCTCTTGTTTGAGCTCACTATTACAGCTATCAGCATAAAACCTGTATACATCATATAGTGGTCAAGAACAGCAGCTTGAAAAAATATTAACATAACACATACAGAACAAAGACAGACAATGTAGCAGATTCTACACACTAAGAGCATTTCATTCTTCAAAGCCTTTTTAACACATTTTGTTTAGGTGATTACCAATAATCACACTGAAGAGCCATAAATAACATTGGAACCTTCCTCAGGTAATTATATTAAGACTACACAGAACAGAGCACAACCTTCTTAATGCAAGTAGCACCATCTCTTCTTTCAAAAGGACAACTGTTTCCCTAAAGACACCCACAAAACAGCATTTTTATATGTTTAGGATCTCTCTTGGGATACATCAAACAAACCTTAGTTTTGAAGATAATCCATATAAATATTAGGTGTTGAGAAAACACAACTCACTTCCTTCCCTCCTAAAAGATGAAGGAAGAAGAGAGCTTTAGAGGGCAGACAGAGTAGTCTTTATAACCTACTCACACCCTCATCTTGTTCTCTAACAATAACAAACACCTGCAGCCCTAACTAAAACCTGCTCTATCAAGGGTTGTCCTTGGGAAGTTATCAACTGAAAATAGGAGCAGCTGCTAAGGGCTAAAGCACACCAGATGGTTATTGATGCCAGACCTGCTCTCCCTGTAGTCAATAAGACAAGGTAGAGAGATGCAAGAAGGGGAGTGGATATACTTAGATGAATTTTGGTTTGATTTTCTTACCTTACCTTCTAAGTCTTAAATTTAACATGATGGGAATGCTTATGTTTTATCAATTATCCTGGGTCACGCTCGGTTATGGTATAAGAAGATTGCATAAATAGTGAGTCTATTTAGGAGTGGTACAGTAATCATATTTTCCTTCTCCCCACAGATTCGTTAGTTAAATTAAAACCCAAATCTATTTAGTAAATGCACAGTAGTATAAAAATGAGGACTAGGTTATTTCATAATAAATTTCATTTGTTGTCATTAAAACCACAAATACTTGGAATTTAGCCAGCTTATTTTGAATTTTGGCTGTTGACTAAGCATTTGTTTCTCTCGGTACACCTAAAAAGTTTCATCCCCAGCATGCTTTAGTACAAGACAGGTCTGCAAAAACAGATTTATATTTATTTTGTTGTTCCATTCATGTGTATGCTCTAGCTTGGGATCAAAACCTGCTTGGATTCTTACCATGAAGGTGATTAATCCGCATGCTTTTTTTATTTCCCTTTTCTTTTCACCAGGATGTCCTGGCGACTTTGAGACTGTTGCTTTGAGATTGCTGCCCTCACAAACACGTGAAACACAAACAAAATTGAAGCCTTGTGATTGGATATTTTGATTTATTTTAATTTATAAGAGTTGAATTGTATTTCCCAAAGATGATCACTTTCAGCATGTTAAAATTAGTGAGAGCATTAAAGCACTGCTTCACCTAGTGAATGCTGTATGATAGGACCCCTAACTATGCAAGTAACAAATACTTAAAGAACCACAGAAACAGAGTAACAGGAACTGAAGCTCCCCACAAGTAAATGTGATTGCAGGAGTCAGCTTTGCATCACACAAGAAATTGAGGTTAATGACTACTGCCTTATGTATAGGCCAAATATGGCTATTCGATAGCTTCCTAAATTTGGATCAACCCCACTAGCTTCAACAGAGTTGCCTTAGGTTTTCATCAGGGTAAATGATAGCAAAATGTCATTTCCTTATGCTGTTTAACTCACTGTATCATTTTCCTAGATATTTATAACTTTGTTCATCTGTGAATCTATGGCAGAGTACCCATGAAAGTTGAACAGGCATGTAGAGGAAATGACAGTGAAAAAAATTAATCCATCCCAGAAAGTTGCACTATTCCTTCTTGCTTTCTCACCCATTACCTTGTTCTCACACCAAGAGAAATCTAACATTTCGTTCACCCAGCCTTCAGCTAGTGTCCAATCAAGGGTTATTGCGGAATGGTGCCTGACTGGGGACATTTTACATCATCACCTGATGCAGCTGGCAACTCTCTATTTCTCTCACTGAAAATAAATTTCTAAACTCTTTTATTACAATTGAGTCAATTATTTCTGAAATTCAGCTGGTGAGATGCTCGCTGCACCCCTGCTGTGGGTCTCCTGGTTTTCGCCAGCCTGTGAATAAGCAGTCTCCTCTTCCTTGCTCTCCCTTCTGGGACTTCAGCTTCTTGCCCAAAACAAATGTGTCCCTCCACCTGTTCTGCTCCTGCCTGGCCTGATTGTTCATTGGATTGGTAAGAGGTATCTGCTTACTCCTTGGATCTTCCAAGTTTTTTTCTTTTCCCATCATTCCTTAAAATAATTTCACTGTGGTCAGGCCTTCATTTTTGATGGCCAGCATGTTTATGTGCTTTCAGAGCTCATAACTGGATGTAGATGTGGGGGCTGCTCTGCTTTGAAAGGGAGGTATCCTATAAAACTTCCATTCCTCTGTAAACTGAGCTGGAAAAGAAGCCCTCAGTTACTAGGCTTCTCTGTATAGAACTTTAATGCATTATTCTGAAAAGTTCAAGCATATATCAGTTCTTTGTCCCATCCCATGACCTTTGGCCATCTTACAGAGAGAATGGGAAAAATTTCAAACTCCTCTGATGTGGAAAAGGCAACTCTTTTTATTGTGTGTAAAATTAGCAGGATGAAATTCTCAGCATGCTTTTCACAACCAAAGATTTAAATAGCTTGGCAAGGAAAAATGACTGGTTTGTTCAGTATATTTTTGTACTCCCCAGGATGTTGATACTCAATATCAGCACTAAATCTGTGGTTATTAGAACTAACTAGGGTGCAAAGAAAGGAAACAAAATAGTTTACTAAGTCTTATTTTCACCTTTTTTTTTCCTTCATGTGATGCCCTTTATACATATTTCAGGAAATAAGCTGTTCTTTTCTAGGAAGTCCTCTATTGTTTTCCTAAAGCAACAATGTATTATAAAATACTATGTGTTTAGCCATAAATTAGGGATCCAATTTCTGTTATGCAGTTATGGTGTGGCTGTGCTGCTGTTATATGATAAAACCCAAAGAATGTTAGTGGCCCTTCCATTTGTATCAAAGTTTGGGTTCTCCCTATGCTGTCAAGCTCTTCTTGTGCTGTATGAGAAACTGAGGGTGGAAAAGATGCATCCACAGCCTTGTTGCTCACTGAATTGAATTTGTTAATTTGAATTTGTTAAATTGAATTTGTTTGAGTCCCTAAAAAAATGTTTTTCTGAGCATAATTTGAATTTTTAAATCCTCCTCAGCAGTGGCTTTATGCAAGCTGAGATGGTTCTATATTACAGCTCGCTAGGGTAATGTACATGTTACTAATTACTGTGCCTCAGCTGAAACATAAGAACTTTTCGAACAGCTTTAACACAGTTAAATAAAGCTATTATGTGTTCATGCCCTTCATGATTTAAGCTAACCCAAAGCAGATCCGACTAAAATGAAATTCAGCAGTCATTTCCATGAATAAAACTGGCTCAAACTTATGCTTGAAATGCAAAACTTGAGGTGATGATTGAGTAGTTACATCCCCAAGCTATGTGCCTGATTTCTCTGTAAGAGATTATACCCTTGCAGCAGAATTGCATAAATTTATACTTTCATGAGCTCTTATCCTTTCAAATCCCAGATCATTCACCAGGTACCAATTGGAGATCCTTAAGAAAATAGTTCTCTATGTTTCCTGATGCACTGTTGCAGTTTTCTGCCAGCAGATGTCAGCTCAGAACTGGTGAAAGTTTATTCTGCTTGTTTCAAGGTAATTAGAATCAGCGGCTCTGTCAAAAGACTTTGGCCTTTACTGTTAATATCAGATTGCTTGTTCAGAGCATCAGAAATCATGATGTCATTATTCAGACACTGAACATATGACCAGTGTGACTTTTGCACACTTGGTGACATTTGTAAAGAGAGAATTCAGCCTGAATTCACTGCGATTGAAAGAATAAAGCCAGGTAGACAGTTATTAAACTTTAAGGAAAAATTTTTCAAGATCAGATTCTGATTCCAAGTTAACTCTGATTTTAGATTATGCTAAGAAACCAGGGGAAAGAACCACCATGTTGCAGAGGGTGGTAGTAATTTGTGGAAACCTCTACACTGCCAGAAACAAAATTGCTGGAGTGTTGCAATGAGTCCTTGCCCCAGTAAACTGGTTGTCCCTGTGAGAAAATGTAAGGGAGGGATGTGCTTGCTGCTGAGATTTTTTTTCCCCCCTTTCCTAGAACTGTAGGACTAGTTTGTATATGTATATGGTTGTAGTTTGTATATGTTGCTGGAACAGCATTTGAGAGGCAAACCTTTGACCACTGGTCTTTATAGTAGCATGGCATTGTACATGCAAGCACCTGCTGAACAGGAGGAGCTGTGCTTCTCTATACACTGTGCAGACAGCTGCTGTAGCACTGCCTTTGCTTGCTTGATGGCATCTGCTCTGCAGGCAGATAGAAAGACTGATTACATGTTCTTGGGGCATGGTCATGCTTCAAGGTGTTCTGTATTTTGTGAGCAAGCATGGGACAGTCAGTCTTACCTTCAGAAATTTCTGCTTCAGGGATACAAGTATGGTATTAGTGTGTTCCCACACTTTCCATGCTGCTATAGCTATTTCTCCTGAGGACTCTGGAGGTCTAGCCCAGAGTGCCTCAGCCACGGAGCTGTGCTGAGTTGGTCTGTGGTACAGGAAAGCTTGCTGTGCCCCGTGAGGCAGTGACTTTCAGCCCACTGTAATGTCCTGATAGGTGTGCTTCGGAGTCTTGCCTGCTCAAGTTCATGCTTTAGAAGTGGGCTGACTGCTCACACTTGCCGGTGAGTTGTTTATGCTGTGGAGTAGGTATTTGCTATAATCATTGGCATTTTCTCCTTGAAATACAGAAGGCACAGGGCATGGAGGACAGACAGGGACACAGGTGTGTGAATGCTGCAGTTACTGTGCAATACTGTGAAGGGACCTGGCTTTGGGACCATAGAATCATGCAATGGCTGCGGTTGCAAGGGAGCTTAAGGATCATCTGCTTCCAACCACTGTGCCATGGGCAGGAACAACTTCTTATAGGGCAGGTTGCTCAAAGCCCCTTTCTATCTAGCCTTGAACACTGCCAGGGTTAGGTCATCCACAATTTCTTATGCCAGCCTGTTCCAGTGCCTCACCACCATCACAGTAAAGATTTTCCTCCTAACAACTAAACTAAATCTCCCCTCTATTAGTTTAAATACCATCCCCCCATGTCCTGTCACATTATTTGGGATGGGCTGAAGCCATGTTGTTGCAGACATCTAGGAGAACCAACAGTTTTGTTCCTGCATTCAAGGCCAGCCCTGACACAGTGCAGCTGTGTAGCCTTGGATGGAACTGGGAAGAGAGCAGTGTGAGAAAGGGCAGTGAGGAACATCATCAGGATCTCCCTCTTTTGGCTCAGATCTGTACCCTTGCCTGAGCTATGTGGTACGTGTACCCATTCCTGGCCATATCTTTGCTAGTCCTGATCCCCAGCTGGCTCCCTGGCTTTACCTGGGACCTACTTGGTCACCACCAACTTCTCTGACAATCACTAGAATATCAGCTGACCCTGGTTACTGTGGCAGACCTGCTCTTCTCACCTTGCCTGGGACTTTGGTATGGGGGTCCTGCTGGTGAGGCCACTTACTTGTGCTTACTCAGCCTGGTGGAGCAGCAAGCTCCTGCTGCTCTCTGACACTAACCTACTGCTATCAGATGATTATCACAGGCTGATTTATCTTCTGTAGATTACAAATCAAAATTTAAAAATACATGTATAAATTAAAATTAAAACTTGTCTTGGAAGTTCAAGTTCTCTCTATTAGGACCATGGAGTCTGTTAAGTGATTAATGAAGTGTCTCCTCAAAATTCATGAAGATAAGAATTTATAAAGTATTTTCAGAGATAAAGCTTTTGAACTGTTAAGTGTCTTACAGATGGCATATCTGCTCCCACTTGATCCTCTAGAAAGAGAAAATGGATACATAAAATTCCGAGAAAACATTATTCCTTATTTTGCAGACAGCAGCCTAAGTCAATGCAGAGTTGTGGATGTCAATACAATAAATTCAGAAAAGCTGAGCTGCACAGTTCCAGTGTCTTTAGGAGATTAACTGACTGTTTGTTTAAAACCTTATTTCTAGTGACCTTGCTCCTTACCACTTATCATTTACGTGTTATTACTTTTTTTTTGTTTTGGAGGCAGGGAGGTTCCTCACTATTGCTCTTGCTCAACAAATGGAACTTTTTTAGCATCAGAGGGCCAGGTATAGTAGAACTGGCTGTAAATGTTTAACAGTGGCAAGAGGTGATTTTGTTGAACTGCATAAAGGTTGATGCTGGTGACAAAAATCCATTTGGGTACCAGTGTTCTCAGGGCCCTCTATTAGACTGAGTTAAAAACTGTAGACCCAGAGGTATTTCTATATGGTGTGCTTTCAGGAGCTATTTAGAGGGCTTGTTTAGGGGGCTGATACGGGCAACCAGAAAGTCCCATTATTCCCGGGGCTGGCTCAGGATGGATGGGGAATTAAGATATACCCTGCATACCTACTTCCAAGGGGCCTAGGAAGTGAGTTTCTGAGGGGAGCCATAAGGGCTTGAACACTTTCAATAAAATTTTCATTAGCTTTAACTATACAACCATCAGTTAATTTGTCACAGGCTTTATGTTTTATAGGTTTAAGGAGATTTTTAGGTGTTAAGTGACCATATGTTTTACAGGCTTTATGTTTTAGATGATTATGACATTTTGCAAGCTTTTTATAGCTTAGTAATTAGTTCCTTGGTTCTTCTGCATGTGCAGAACCCATATAGCAATGTATTTTAATAACAAACCAAATCATTAACTATTCAATTAAAGCCAACCATTTTAAGCCTACTAGGTACTTGTTCACATACAGAGAAAATAACTCATGTGACATATGATTTGAAAAGGTATGTATCTTTATGTGCTCAAAGAATTTAAAATAGCTATAATGAAATTACATGAGCCACTAATAATTAGAATAATGAAGGTCAGTCCCATTGGTAATGGATATCTGAAGAACTCTGCATTCCCAGACTTCAGCAATTTTTACAATCGCTTATGTGAAGTGGCTTGAAGCTGAGCATATGGTGCTGGTGCTTCAGAGCAGTGTCACTGGCATTGAAGCTGGTAGAAAAGCCACAATGAAGCCATGCGTGCAAGCTCTCATCCCCAGACTGGTGACTGATTTCACAAGCACGAGGTTCTGCTCCTCAGCCTCTATTCTTCTACAAGGAACTTGCCCTGCTGTTTCTGCCTGTTTTCTGTGGAAAACTTATCCAAGGCCCGCTTGACTTTTCTCCATTGCTAAACACTCCCTGCTCTGTGCATGTCAGCAGCAGCTCCTGCTATTAGCATCCACAGGCACATTATGTTAAGGACAGTTTAATAATGTTAGAGCTTGGCCTTCCTCTATTACCAGTGCTGGTTCTAGCTTTGTTTCAGGCCAGAGAACTCCTGGAGAGCACAACAGTTGCTAAAATATCATAATGGAAAAAAGAACTAATATTTGAGGCCAGTGGGAATATTCCAGCTCTCTGTGCCAAGGAGCCTGTGAAGGGAGCAGTGTATCTCCAAATGGAGAGGCTTAGTAAGTGACCAGCCCAGTCCTGGGGAGTTTGCCCAGTCCAGAAATCTGATAGCCTGTCACTGCTCTTTCTCTAATAGGTAATGCTGACCAGCATTATTTATTAGGGAGGAGGAAGGATAACTCCATGCTGCACTGGGATGCACAGGCTTGCTATCAGAATGGCTTCTCCTCCTTCATGCTCTTAGCTGTGCTCTGCAAATAAATGAGGAAGGATAAACAGTGTGGATTTGCAGCTCTGTTCTTGCAATATTAACAGTCCTTGTGGGAAATGTTCATCACTGTATAAATGTGGTGATATGTGACTTTTCCAGAAGTTGAAGTGTTGTGATAATTAAAGCTACAGTCTGTAGAAAGGGAATGAGGAACCTCACATGGGAGGAGATGAGAGAGAGGTCCTTGCTGCATTCCAACTCTTGCAGCTAGGACTGTCCCAGCTTCTGCATGTGGCCACTGCCTGAAGCTGAACAATTCCTATAGGGGCTTTGAACTTGGAAGGTGGCAAAGGAGAATAGAGTGTTCAGGTTGAGAATGCATCCTGAGTGCTCCTGACCCAGCTTCAAAGGTTGGAATGGGCAGGGGAGTGTAAGGAGAGATGTTTCTGGAAATGAGAGGTGCCTAGATTCAGGACTCTGATACTCAGTGAGAGCAAATAATGAGACAGAAGAGAAGGGGATTTTGGCAGAACCTTTCTTTTTACTTTACAAAATGGAGAGATTTTTAAATTATATAATAGTATTTAAATAATTGTGTGGAGGATTTATCCCCTCCAGCATGAAAATCTACTGTGCATATTTGGTTTTCTTCATGGGAGGGTCAAAGTATGTTAGAATAATCTTTTTTAAAAAATTTTGAGGCTTTTTGTGGGGAGAAAAAGCTGAGGGCAAGTTGTAAATGGGAAAACTGATTTTTTTTTGAGATAAATGGCTGGCTGGAGTCTGTTGTAGTAACTTGTGTAATACTGACAGCAGAACCTGTTTATCTAACTTTTGTTTATTATTATCTAGCTTTCTGAATTTTTAAACTTCTGTTTCAACATATTGAGAATTCCCATTTCATTTTCACAAGATGCTGTATTTTGCATGATGTATTTGGCTGCATTGCATGTGTAGGGGTTACAGAAAAGGCATTATGTGTACATTAGTGCTGTACCTTTATATTTATCTATATGCCAAGATTAATCCAAGATGCAGTTATGTTTTGCCCAGAGCAATTGTACCAATGAACCTTAACCCTGATCGTAAGAGACTTACTCTCTGTTCCTGTGACAGTTTGTTTATTCTTCACTTCAGGGTCTCTTTTGAGCTAAAACAGCCATTAAGAGCAAATTGTTCTGGACAGCTTTTCTGCCTCCAAGTAGCAAAAAATGTGCAACTTATTTTCATTTCTTCCTACACCTTTTCCAGGTGATTCTTAAAAACTTAAGTCCACTGTGGTATCCATCCAGCACTTGAATGTTCTAAATGCAGAGATATTACTCATTACCAGTGTGACCTTTCACCATTCCCTATTCAGCAGGGGACAAATCCCACTGTACTTTGTGTACATATTATTATGAATACAATAATGTCCATATTGGAGGTAAAAATGCATCCAGATATTTTGTACATTTTCAGTTATTTCTGCAGTTTCTTGTGCTGTGTGAATGCCAGGTGAAATTACAGCTGTATTGTAAAAGAATGTTATGTGTTAAGAGTTTCATCCTAAAATAGATCTAAACCCCTGTAATTCTGTGGAAGGTGTAAGTGCTCTATATTCATTTGAGTATTTGATGAATCCAATTAATCAACTTAATCATTAAAATTAATAGTCTCAAAAAATGAATGAAAATATATTTCTATATTAAACAGAAAATAGTTTTTTACTTCATTATAAACAAATATATTATCTGTGAAAGCATAAAAGAAAAGAAATGAAAAGGATTGTTTGCCTGTAGTACAATGGAGATATCAAGGGAAAACTGGAGCTTTTGTTAAAGTTAATAAGAGCTGGATCAAACCTAGGATTTCCTACAGCTCTCATGAGGCACCACAGCTCTTGACTTCACTAGTCAAGAATTAAAAATGAATAATTATGAAATATATCTTTCTCTTCACTAAAGAAGAAATAACTCCCAGGTAGATTTAACATGGTAAAACTTGCTTTATGAAACCTTTTTTAATTAACCAGATACCTTACATTATTTCAGGTCCTCCTGTTCCATTTCTTCTTATAGGAGGACTACTGAAATGGAAACGAAGGTCAGTTTAGTAATATAAAACTTAATTTAGGATTATATCTCAAATGAAAAGTTAATGAGAAATAGAAGTATAATTTTCTTTCAAGTTAAAATCTTAAGTTGGCAGTGCAAATAAGTTTATAGTAAAATAATAAATTAATTACTGCTCTTTGAAAACATATTTTCTTGAATTGCAGTTGCAGCATAACACTAGAAAATTACTGGAAAGGAAATGGAATTTTTGCTTTGTTTGCATTTTCACAGAGATTTTTCTATGGCTGCCACAGAACAGAGACAGCAATTACTCCTGTAGTATGGCAGATACTCTTCCTTTCTGTTTGCGTAATTTTAACATAGCTGAGACATTTCACTGCTTAGAATGAAGAAAAAAATACACGTACAGATCCATATGTATAATGGTTATGTGATTATGGATTTTTTTTTTTTATGGAAGTATTTTTATTGCTAATAGTAATTAAGGTTTTTATCTTTTCCCCTCTTTCACTTTATTAGAAATTATGATCCAGGAAAATATGAACAAGTGAAAATCTGATTTACTGTTTCATATTGCATCTCATTAATTTTAAAGCTGCATAATTGTAAACCACAGTAATAGTTTTGAACAAATTTATTTATAAGTAGTTGAATAGCTATATTGAGGAGCTAAAGTGGAGTCTTACAGGATACTTAAAATATTCTATGATCACTTTGTACTACATGCATTAATTGTAAATTCTGAGAAGTGTGAAATGTTGATGGATGCAATGAAGAGAGGTGGGATTGAGCTTCATTACAGCTGCAGTAGTTTGTAAATTTGAGGCTTGTGACAGCTTATTCTTGCAGAATAAGCCACTGTTCGTTGGCTATGTTACCAAACAAATGAAACACAGAAAAATCTGAGACTGGTTTCTCTGTGCAAAATCTGCTTGTGTTCAGATATTATTGTCCTGTAGTGAGCATCGGAGGATGAAAGTACAGTTTAGCACCTGAAGCAATCTTGCCTTGTCTGTATGATTTTACTCAGAACATGTACATTTCTCAGGTGGTGCTCAGTTAGCTGTAGCTTTCTGAAAAATTATGTAGGAACATAAATAATTCTGATAGTTCATGAAATATGAATAAAGACCTATGCAATACTTTCCTTTTTTTTTTTTTTTTTTTTTGGGGGGCTCTTGGGAAACCTAAATTGAATTGTGTTGCCAAATGTGCCATTTACTTTTCCATTAATTTGAAATAGCTTTCAATTCTTTCAGTGTTTCTTCATGATGAAAAATTTTGGCAAATCCCAGTCCTTATTTGTACAAGGTTTCCAACAAGGACTGTTGGACATGTCCTAAAATGATTAACCTCAGTGCTGGAAACATTTCACTTTGCTGCATTGCTACTTCTTCTTAATACAGAGAGAAACTGTCTTCTGTTATTGCTGGGCAAAATGTTTTGCCTCTAAGTAAAATTATAGAGATGTTATTTGTCTTTTTGACATCTATGAATGCAGAAAGCCCAGTGCTGCTGCTTGCAAGGCATCCTCAATTCCCCATGTGCACTCACGCAAGGGGCTTTCCCTGCATCTCATCATTGTAACAGGAACATAAAAGACAGAGGAGCTGTCACAGATGTTCCTAAGACTCCTGCTGCTACAATGTCTATCTTGCCCCAAATTACAGCAGGCTACATCAAGATTAATTTGATCAAAAGAAATGATAAAAATGCAGAAAAGCTTTCAAATTGAGAGAGGCGAAAAACTTCAAATAAGATAATTATATACCTTAGATTAATAAGATGTGCCATAACTCATCTGGTTTTAAAAAGTAATAGCAAATGTTGCGAAGTTAGAGAAGGAAGGCTGTTCACTTTATCTTACAAAACAGTGAATAAGAAGTCATGAAACTGAAATGTTTTGCCTGCAAAATTGAAGAGAAGTTTTTTCACTCAATTAATATTGTCCATGGGGAAATCATTATTTCAGCATATGGTTTGGTATCTAGAGTTTATTGGGATTTAGAAAAAGAGTTGACCATGAATAAAACCCATCCTTAATAAAACCAAAACTAAAACCCATGCTTACTCAGATTTGACATACTGTTAAGTATGTAGAAGAGATAAACACTTAGCTACTGACTTATGGGGTCTAGAGGAATCTTTACCTGAGGAAGGTATGACCTAACTACCCCCTGCAAAACACATTCAAGTTTTATGAGGTGAAGCTCTGCACCCGTTGAACGCTGGGCCTGATCCAGCACAACAATGCACACGGAGGGCAGTAATTCCTCATGATGTAGAACGAGGTCCTCGCAGTGCCCTGGCACCTGTTAGCTTTAGGGAGAATCTGTATGTGTTTCCTAGGTCATAGGGTGTAAGAGAAGTCCAACCTCCTATATTGCTCTAGCCTGTACAAGCACCAAGAGATAAAAGCTGCTACTTCAATGTTGGGGCCATCAATGTAGCTTGAGTTGGTCAGGTACTGGAGCTCCCCCTGCTCCTGCCAGGAATCCTGTGTTGCTCTGTAGGGGCAGGGCACTGCCAGGCACCCCTCTGGCTGCTTAGGGCTGGGGAAAGGAAGTGTTGGGCCATCTTTTGCTGACCTCCAACAATTAATTTTCATGTGTAAAGGAAATGCATCAGCTCCAGTGTGCCCCTGGTTTACATGAAAGACACGCTGTTAAGAGTTTTATCTGGTAATTAAGAACTAGCATGAAGATCAACTGTTATTTTAATTTATACCAATAATTTCTATGAAACAGCTACTTTGAATGAGACTCTCTGAAACTGAAACCTTGGAAGTGCTTTCCAATAAATGAGGTGTTCAGCATTATAACATCTACTGCTGAAATGTGATTAATTATATGTTACACTTTACTGTGAAAACTGGATACACTTAAACATAAACTCTCCTCAATATATATGAGCTACCTAACTTGGATAGTTTTTCATTCTCTTTTTAGCAGCAAATTTCATACCTTCCAAATGAAAACTCTCATTTTTTCTCATTTCTGTTGCATGTCTGAATTCAAATCTCTCTCCTATAATGCTAGGTGTAGTTTTACTTGCTTTATCACTGGCATTTCCAATAGTTTTGTGGTGATTTAGAATCTAAATGCTAAAGACATCCCATCTCTAAAGTAATGGCAAAATTATAAGAAAACCTGAGTGTGATACTACTAAATTATGCCTCTTTTACCCTCTCTGCACCTCCCTGTCCCAAGGGCTGAAGTTGGCTGAGCCAAAACTGGTTCAGTTGAGAAGCTTATTTACAGTCTTATGCAAGGGGCTTTCATTCTGCATATGTTACAAATAATAGCTTTGGACAAATAGGAAGATCCTAGAACATTACTCTGCCATCTGTAAGTGATTATTGGAAGTTACATTCCTGGTTGAAGGATCTCTCCAACTCCCCTCCTCCTCTTCTCCCAGATCTCTGCTGGAAAAAAAGCCGTTCTCTGTATGTTTGAAGAAACTGGTTCTGGATCTCTTATAGTAGGAACGTCGATGATCCTTATGGTAGAAGTCCGGTCTCGCTTCTATGTACCAACAGTGGCTTAGCTACATGACAATTACTGTGGTAACAGAAATAAAAAATCTAACTTGCGGCAGAGCATATTGTCTGGCGAACCTATGCCAAAATGCTCGAATTCCCAGCTCTTTAATCTGCAGTGGCCTGGTTCAAGCACTCGCGTCAATATGAGAATTTTCCCAACAAGCAGAGCTATGAGAACCTTGGCTGAGTTATGCAGTATCCAACAAGGATGAAAAGGCAGCACCCTACACCATATATGTATTTTTATCTTTGCTTATTCTGGCCTGAGGCTCATCGTTGTTTGAGGCTTGGTCTTTGGCTAGTGTTTGTTTGCTAGTACCACTAGGAGATCTGATTTCATGCAAACTGAAATAGTGAGGGGTTCCAACTTGCATCTCTCCAGGCAGATGATCTCATCATAGTTCTTGGCAAGAAAACTTACACACTTGATCAATTTCATTAACTCTGAGGGGAAAAACTTATTAATGGATTGGTACATACATCAGTAGTGGTAGAACTGGGGCTTCATGAAGATATGCATTTTGGATAAAGTTCCCTAAGAACTTCACTAGCACAGACAGGTAAGATGATCTCTTGTATCAGAGCACCACAATAATCCATGTGCTGTTCTGGCATGAAGAACAATCATAAAGCAATACTAAAAGTACTAAAATAAAACCACTTTGTAAAAGTTGGGTTTTTTTGTTTTGCTTTTTTTTTTAACAAGAAAAAGAGAGAATGCTATAATTAGATATTATAATGAAAATGTTTTGTAAAATTTCTCAAGTCAGCTGTCAAGCTAATGTAAGCTCTTTTTTCAGATCCACAAATAAGGTTAAAAAATAAATTTAGAAGAAAAATATTTAAGTTTACTCTGATCAGATTTAGTGTATGCAGAAAATGCAGTAGATAAATGTGAAAGACTTGCAGACAATTTTTATGGGCAATTGCTTCTCTTTTCATACATGCTAACTTTAAAATCAAAGGATAGCACATTTCTATAATATATAGTTAGTCAAAATATTGTAAATAATTGTAAATAATTTTGAAATAATAATAATCATTTTCAGAATAGTTATTTTTCTTTTGAACATGTTACAAAGACTGTGAGAAAGCAGAAAAAGAGGCATACCAAAAAAAACCAAGATTGCTCACATTAACATAGCTAATTTAACAGTGGGCTTGTATAACACTTTTCTTTCTGGTGTGTGATATGTCCCATGTGCAGTATCTGCATTTGCTGGCAGATGGAAAATGGGAGCAGAGGGAAGTGTTTCTCATTTAAACAGATCTGCTTTCATTTTTTTTTAATAGTAACCAAGAAATAAGCTATCCTTTTAGTGTGCTTGGCTATATGTTCTTTGCTGCTTAAAATGGCCCTGAGTGTATTAATAGTATAGCACAGGATTCAAATATTATCATTTGTGGTGGGTGTGGGAGTGAAGGCCTCGTAGTTAGGTTTGGGAATACACACCATGGGAAATCTCTTATGAAATAGCTGTTACTTCACTCAGTGTGGTCCATTCCAAATGCTAACCATTTATTTGTCAGATATTTTTCATGAACCTTGCAGATAAGATAGCTCTGTGGGGATTGATTTAGCTGTGTTCAGAAAACTAAGCTCCCACTAGAGATGGGGAAACCACCCCACCTTGCTTTCAATTTGGTATAGAATATTAACAAGGGGAGTGTTGGTCTCTGGAGCTTCATCCCACCCTTCAACACATCAGATTCATATTAGAAATATTTATTATCTAGAAGGGTGACTCACTGTCAGCTGTTTTCATTTTTGCTTATAGTACCCTGGAGCAAAATGTATATGTAAGCAACAATTTACATTTTCATTTCTGTATTTTATTGCAGTGGAGCTGGTCACAATACCATAGTAACAGTTGCTTTGCAGTTTCACTTTTGACAGCATTTGATTCTTTGCCATAGCGGATGTGGTTAAAAGGCCTGCTTGTGGTAAGAACTGGTAAACCTGCAATTCTGAATAATTAAGTGCTATTATTTTGTTGATAGAATTTAAAAGGAAACATTCGTCTTTATTTAAATAACGACAAATATTTACAAAACAAGTAAATAGGAATATTCAGTACATTATTTTGCTTCAGGACTTGCTCCATATATAAAGGGTTTGTATATTATATTCAACAGCATGTGCAATGTGTAAAGGCAATTTTACAACTTCTACAGCTGTTCACCACATGTGGGGCTGCATGGGGAAAACAAATATGAGCTATGAATGGTCCCCAGATTATCCCCCTCTGAGAGATGTATATGGTTACAGTAAAAAATGTACATTTAGTGTTGTTAATAAAATGCTAATAGTTACCCTGGTCTAAATTTCAAAAGTCTGCATTTCAAAAACTACACACAGAACTAGAAAATGCAACTAAATTGCTGAATAGGTTAGTTTGGGCTCTTTTTTTACCCACAGAAATTCAGCAAATATCCAAAGTCAATAGGGGCCTTAGTATTATTATTTAGGATAGGATTTACTCTTAAACATTAACTGCGTGTCTTGTAATTAGAAAAGACAGCAGCCCAGTCAGATGTTTTATCTGTCTTCTGCTAACTTGACCTAAAAGATCCTAACTGCCTTTCTGCTGGATGGATGGTTTCATTTGTTGCCATTGCACTTTTTAACATAAAAGGTAAAAGAAATATGTTGTATCTGAAAATCACTCTTCATTTTGGTAAAAAAAAGTTTTCTCAACCGACGGTAAATAAGGCTGTTTTATCATTAATGTATGTGGGATTTATTATGCAGATGTTAAGAAATTACCTTTGTAATCCTTTCTGCACTTAAGAGAATTTGGTTCCTTTTACATTTCTAATATTGAACTTTTTGAACCAAGGAATTCAATGGTTTTCTCTTCAGGGATCTGAACTCTATCCCATATGATGAAATAGAACCGTGGCTGAATATTTTTACCTTGAAGAAGCAAAACCATATACAAAATAAAGATACAAGACAGTATCTCCTCTGGTGCATTTACCTCACACATACAAGTATAGATATGTAAGGTTCCAATTCTAATGGAAGAGTCACTTGTGTTTTGTTTGAGAGAAGAAAGAGGACTGGGGAAAAGGATTCTACAATCCCTTCATGGACAGTCAGTGAAGTTCTCCCGAGCAAAGAGCCAGTACAAATCCTGGACACAAGGAGTCAAAATAGGAATGAAGAAGGGCAGAGCAGTACATGAAAGCTATTTCTCTGTATTGGCATGGATTTTGACACTTAGAAGCAAAGACCTGAAAATGTTTTGTGAACTTGCATTCCATTGGAATGTGAACATCATAGAACATCAGATGCATGTATTTGGCAGGTAGCAAGTGCTAGTGCTGTCAGTGCTCTGCAGTATCTTACCTGTCAGTTTCTCTTTCCCTGTGTGTCTCTGAAGAGAAATTAGGGTAAAATTGTGTCATTTGAGGTATTTGGGATATGCTTCCTTCAGCATTTTTAGGTTGGACCAGGGGCAGCTTTGGAAATGAATCTCCTGGTCATTCGAACATTTGGGGCTTTAGTTTTCAAGGTGTTTTACAGTGTCAGAGTACACAAATGGGATTACCTCCTGAGTAAAATGAAACAGAGACCCAGGACCTAAAATGCTCCAGCAACTAATGGTCATGCAGTCCACACTGGAACTGATTGGAAATAACTCCCCTTAAGCTGTGTCTAATGTAGATACCAGAATATCAACATATGTGATTTTGTTCTGTAGACCCCTTCCTATTGTACCTGGCTAGTGATTAATGGAGAGATACCCACAGCCTTATCATTAACAGTTCTTACTTATTAAAAAACAAAGATTATGGGAATCTGCTCATGTATCTCCTATTCCTTCTGGAATTAATTACTGTTCATTAACAAAGTGGTTGGTCTATTTCATGTGAGAAGCAGGATGAGACAGATGGAGGCCAGCCAGTGTTCTTTAACACGAGGCCTTTTTTCACCCTCATAGTAATAGTTTTGTGGTTTGCATTACTAGGAACAGTTTTCAATGTAGTTAACTATTCTGCTTCTGTTTCTTTTTGATATCTAAATATTTTGACAGCTAAATATCTAGACATTTAAGTAATCTGAAAAAATGTGTTCTTTATCTCTGAGATAAAAAACACTCTGGTTTATAGATTTTTCTCTCTCTCTCTGTGTACTTACATAGATCAGTATTTTTGCTAGGGTAGGCAAAGTTTTCCTTCCATGTTCTAAAAAGAGCATATTGAATAGAAATAGTTTGTAGATTTTTCCAATTTTTCTTCCCTTCCCCCACCCCCCAAAAACAATTGAATTAAAGAAATGAAGTATCAAAAAGAAAATGCAAGTATATAATGTTTCTTCTTCAGACCTTTGGTCTCTTACACCCTATAGAAATTGAAAACTCTTAGGTACCTTTTGGTAAGTTCATAAAAACATGAGGTTTTCAGTAAAACTTTTGAAACCTCCCGCAGATCTATATTGCTATGGTGGCCACCTACCATGCCAACCCGTAAAAACCTTAAAAAAAATTAAGTGCAAATGAAACTCCCAGTCCTTAAGAGAAAATGAATCCTTCAGGCAACAGCAAAATTTGAAAGGCCTGAATAGTAAATTTACTGGATGCATATATTTATAATCTTTGCTAAAGGCATAACTTTCCTTTCATTGTTTCTTTTTGTCTGCAGTTTTCAGCAGCACTGAGTATGCACTTTATTGCCTGTCTGCTAAACACAGATGGTTTGACAGATGAGCAGGTTATCAGTGCCAAGTGTAAGCAACCTGGTTTGTGCAAAAGGCTCTTGGCCCTGTGATACAGCAGGGCCTGGACTGTCCCTGCTTTTAAGCAATTTCCACCTGATAAACACTGGAGGCACTGGCTCTGACGTACTCAGTTTGCCGATGTCCTTCAGCTCATTATCGCCTTCATATTTGTCATTGCCAGTTCTGTGGAAGTAATAATCCAGAAATACGTAAAATTCTTTTCAAGTTGTGCAAGGGAGGGGGGAGGGAATGGTGGTGGCTTATAAGAAGCAGCTGTGAAAATCTCCTAGGGCTTGTGTTTGGGCCCATAGAGAGGATTATTAATGAAAATACAGCTGGCTGAATATACTCTGGACTGCTTATGATCCAGTATTTCACATTTTTTGTCTTCAGATATGTGCTGTGATTAGGGTCGTTGGTCAGCTGCTTTTGAGTTATTTGTGTCAATTTTTATGGTGAAAAATTGTCTTTCTCCACAAGCCCTATTTTCACTAGTGCAATCAAGAGACCCAAGTAGTGGAAAGACCAATCTTTCCCCTCAAGGTTTGGTAAAGGAGTAGATGGAAGGTTGTGTTGCTTTTTCTTCCTCTGTCTCATTAATCAAGATCTCTCCTGATCTTTTGTGCATATTTGAAGAGAAAAGAAACTTGCATTTGACTTTTTTAATGTGTAAATGGCAACAAAGATTGGATTTTGATAGCAATTCACATGCATCTGCACTAAATAATTGATACATCATGAATCAATGTATGACATGAAAGCCTTCCAGCAGCAAATGATGTGTCAGATTAAAGTGTAAACCCTTCATATATGATATGCATGCACTTGCCTTACATCCCCATCCAGACTCAATGAAGGACAGTTAAGACTGATGGGTCACATTCCCTGGCATGTGTTATAGTAATTCCAAGGACAATGAAATAACATGTGGGAAAAACAAATATCCAACATAAGGCATTAGTCAGTAGCAGTCTAAAGCAAAATAAGGAATGTCATGTATTGCAGATCACTTGGAGGGATAAAAATCAGATCAAATACTCGCAAAAATACTCAAATTTCATATACACAAAGACAAAAGAATATATTCTCTGAAAGAGTTCATGCTGCACTGTATATATGAAGAAAAAACTGTTATGTTGATTCGCAATTCCAGCTGGATCTAAACTGTAAATCCCATAGGAAAGTATAGAATTAACTCCTTTTACAAATTTGTTTTGCAGTAGTATTGGTAATTTCCATTGTGAAAGAAAAATAAAGGTGTGTTCTCCAGGAGCAGGGCTAAACTCAAGCACAGAGCAGCAGTGCAGAGTTCCTTCCTCAAACTTTTGGAATTTAAACAAGAAATAATTTGGAGCATAGGCAATGCATTACTTGGTAATTCCCAAATTACAAAATTTTCCTGTATATTGGTATTTAAGTTCATGTAGCTAATAGGTTTAAATAGGTGACTTTTTCTTGCAGGGAGCATGTTTGGAAACACAGTGTATACTGAAGAAAGGCTCACTTTATGGATTTGCTTTAAAATGTGATTACCTATACTGGGCTTCAAAAATATCACACTGTATCACCTTATAAACATCTCATGACCTCCTCCTCTTCAAACCACTGTGTAGACCGATAAAACAGTAGATTTATTTAATAAAATAAGGAATTGCAGCTTCTGTTTTTTGGTTTGGTGGGATTTTTTATGTTTTTTTTTTTTTAGGTTTGATTGTTTACTTGACATGAAATTTCATTGGTATGTATAGCTAGATCCTGAACATCTAGCCAACCTATTCATTATGAGACAGAAATATAGCTAAACCAGTCTTATTTCAGGCATTTTTACTGTGCTGGATAAAATTTACTTTATGAAAGGTAATGACTATCTATCTAGCAGCTTCATTTTTGGTTCTGCTTCATCTGTGAGGCAATACTGTACTTAAATCTCCTTCCATTTCTTTATCATGACCCATTTTATTATGTCCTTGCAATTAATTCAGATTGGGAAGGGAAGAAAAAGAGAAAACCAGATCAACTAAAGATCAAAAGGGCTAGAAGAAAAAGTCCAAGACAAATGATTAATACAGTGTGTCAAACTTCAGTGCACAATTACATCTTCTCACATCCCTTTCAGTCACTTACCTTTGCTAATTGAAGTAGTTAGCTCTCAAAGCAGCAGCTTTGTCTTGATGTTTTTCAGTAAAACATTTGGCACCCTGTGAAATTATGTAGATAAAAAATAATAAAGTAGTTAGGAAATTGTAGACATGAAGAAATTTTAACCCATGATACTTTCATCTTAGCTACAAAGAATTTCACCCATAATTTGGTTTTGAAAACATAAGCATACAAGTTGAACTTCAAAACAGAATGCAGCAGTTTGGAATCCTGCAAACCACACCTATAGTTTTAGCCAGAAGTATAGTTCCATATTTTGGGTATTACAAGGTGCATATTAGTTATTTAATATGTTGAATTTGAAAGTATGTCTTATTAAATAATTTTTATGTGACTCAGTTCTAGGTGTGTTATAATTGAACATGAAGAGCATTGTCTGGAACTGAACAGTTTTAAGTAATCTACTGACTTTTGCCTATTTGATTAGACTTTGGATTGAGCTCTAAACAGACAACATGCAAGGAGGAATGGGATCCAGCCAGAAGAAAGTGATTGAACAGTGAAGGTATGCTAGTTTCACATTTTTCGTGTTTGATCTTTTGTTGATTTTTTTTCCTTCTCTTATATAATCTTTCTTTCCTCCCTCTTCTGGTCTGTTGTGTTTGCATTTGGTAGGTTGAGAGCCTATAAACATCTTATCAGAAAAATGTTGGAAGGAGAGTAAGGGGCAGATCAGAGTCAAGATCAAGAGTGCTGGGTACAGAGGAGCCTGTGTAAGGCAGGCAGAGGAAAACAGGAGGCACAAAAGAGATGGTTAGTCATGCTGGAGGGTTTTGGTCTTTTCCCTTCCTTTTTAAAATCTGAAATCTATAAGAACATGTTATTTGAATTGGATATGTAGCCTCAGGTTTGAGTGTAAAACCCATGGCATCTGCCAGGATTGCACTATACATGACTTGTCCATGTTTGGAATTATTCCAGATTTGCTGCTACACTTGAAATTCACTCCTTGTCTTAATCCAAAGTAACTTTCAAGTGTAGACAAGCCTAACAGTTCAATTTGCTTACCTTTAGTAAAAGTTTTAGGTGTTCAAGGAATGCAGGATCATTTGGTAAGGAATGTAGAATTTTACCTAATTAGTTTGTATTAATGAGTTATTTCCTAAGAAGCTTTTAATGGCTTAAGTATATTAACTGAACCTTCATATTAAAGGTTGTTGGGTAGAGTCATATGACTAAAACAATGGAGTTACTGCAGAATAACAACGCATATCTAGTCAGCAATCTATGGTTAGTACTTCTAGACCTTTCTTTTCCTTGCTTTCAGCAGCACAATAAATCAGCCTAAAACACAAAGCTAATTTTAAGTAACAACATTTTACCGCAGAGAGGGACAGAATGGATGTGCTGGGCAGTGACTGTACTCATCTGAACACACTCCTTGTGCTTGATCCCAGTTCCAAACCTATCTTATGTACAAGATACCCCTTCAGGATGCCTATTCATCTATTTGGTTTTTGAAATGTAGTGAATTACCATGCTTACTCTTTTCTGGACTTTTGAAACTACCAGTGGTTCTTTAACATTCTTAGTGGATCAAGAACATGCCTGCTGGCCTGTTTTCTGAATCCACTGTCACAGAACCTGTATTGGCTTCATGTAGAACATGATCCATAAATTTAAAAGCAAACAGGAACAGTTCTTAGGACAGTGTGGTCCTTCCTAGCTTTCTTTTTCTTTTCTAATGCTTTATTGGTTGGGACAATCTTTTAGCCTTTAAAAGATTCTAGACACTGTATGAGGAGAGTTTTGTGAGAATTAGTCCTTACTAATATCTGAAAATTTTTGGATCCTAAAATACTTTATGACAAGAAAACATTTTCATACCAAGTTGCTTGTTCAGAGAAGTCTGTGTTTTCAGTTAGAATCTCCAAGTCATTTTGGGAAAAAACATTTTGTAGAGCTGTTATACCTTTTATTTATTTTGGTGGGTGAAGCACGTTTAAATAGTGCTATAAATAAATCAGTGATCATCAGATGCCTACATCCAGTATCTATTACATGCAGCAACTATTTAAAGGCCACTTGGACTCATGGCAGTGGGTTGATCATAAGAATCTGTTAATTAGCAGGCAGTGCTTTCAGTGCCCTGTCAGACAGCACACAGTCCCCAGATCCACATTTAGTCCCAAGGTCCCAGTCTAACCACTACAGAAGAAGGAGAAGATTCTTATTACACAGGCAATGACAGGTTTAGTGCAAAAGTTTTAAGAACAAGTGAATCCTAATTCTCCTTTCTAACCCAAACTATTCTGTGAATATAGAATGGTATCCAAATGAATAACCCATCCCTGGGAAGGATTAGTTAGCTCAGGCTGGATGCAGATAACAGATTGATGTTGCTCATGGTGTCAGTGACCTGAACTCAGCTGGCTCTTCTGTGTAGGTTAGGGTTTTACAACCATAACATGAAATTAGTAATTGAAACTAGTCTAGAACTTTTTGAGAGTAGTAAATGGGTAGTTATTATGCACAGGAGTATCCCTACTGTATTTTCTGGGAAAGGAGGAAAAAAATTAAGTGTGATGTCAATAGTTTTAACAGTGCATATTTTTTAAGATTTTACATTTACTTAGGCTTAATTCTGTAGCACCATGAAAAATGTAGCACCTGTAAAAGTGAACTGTCACAGCTTTCATACATTTTAGTGAGGATAATACATTACATTGCTGGATTGAGCCAATGACTGCTAAGTAAAATAATCCTGCCTGGGACTGATCATTAGATCAGCAAATATTTAAAAAGTAAGTAAAAATGTAAATTGTGTAAATAATTGTGCTCCTCAGCTGCAAAGATTGGACACTACAGTTAAGATTGCAGGAATTTTCCGTGGTTTTAAGAGGAAATTCTGTGTTTTCTGTTTATTCAGCCACGAAATGTAAAAAAAAAAAAAAAAGCCAAAGCAGTTTTAATGTATATCATTATGTTCCTGAGTGAGCCAACCCATGTGCCTTATTGTACTTTAATGTGGCAATTTGTCATGGCTTCAGTCGGAGTTACATTTTAGTTTATAACTAAAAATCAGTGCTCTTTGTGTCTTATTCTTTAACTTTCTCAAACACCAAGGCAAGTGGGATAAATCCTAGACTGCTCCAGGATGCTGACTACCTAACAGAATTGGCTCAATGGACAAGAATCTATTCTTAATAACATCACAGAAAATGGTGAAAATAACTTGGCTAAGGTTAGACCTATGTACAAATGATTTGATTTTACAAAGGCTTATGCACACACATTTGATGTCACACACTTGAACAGCTCTCATGGCTGCTTATTTGAGTGAACCTAATCTATTTGATTTAATCTGTGCAGGATTGGGACCTAAATGAGTAATCAAAATAAAAATAATGTGTCTGTTTAAGTTTCAATCCCATTTTTAATCAGCAGTCTGGAATTTTAGCTAGCAGAAATATAGTAGACACACAATATGCCTTGAAATACATATATTGCTGTAGATTATTAGTTTTCTTCTCTGTTGAAGGGACTTCCCCCACCTCCACATCTCTCTTGCAAAAATTTTGCATCTTACATATGAGAGCGATAAGAAAGGAGGTATGTCATGCTCCAACATGCACAACTTTTCAAACACTAAAAATAAATAAAAAATTCTGTAAGTGAGCTTAGGCTGCCAACAAGCAGTCTGAACTTGTATTTTACTTGTTTCTGCAGGTTTTCTCCAGGTTTTGTAAGCATATTTGCTAAAATATTTAATGTAGACTAAATGCTTGTTATTTGATTTACTTTGATTTCCTTGCTAGAGCTCTCATATATGGATAATGTAGAAGTTTTGAGGACTGGTCTTTGGGGGACCCAGCCATTGAATGATGTGTGGTACGTGCAGCAGAACTGTGAGTAAGGCTTGTCCAAACACAGAGGTCAAAGGTAAATGGCAGTGGATAATTCTGGGTTGCAAACTGGCATTTCAAGAGTGGCTAAATTGTGTCTGAACTCTCATAATACGCATGTTGGGTAGATGTAAGAACTTGGCATTTGCGACTCAGGGCAAAGCCCTGAAGTCAAAGAGCATTATGAAAAACATCAACTCACCCCTAATCCCCTCAGTAAGAAAGCCAATTAAAATAGTACAATTTTGCTGTAACAGCCTGAAACTCCTCTCTACTTCTCTGTATTTCCACATGATCTCAATGCCTATACAAGAACAATTGCTTATTTGGATAATAATAGGAGAGGGGCTCAATTTTGTGATGGGAGTTTTGGTGTAATTATGTTTGCCGAGTTCTAGTACTGCTCTCATTATCATGACCTTTACAGGTCCAGAGAGCAGCACACACCTGACATTGCAGGACTGTGTCAGAAATTAACTCTGTTCATCCTGCTGAAGGATAGAGTTATGGTTGAACAGAGCTAAGTGTGGAAAGGCCTCATCTGCAGTGTAGCTTCCCTCATGGCAGTTTGCTCCAAAACTCGATAGTCTTGAAGTCGGGGGATTTGACAACCTCAAGCGTGCCTTCCGCACTTTCTGTTATTTTCTAGTGTAATGAACCCCGAGGATTAGTTTGCTCTGCCGTAAACGATGTCAGCTCTGCGGTGTTGGCCAAAACTCGTTCTGATGTAGGCTTCAGGCTGCCCTGGCTGGGCTGGCAGCATGAGGGGGCGGCCGGGGCCTCGTTCTGCGCCAGCCTCCGGTGGGAGCTGGGCCCGCTGGGGGCTGCAGGGACGTACCTCGGTGCACAGGGCAGGGCACCGTCACACCGCCGCTCACACCGGGCCCGACACCGAGCACAGCCCAGGTTCCGTTACGGACGCGGTGCCCGGCGGCCTCACGCGGTTTGGAGGCCGGTAACTTAAGGGCCGTTGCTGCCCCGGCTGCCGTGAGCGGGGTCTGTGCCTCCCGCCCGGGCTGCGCGGGGGCTTCCCAGCCGCTGGCTACCAGCACAAGCGGAGGATCCCCTCACGGTTCCCGGCGAGGCGGGCGGGGCTCAGGTGCGGGACGGGACGGGGCAAGGGCTGTGGCGCGCGCTCGCTGCACGCGGGCGCGGCCGTCACGGCGGCGTCTCCGCCCCGCGCCCAATGGCGGGACCGCCCGCTCTGCCGCCCCGCCCCGCCCCGTGCGCAGCGGGGTTACTGCCGGGCCGGGGGCCGGCCGGCCGCACACGCGCCTCCTCCGCCTCCGCCTCCGCGCCGCCTCCACCGCGCGCCGCGGGCCGGGCAGCAGTGGCCGGCGCTGGGCCGCCTTGGTGAGGGCTGTGTTCCCGTCCCGGCTGGCCGTGCCCATGGCGTAGCCGCGCTGCTGCGCGCCTGCCCCGCGGGACGCGGCGTGGACGGACCTGCCGCCAGGTAGGTGCGCCGGCCGCGACTCCCTCCCCAACAGCAGCGTTTCGGGCCGGGCGTCCCTCAAGAACGAGCTGTCCGTTGGGGCGGCCGCGGGGTGTGCGCCCCTCGAGGTGTCACCGTTCGCGGGCTGGGCGGGAGGGTCCCGGGGGCCGGTGCGGGGTGCGGGAGCTGCCGGGCGGCCAGCGTGAGCAGCGCCGGGAGCGGCTCGTCCCTCGGCACCGTGCGAGCTGCGAGCTCTCTGCGGGAACTGAGGGGAGAGGCGAGAGGTGGGCGGCTGGGGAGGGGAGCTGCGGGAGCTACAGGTGTCCCAGTGACAGTCACTGTGTCCGGCTGGTTGGTACATGCTGGGCGAGTTACGGGCTCCGAGCGAAATCCTCCGCAGAGGCTCGCTCTGCTGTGCGCTAGTGTGTCTTCGCACCCTTCTGAGGCCAGGTGAGAACTCGGCAGTGTACGAGCAGGAGTCAGTTTAGTGTAACTGCGCAGAATGTCAAGGCCAGTATGATGTCGCTCATGTATTGATGTCCCTTATGTATGATGTCCTTCAGTGCTATTCCACTGAGGAGTTGTTGACATGTGGGAGTTACTGCTGCATATTTTGCAGGACATGCACTGGAGTCAAGTCACTGCAGGCTTCTGAGTACAGCTCTCCTAGTAATAACAAGAATGTGGCTTCAATGTTAGATATAAATTAAGTAACTTTTTAAACACGAGCTTTCCCCAGTTTCAAGTGCACTTGTAATTCCAAAGTCATTATCATTGGCGTCAAACAGCATAGGATATGATACTTCTTGTCCCTTTCAAAAAAAAGGACTTCTTCAGATGTAGTGTGCATGTGCAGTTATGCCTTTTCCACTGCTGTGGATTTAGCCAGATATAAATATTTTTATCTCATTTCTGTTAAGCTGTAGCTCTTAAAATTGATTTGTTATAATTTATTATTTTCTTGTCAAATGTATGATCATTAGCACAGTTCATTTCTGATAGTATTTCTGATAGTGTTTGTAAGTTATTACAGAGACACTTGGATGTACAAGTACCATGATTTTGTTCTAAGAAAAAGTTTTTCTGGTTGGGTCTGTATTTATACTGATCTAAGTTTATCTACTTTTTGTTTGGTGAGATCGAACAGGCTGATATTAGACACCCAGTGGGGAGAACACCCAAAGCGATTACTTTATTTGCCTTACAGTCCATGCTTTTTTCCATGGGTGCCTGCCACAGCATGAGTTGGTAGCTGAGTTTTAATTAGCACTGCACAGGTGTCCTGTCAAAGGATTCCCAACGAGAGTGTTAGTAAAATGTTAGTGGAAGATGCTTATTCATTTGAAGAGCTCCGGTTTACCCCATGAAAGCTTACAGGGCTTGAGTTGGAGCTGAGGAGGAGCTGCTCTTCGAATGCAGACCTGGGGAGGAAGGGAGGGATGCGTGTTTGGGGTGGGGGGTGGTGGCGGGTCATTGGCTTCCTTCAGTGAAGAGTCCTTTACTCTGAAACTTGCTTCCCCCAATTGTTTGCTGCAGTCCAACGTTTTCAAGTTTAAAGTGACACTTCAGATTTTTTTCTCTTGACATGCTTTCTGTCTCTGGGGAGGTCTTGTTTTGTTGTTGATTTTTATGTGTGTTTTGTGTGTCCAGAGCCTCATCTAGTCAAAGCGTGTGATATCCACCAAGGATGTGAATGGTTTTAACAAGAGACTTTCAGTTGTTGCACGCAAAACTTATTTTCATACCCAAGCATCTTGATGCCTACCACAGGAACAGTGTTTGGAAGTCAACTGCTAAACCAGCAGGGGGAACACAAAACTTTCTGTCTATGAAGTCTTTACTACTACCACAGTTGTAATTTATTAAAACTTTGGGCCCATACTTTTGATAGTATTTCTTTAGAAGGTGACTATTAATTTACTTGGAACACCCATATGCTTCAAAATAAACACATTGTTTTCAAATACTTATTTATAAATTTCCTCTACTAGGCATATCTCCCATTCTTCTGAATGCAATTTTTGTCACATTAGCTGTTAATGACTTGCAAAAACATTAGAGGTTTGTTTTAGTGAAATTTCTCTTTGGAGATGTTTGAAGTGAATTAAACCCAAGAAATTATATTTTGAGTAATCCTGCAAAGTTTCAGATAGTGAACTAGACAAAATATTTTCACAGTGGAGCTCTTACTATGTCATATTTGTGATTGTATATAGACATCTTGAGAGTTCAAGTTGACTTGCAAAGCAGTTGTATTCTCACAAGAAACTGTTTCTAGTATTTAGAATTTCCATAAGAGAAAATATTTTTAGATATTCTTTTAGGTTTTAAGAAGTCATTACTAGCTTATTTTTGTAGAGGTCAACTGACAGTCCCAGCACAGAGCAATAATGGTTTTCCTTTTTGATTCATGTTGGCATAATGATTAGATCTTTTGTACCAGGAATACTGAATGTCAAGGCAGTTGCCAAAGAAGGTTATGTGGATGGCTTGTACCAATCTGTATTGCTTTCTGGTCTGTGAAGTCTGGTGCAGCCAAATGGCAAATACTGAAGGTATGGAGGTACAAACAGATGGCTGAATGCAAAGTGAAGAATGGGAATTTGCAGCCTGTCCGCTCTTCCCCAGTAAGACCTGGGGAGCGGGCTCTTACCCACAGTAAATGTGGGAATCTTGCTGCTTCTATTTGGGGTTAAACCACCTTCACTGATGGTGGGATAAAAACATACCAAGGTGCATTTGCAGTGGAGTAGCCAATTTGCTGCTTGTGAGTGGTAACAATTGTATATTACACCAGCATTAAGTGTTACAGCAAGTACAGACACAATAGCGTTCAACTGAAATTAACAGTCCCAGGTCAGGTTTAAAGCAACTGTGTAAGCTCTGGTTCTGGAATGGCACTAACTGCGTAGGGAGGTATAAAATATATGTATATATATATGTATATTTATATGTATATAAAGTATATGCATATTTCAATGACCATGCATAGTTCTCCAAGAGCATTACATGATGTTGCCTGCAGCTGAAGGCACAAAAAGGTGTATGTTAAATTCCATTGGTAGTCTTCATCTTCTGTTGTTTTCATGGAATCCCAAAACTTTCTCTCCTGTTGGTTCTCTGAGATCCTGAAATGTGTAATTTGTAAAGCCAAGCTGAAATTTCTGCTTTAATGTGATTTGAAAATAGCGATAAATCTTTGCCTAATTTATCTTACAATTCTTTTCTTTGATACCTCCAATAATATTGTGTTAACATGTAAGACATGGATTACCAATTCTTGGGTCATATATGTGAATCTCAGACAATACTCTCTGGGATATAAATTGTAAATGTCTTTGCAATCACATTGCTTTTGATCTAGTTCCACAAAATATTTGTCTATTATAAATAAGCATTACTTCTATAGCAGTAATATTTGTGGTGATTTACAGTGGTATGCTAGTTTCTAGCCACTTCATGAATAGAAGCATGTTTTGCCATAAAAATGTACTAGCAAAAAGTAGTGTAATTGAAATTGCTTTATCCATTGCTGTGGATTCGCATTTTTTTGTGCTGGCAGTCATCCAATAGAGCAGCATTTCTTGTGCTATTGCAGCAACAATTAACTCTGTGGTAGCCAAAGTGAAAGATTTACACATCTCTGGAAATCGTGGAAAGAGGGACTTTGAAGCTGCCACTTAATTTATATTCCATATTTTTTTAATTTCAAGTATCACAAAATAGATCTTTTCAAAGAAGAACTCACTTTATGACCATCATTATCTCAGTAGTCATATTTGTTGAGTTCAGGAGAGACTATTTCATATATTTCATTTTAAGTGTAGTAACTCTTTATTTGTACTGCTTACAAATAATTATGTCTTGGAAAGTATGCTAGTTTCTGATGTTTCTATAATGAAATGAATGGTGTTTTTGAGGAAAATGTGAAAATAATAATTTCATCTTTGTCCTGCGAATAGTACTTCAAAATGAGCTACACCTGCTTATTATTAACAAGTTTAATTGTATTATATTTAGCACTTCTCTGTAATTATCTATTTTCAGTACACTAGTTGGCCAAATTCAGATTTTTTTTTTCTTTCCTGTTGTAAGATGCTGTAAGATTTTTCAAGTCAGCTGGAAAGGGCCTCTCTTTTACATTATTTCAGTTGTGACCTTGCAAGAGACTTGTTTAGATTGCAGGAGAACAGCTTATCTAGAGGTCTTGGGTCTGAAACAGGTTAATTATAGAGCTACAGTGTAGAGGTTGTTCTTCTGCACAGAAGGCAATAGGGGCTGTGATACATAAAATGTTGTTAGTGATTCTAAAGAATAATGGCAATTCACTTATTCTCTAATTCTCCTTAGTAAGCGTAGGCATTTTCTGTTGGAAATTGGTGAGTTGTATGAGTCAGGGACAATAAAAAAAACCCATAGTATCCAGTGAGCTTACTGTGTAGTATAAATTTGCTGAATTCATGTATTTCTTTGCCAAGAAGCTGTATGTGAATTGGAGACCGTTATGTCCTCTTTTGCCTTACATTGACAAGTAAGTTGTTAGACTGTAGCTGCATTTGACACGGTGTGATTAAGAGCTAGGGTAATGTTTTATCACACATGTGATATGTTGTTTTGACAATGAATTGAGTGGAACAAAATTCTGTTCTACTTTACAAAGCAGCTGTTGTGGTATTTGAAAAGGTGAGCCTTTTCTTGTAATAAAGCTGTTGCATTAATGAACCAAGTCACTCCTCCAGTATTGTGTTCTGTGATAGATTAGTTCCTCCCTCTAGTAGTTAAAATCACCATTGTTTCTAAATACTTGTAGATCTGGTGATTTGGTTTACTCCAGTGAGAGGTGTAGCAATTTACTTCTGGCAGAAAGATGCCAAATTATTTATGTGACTACAGGAATTTGTTCCTTCTCCCCATACCTATGCCCAAAGATTTTTTTACAGTTGTCATTTATACATTTAATGTACAATGATTAAAGGAAGTTCTGAATGGTGAAGATTTTCTGGGAGTGTATCCACATTCTGAGTGGAACATGCTAGTGATTCATACCTTGACTGAAGCAAATCCCCAATGAACTGCTTATAAATAAAAAAATTTATGAAAAATTTTGCTTCAACCTGAATGTGTTTTTCTGCTGAACAAATGGAATTATACCATTTATTTGACAGACAGGGAAAGGGTAGGTACCCCTACACAAAGGGAAACTTCCTTTTGACTCATTCTTTTAACTGTGTGTCACTTTTAGGACTTTCCTATTTGTATCTGTATTCCTATCTGTAAGATATGCTGCTGAAAGTTTAGTGGCTAACAGTTAACTTTTGGTAAATGTGTTTCTCTTACATTCTTGTTTAGCATCCTGAAGAAATAATCTATTAATCTGCCTGCCTATTAGAGTTTTCCTTATTCTAGAGACCAAAAGACACACTTCTTTTGTTGTTCTGTTTTGTTTGGCTTTTTTTCCAAAATGTGGGTTTGATAATGCATGCAGTTAACTTTAAAATACTTAGTAATTAATATTTCAGCCTGTTAATTTACTTCTTGTAGTATCTAATAGCTCATGGCAGTGAAGAGGGCTGGTTTGTATCACCTCATCCAATTCCCCTGTAATGGGAAGTGCTGATTTTCAATCCTGTTCACGTATTTACTATCTTTTTTGCTTGTTTTACCCTTCCCAAAGAGAATTGCATCCTTGTACAGTGAATTTATGTTTAATGCTGTAGTCTTCCTTTTCATCATACTCTTGTGGGTTTCTCACAATTAACCCAGACAGTTTCAGGTATTTATAGGTCATGGTTTCAAAACTACTTTTCTAAATGTGTAGAGGTCATTTCAAGATTTAAAATCCACTAGTGACTGATTTAGTTTGTTTTCCTGATAGGGCGGTTCTAGGTAGAATTTCTAGATAGAGTCCTAAGGTTTTGCAGCTCAGTTTTGAACAAAGTAACAGTGCCAAGCATTCATTAATAGCAGTTTGCTGAAATCTTTTACCCTGAGTGGAAGAAGCCTTGATGAATTTTTGGTAACTTTCCATCCTGCTGTGGCTTCAATTCCACAGAGATGCCTTCCCTAGGGTTATATCTGTCTTGATAGGTACATTAGAGTTGCTATCTGTTTAGTTTAGGTGTGCAATTAGAAACTCAGCCAAGTAAAAGTTAAGATAAATTTAATTTGTGTGAAGTTGTTGGCTGCTACTGCGCTTTTGAATCATAAGATAGATAGTCTAGTGCCAGGAAACTTATTCTGCTTCCAATTAGAAACAATAAAAAAGTTAGTAATTAGTCCAAAGAAATTTAACTATGAGATGGAAAGGTTGTAGAGATGCTTTTTCATACAAGTTATGATGGTCTTGCTCAGTGTGAAGATTTGTGTTTCTATTGTTTTTGTTTCAGAGTAAACTTTTCAGAAGCAGCAAGTCTCATTTGAAAAACATGAGCTTTGTTCCTGTCAGTTGTGCTGAGGTATTACTGGTTAATTGAGAACTTGAGTTTTATTTAAATGTACATTTGAGATTTCTTGGGTTGCTCTGTTTTTATATGTGTATGTTTCTAGTAATCTCTGCTTTTTTTTCTTCTCTCTGCTTCCTTAATGTATATCAGAAAGATGGCATATAATTGTGCTACTGGTATTCCCTGGTAAGATCAGTAAGATTACTTTAGGCATTCTGCTTCTTACTTCTAATTAGGAGATGGAGAAGCAGTGTTGTTTTTCTGGGCAGGTGTTGAGGGAGTGCTGTTGTGAGGGCCAAGGTACCTGTTATGACTTTCTTGCCTGTGAAAGAATAGAGTAGCTGTGAGTTGAACAGAAAATACGTGGCTGAAGCTGCTATGAGGTTGCAGATTGCTTGGGCCATTACAGTGCAAGAGCTGTACAGCATCCTAGCCTCTTGTTTTCTCCACTCCGTTTAGATATGTCCTGAGGGCTCTACAATAAAGTAAAAAAAATCTGTTTGACTACTCAGATTATGTGTGGGGTGTTGGTCTTATTGAACTCTGTCTGCAGTGCCATCTGTGCTTCCTCCTGTAGAGGTTCAGTAACCTCTAGGAATTTCTCCTGTTGTCCAAAAGCAGTCTGTTCCAGTCTACTCCTTGTGGAAATCTTGTATGCTCTTTCCACAAGAAGATGTCCGAAAGCACTTCCTTCCCTTCCATGTATTCAAATTCTCCTACATCCTGATCCTGTAAGACTGTTCTCTTGTTTACACTTGGTAAGCAAAACCTTGCCCTCAGCCTTGGAAGATTTAGCTGCGTACCTCCCTGTGTTTGGGGGAAGGGAAGTCCTGGAAATATGTAACAGAATGATTTTTGTCCTGTTTCTGTAAACTGTTTCTTACTTTTGTGCTATATTATGCAGTGATTCTTCAGCTGAAACTTGCAGTGCCTGGTGTCATCTAAACTCACAGCAATAAAATCAGGTGATTAAAAAAAAAAGTTGGGTAGCTGAAGGGAAAGTTGATTATGAAATGATACTGAGAGTAGATCCCCTATCCAAACTGGAGATTCATTCCAGCTCTAGGCAAAGTATGTACCAGGTAACAAAATCCCTCTACAGTATACTGTTACTAAATAGGTGAAATGGTTTCACATTTTTATTGGACTTACTTGTGTATATTTTCATTCCTGTAATTTGGCAGGCCACATTGTAATACATTAACAAGAAAATAAATAAACAAAATACTGAAACAAAAATCACATGGAATACAGGGGCACAATTACTAAATGGCATAAAACATCTTCCTTTGGCACTCCTTCCAGTTCCCATAGCCTTTAACTGTGACTTGTTGAAATGTCCCATTACAAGCACAGCAGCATGTGAACTGCAGGACATCAGAGTTACTTTTTCCCTGGGCTTTTTGATATGTCAGGACTTTTAGTTTTATTGCTATTCATATATTCCCCGAAAATGAAACCACTTTGTTGTTTCTAAGCCAGAATCTGTCCCCTTATAGTTTATGAATAAGTTACTATTTTGAGTTCTGAATGGTGGGACTTTGTGTATATGCCTTGGACACAGGCATTTAAAAATATGTACAAGTTTTCAATTCCACATGAACATTTGCTAATCCTATTAATCAGCTTTCCTACTTGTATGTGCACAAATCATGCAGAATTGACATGATAAATGTCAGCTAATAAAAAAAAAGTCTTCAAAAATGCATTTTTAATAGGAGTAAGGTTATAAATAAACTCTTTCGCTATTCCTAAGTTTATAGAACTACTCATATAATTAACAATTGGTGGTTTATTGTTTTTGGTTTTTTTTAGCTTGAGATTGGGTGTACTTGATTACAAATGGTTGCCTTTTTTACTTACACATGGCATGCATGTATTCGCTGCATTTACATAGGGAAGCAACTTGGACGAATGGAAGAAAAACCAGCTGAATAAGTGAAATGGTTGCCATGAATAAAACAAGCAAATAAAAAGTGAAAAAGCTTTGGCTGTGAAGGTGGCCTTGGATGGCCCAGAAACTTGGGTTCACGTTGCTATGGCAAAACAACACAAAGGGACAGATCCTGCTGGCTTCGCTCAAGTATCCCCGCTCACTTTGTTGGTGCTTGTGATGTGACTTAGAGGTGGAGGATTTTTGGCTTGCTTTGGTAGAGAAGTGTTTGTTAGCAGTGTTGTAGAGAGCTGGGCAACCTCTGGCACCACGTGTGGAAAGAGTCCATGCTGATAAGGACGAGAGGAAGTGGAAGTTATTCTTCAGGGAGTAAAGGAAAAGTTTAGACAACAAGGATAGAGTTAAAGCAGGGGAAGAGCTTGTAGGGGAAGGGTAGGTACTGATTAATGAAACAGATGGTGGCTATTGGGGAAAGGGTTTCAGGGAACAGAAATAAAAGGAATAAATTAAACAATAAGATCCCAATTCAGCAAGAAATGTGGCAAATTCCTATGCTAGAGAAGCCTTTAATAGGAAACAGAAATGCCCCAGAATCTGTGACTCTGGCCATCTGCAGGTTGGAATGAGTAAAGAAGCTTTGAAGAAGTAAGCAAAAATAGATTTACCAATAGAAGAAAAGTGTGTAAAAGTTAAAGCTAAGGAGATTGTTATATAATAGGTACTTGGCTAGAAGTACAGAATTGGGCTGAGTAGAAAGGTGCTCAAATGTCCTGAAGCCTGAGCCTAATCCCAGGGTGTACATTTGTTTATTTTCATTTATAGTTCTTCAAGCATTTTAGAGCAGAGTCCCATCCCCTTTCTGGAGAGCATTAGGCCAGTGTGGGAGTGGATACATTTCTGCTAGTGGCAGAACAGTGCAGAATGTCATTTGTTAGTGACAAGCCATCCATAGATCACAGAGCTTTATGATCTGGGAGTGCCTGTTGGTAAGAACTGGAAAATCTGTAGGGAAAGATGTTTTTTTAAAAGTAAGCATCATGCTTCTAACCTGTGAATTCTTCCATCTTGTAGTATTAAAGGTGACTTTTTAGTTCAAAGGCTAGCTTTAAAAAATCCAAAGATTGACATTCTGAGGAAGATGAGTAGCAGATTTTTACAAAAAAGTTATTTCTGTTGGTGAAAGGCAGAGTGAAAACAGTAAGTGCATTCAAGTGATTTGTGTTTTGTCTGCTGCTGGCTCTAACAAATGTAGATTGCTTCAGATGCCACTGAATTAAGGAGCATTTGTTGTCCTCTAGCTTAGCATAGCAATGAGATCTGTCCTTCCAGTCAGCGCTTTGGTATCTTTCAGAAGCACCATGCTATTCACTGGGTTCTAGCTAAGCTTTATGCATCAAAATTCTCATGGACATCAGAGGCTCCTGAAACCAGATGAAAACCTCATGCTTTCTCCTCTGCTTGTCCTTACGTACTTCAAACTGTGTTTCCACCCCTTCCATTTCTCCTGTCTTCTTTCAAACCTGATAAAAGCTACTAGTAGTCAGGTTTTTCCTGACATTCCCAGCAGCACATATTCCTGATTGTATCTGCAAATAAATATTTCTCAAGAAAACAGGGTCTTTGTGCTTTTTAGACCCTCACTTTTACCAGGACTAGTGGCCTTTACAACAGCAGATTTCAGTGAAAATGACCCCATAGTCTTCAGTGGTTTTGATTCAGATGCTCTCTTTTGCCAGCCTTCCTTGCAGCTTGTTGTAGTACAAAGCACTGGCATGAAAACATATTCAATAAACCCAAAACTCTCAAGGGTTCTTCTTTCTCTTCCACATTGGGATTTTTTGGTTATACTTTTAATATGCCCTTTCATGATCTCATTTACAAAAATAGCCACCCAGATATACCCCAAAGGAAAAGATGATTCTCTTGGAAATTTCTTTTGAATGTCAAGTTGACTAGCAGTTGTGTTTACTTCTTGGGTTAATAGTTTAGGTTCCTTATCCCTTTGCACAGCTTTCTTCTCTTATTTCAAGGGAAATATCTTCCTATTTTGTGGACTAGCTTTTCCTAGTTTTCCTAGTTTGCAATTTCACATTCTTTTCTAGTGACAGCAGGTCTCATACGGAAGCAAAATCTGGCAGATTTTGTACCATAGCTTAATTTTCTCACTTTTTTTTTTTTTTTTTTTTTTTTTTTTTTTTTTTTTTGTTGTTGTTGGTTTGTTTGGTACTGTCAGGCGGTCACTTAATAGCAGCTTTTTAGTTGATTCCTGTCACACGTGATCAGATTTTGCAAAATGTTGACTAATTGCCTACTTGGTAGGTTTAATCATAAATGAGTATTGGTAGTGGTTTTGTCTGTCTTTTGACTTAACTGTCAGCTCCAAAGCTGCAATTTTGGGTATCATTCATCCTAAATTCATGAAGCTCAGTGTCAGTTTGTCACCTTTTCATGTTGTTAGATATTTTCTTCATCCTCCTTTTTAAGTTTGTGAGTGTATATCTTCAAGCAAGTGAGCTCACTCTTCAGAAAGCTCTTCCAAATTTTCATTTAAGTCTGTTATTCACCCTTCATGAACTGGCAGAATCAGGGTAGAAGCTTAGGGCTTTTCAATCACATACTGGCAGCTCTGAATTATGCCTTGGAAATGTTATTGGTCCGTGTGGAGTGTTCTGGTTTTTTACCTCCTTGGTCTGTAATCTTATTCTAGACATCTAGATAACTGAGAATAGAGGAAAAAAAAAAAATAAGAAAAAAAGGTGGAAGAGAGGATATTGTGGCTCTGCTTAAGCGTTTCTCCTCCAAAATCTGCGGCAAATTCTGGGGTCATGTTTGTAAGGCTTGCAGGTGTCAGCTGTATTGTCATTTATTAGTTAGCACATGAGAGTTGTTTAACTGACCTGGTATTTCATGTCTTGAAATCTCTTAAAATAAAAATACTGAGCAGTTTTATGTTTATATTTAGTGTCAAGTGGCATTGAAAAGTTTTTGGGATTTCTCATACTGAGAAATGATGAGTTAAATGTGTCAATTTACCCGTCAAGCAGCTAGAGCACATAGGCAACATTTCTCCATGCTATAGTAAAAGTTGCAGCAGATAACTAAGCAAACAAATGTTTATATGTCCCGGAGAAAGTCTGAATACTTAAAATAAACATGTCTGAGGGTGTGAGGACAATTGGCAGTCTTCAGTGGGACTTCAGTATTAGCTGACAGAAAGGACTCTGGGGCCTCATTTCCAAGCAGATCCTAACTTGAACAATGTATAGTATAAGGGAGCAGCATCTGCAAAGAGGTACTGAAATACAAGGGGAAAAGTACTAGGTTATTGGTACTTAGGGTATCTGGCAATATAAAATGCACTTCCCCTACTAGTCCTTCAAGAAAGAGTTCTGTTTCTCCTCTTAGAAGAGAGATAATTTTAAATATCTAATAACATTTTTGTAAGTTGTATTTGTATTAATATTTATTTTTACTTCTTTCTGTAGGCAATTAAAAGAAAATTTGATTTCAAAGCAACACCACAAATTTCAAAGAAAGTAAATCTACATGAAGAGCCATAAAGCAAGTTGATTTGAGAAGACACAGCACTTACAAAAATGTCGTTAAGTTGTGTGACTTCAGTGTTTGCTTTGATGGTTTCGTGCTTTGCAGCTGCAGGTAGGTGGTATTATGCAAATCATGCATTCATTGTGCTGTGCATATTTAGAATTGTTGATCAGAAATGCTTTTTGTGCTGAAAAAAGTAGGTCACCTCAAGTTTGTTTATGTCTAGGTTTTCTATAAAATTATTTTGATCATGATTGCATCATATATGATGTGAGAAACAATGGCATTCCTATAAGAATATTTTCTTGCATCTATGTTCACTCTTAAAATATTTTAAGAACTGCAGTAGTAATGTAAATTATTTAGGTTATTTACCTTTTTATTTTTAAGAATTGCATGGTGCACACGTATTGTAAAGGTGGGGGGAGTGATATGGAAGCCTTTGAGAGCGGAAGCAGGGTAGCTCTGCCAGCATGATGAGCTACTGGCTCTGCCAAGAGGCTGGATTTATTTCCTCAAGTGTAGGGTTGGGCTGGTGGAGCTGAGGCTTCTAGGGAGGCTCTACAGAGCTGGGCTGACAGGGTGTACCAGCTCAGCTCCATGCTGACTCCAAGACCTATATTCTGAAATTAAGCCTCAGTTATTTGACTTGATAAAAAGTATGTCTGATAAAGCCCCAGAATGGTTCATAATAGGTCACTGAGTTTGTCCATCCTTCCTGCCTTATTGGGATAAACCTCACCTAGGTCATTCCTGGCAGTTGTATACCCTGATTTATAGTAAGTCATTAGTGATGATGGCAAAAACCTTTTAATAACAGTTGTCAGTGTTAATGGAGTCCTTGTAGCTTGGGAACATGCATGACCATTTGAGGGGGTTGTTCCTGTCCCACATTTTGGCCTAGCTGGGGATTTTTAAAGCAGTATGTTGCAATAACTTGTGACAGAGAAAGGAAAGATCTGTGGAGTTCAAGTACCTAGTTTATTCTGTAGTTTCTTCAAGGACTGAAGTGATTGTACTCAGTATGTTTGTTTGTCAGAGTTCTTTCTGTGGTTGCAAGGGGAAGCCTCTTGTGTGTCCAGCTTGTATACAGTGTGGGTCTTTAGAGAAGAGGCCAAGTGGATATACAGTCAGTCAAAATGAGACAGTGGGAAAAGTGGACAGTGGACAGATGGCTTGCTTAAATCTGAGATGTCCTCACTGTGGAAAAGATGACCAGCTTTGGAAGAGACAGGGCTGAGCAATTAAATGTGTTACAATTTGGCTTCATTTCATCTTCAGCATGGAAAATTGTTATTTCAAGCCCTCAAGCCTTGTGGGACTTTCTCTGGGTTTGACCTCCTTGAAGGCATCCATCCAACATTAGTAATTTCAATTGTTTAATAGTACATGATGCTGACATTTTGCAATAGCTCCGTTACAGACAGACTTTGAGCAGTGCAGGGTGTGTCTGAGAGTGTCTGCGGCCTGAGCTGAGGACATCAGTGCTGCTCTTGGCTGAGAAGAGCCATTACTTGGAGCAAATCTGTATCATTCTAGATGTGTAAAAATCTACTTTAAAAGGAAGTGCCAGTGCAGAAAAGAAAAGCTTTTTTAATTGATCACAACCATAATTCTGTTTTCCTGCTGAGGAGAATGCTTGCCTATCAGATCAGCTTACCTCTTAACACCAGCTTTAATTAAAACCTACTGATGTAAAAGTGCTATTAAACAGTATTTCTATTAGAAAGTTATTCAGTGTTCAGAAAACGTGATATGTCTGTCTTGAAATTGATTGTGGTTTTTTTGGTTTTTACTCCCCAATTCTGTGTTTTCCTCTGGCAAACATTCTTGAAACAAACTCTCAAAAAGCTTTGGATTCAATCAGATGCTTATTCGTAAGTAGAGTCACAGAATTATTTTGGCTGGAAGGGACCTCTGGAAGTCTAGTCCAGCACCCTGCTTGGAGAAGGGCTAGTTTCGAATTCTTTCTTTCTTGGAGACTGATTTTCCCTCTATCTGCATGAGAAGAAATTAGCTGAAGGGAGTAGGAAGGGTCATGGTTTGTTAGGGGAAGGTGAGGAAGCACTGTCTTTGTGGTTTCTGGCTGCACCTGCCTGTATATTTTGGTTTTCTACCATGTTTTTTATTTTTTTCAATAAATTCTTCATGATAACAACTAGATAATGTCCTTTACAGTGTATAATGAGTACAGTGAGATAAGAGGTATAACCGATGGACTATGATGAAGTGGAAACCTGTTAGGTACATTAAAACTGAATTAAAAACTGAGGAAGGACAGCCTCTCTGAAGGTTATTTAGATAGATCTTTTACAACTTGAGATCTTGAGTCCCTTTAATGCAAATGGTTATACTTTAAATGAAGGGAGTTTGTGTCTGCAGGTGAAAGCAGGTGGGAGCAAACAATGCATTCCAGTTGTGTGAAAAGCTGGCAGAGGCCCCTGAGCTCTGGTCAGTGGGATGGCCAGGACACTGCAGTGTCTCTAGTCCTAGTTGCCTACATGCAGAACCCGTGCTTTTTCAGTCCTGAACCACTAATGTACTAGTATAAATAAAACTAGAAATCTAAATAAAGTTAAAAAGTATAAATAAAATCCCTTGCTTGTGGTGGAGCCTGGGGGAAGCAGGGAGCAGCATGCCACCTCCCTAGGGTATTGATTTTTATACATTTGAGCCTTTTTCCAGCCTGCTCTTTGTTTCTAAAGAAGTGAGGCTGCTGCAGCAGAGCACACTTTGCTTTTGTTTGCCAGTCCTACACTGAAAGTGCTGCTACTGGTTTGGTGGGGGGAGGGTGGGTATGCTGACACACTAATAGCTTGAACATTCTTGTATTTTCAGGTGTAAGTGAGCTAGCTTCTAGACAGAATCTGTGTTTTGTTTGGTTTCCTTTTTTTTTTTTGTATTCTTGCTCTTTAAGGTACTAGTGTGTTAAATATATCAAAAAACCCTGGAGTTACACAACCTGATGTCCAGAAATGGATGTCAAAGATGAGTCACAGACCTGCATGTTTTTCAAGCAAATAGCTTAAAGATAACACCTTACTAACTGCATTGAAAATTATCTATATAAATACTTGAGGAATATTTGCCTGTTTTTCTATCTCCTTATACTGCCTCGATGTATGTAGTTAAATGCTGAATCTGTTTAGCTTTCGTCTTGTACATGGATTTCTTGTAAGCTTTTATTTATACAGCTTTAATTGGACAGAAAAAGACTGCAAAGAAAACCTTGATTACTCTGAGATTTTTCTACTTCATGGAAAGTCCAAGGCAGGATGGGGAGAAAAACTGCTGGCAAGCTATCTGCCTGACTGAAGGAATTAAGTTTTTGAAGTGGGATTAAATTAAGGTCTGGCAACCTGAAGTAGGAACTCCACACAAACACTCAGAACTGCACACATTTATCCAGGCCTTGGATAACCTCTTAAATTAGTCTGGCTTTGTAATCACGGAGCAAAAATATTCTGTCCTAATGTGGCTTAAATCAAAGGCTGGAACATATTTACTTTACTTGCTGGCAAATTAGTGCAGTTGGGTGTATGATGCATGTCTTAGTAAAATGTCTTAGAGGACAACTGAAATGTATACCTGCTCTAGACCTTGAGGGCCAAGCCTTCAGTAAGACAGGTCCTTACGTGAAGGAACTGGAGCATTTTTTAACTTCTATTGTGCCTTTTTTCTTTCCTGCATTGCTATTCAGCTAGAAAGAAGACAAAAGGATGGTATATCCTATGGATCTACACTGGCCAAAGGTTCTCATTCCAGCCTCTGGGGTAGATCTCTGTTGGTACAAACCATTCCTGCTGCTGAGAAAGCAGTGCAACTGTTGTGTCTGATACCAACCACAGTTTGTTCATGGAGCCATGTTCACTTTCCTTTGACCCCCCGGATATTTAGCATTACCTCTGCTTGACTTGTAGACACCTCTGTCCTTATGACAGAGTTTCATGGTTGTGATCATGTGAAGACCCTGTAAGAATTAGATATATTGATGAATTTACCTATTTTCTGTAATACTGAGTTTACTGGTTTATCTGCTTGTTAGGTCCATCTTTATGGTTTTCTTCCAACAGCTCTTTACTTCTTGGTTCTCCACTCTATTGCAATCCTAGTTGTTTTTTCTTCCTTTTTACATAGTTCTTATAAGTCATCTCACACTGTTCAGAGCGTGTGTACTTCATTTTCAATCAGACTGTTCACTTGCAAGCTCATGTATCTTCTGGATCTGTGCCCCCCAGATATGGTGGTGATGTGTGCCATGTTAATAAGCAGAACAACAGGAAGAAACAGGCCTTGTCGTGACATCTACTTTTTCTTTTTTTTTAAATATGAACTTCCCCTGACCTTGAGCACTGTGTTTCCAAAAGCAATATGTGATTATTCAAAGTGTAGTAGGAAAACCTTCCAGTGGAAGGTGAAGGACGTGATCTGAAAAAAAAAATAGGAATTAATACTGGGAGTTACTCACACAAATTTCCTTCTATTTTAAACATTGTTTGCTGCGTATTTCCCAAATGTAATTAGACTGTAATTTTTTTTCCCCCAAAGTGTTTGTTACCAGAGGTGTGGAATTGGTTTGTTTAAATTGTGTTTAGAGGATGAGAACCAAGGGACAGAGGTTGGATCTTGGATTCTTAGGACTGAAGCAAAGCACAGGCTGGTTGCAGCTTTTTGACTGGATGAGGATTTCACTCTCTACTTCCCTTTCCCTTCATGTCTTTCTCATAATCAGCTGACTTTTGGCTGCTGTGCAAAATCACCTATTCCTATCTGTTTATGGTCCACATGTTCAGACTTTTGAGGATGAGATGAGCCAGCACTCAGAACATTTGAAGATTTGCAGTCTCAGAGAATTAGAGGAGCAGAGGGCTGGTTCATGTGCTGTGCCATGTTGGAAAGGCTGCAAGCCCTCCTGCAGGGGCTGCAAGAGAATGCTCATACTCTTCATGGGAGGCTAACATGCTCTCAGTTCTGAGAAATACTATTGAGAAACCAGTGACTGGCTATTAAGAGTGGAAATTGAAATGGTTCTATTTTTTTTTTTTCATTCCTTCAGCACCCTGATAGTGATCTGAAACATCTTAATACCATATGTTTATCTGATAGGGAATCAAATTATGAATTCCAAACTTTGTGTCAATGAGCTTTGTGACATAACTTTGAGATGCCAAAATATACATAAAAAGAGTTAATTTTCATTTCACACAAAGCATAATAACTTTCAAGCAGTAAATTGTTTAAGTGAGCACTTTAAATACAAAGACTGATTAAAACTGGGAAGCTAAATGAAATCTGTGTGCCCTCTAACTTAAGTTTTCAGCGTTCTTGTGCTGCATGATGATCTATTCCTTTATAAATTACATTTTTAATCTGATCATCTTTCAGCAACTGAATTGATTCAAATCCTGTGCCATTTCTATGTGCTTTATGCATTAATAGTGTTTTTTTTTATCTTCCAAACCCACACAAAAATTCTGAAGAATTTAGAGAGTCAGGATACAGAGAAGGGTTATGTATTTTCAAAGAGGTAATTGTGTCACAGACTTGGAATGGCTTGAACTGAACAGGCTTGATTTTTCCTCTATCAGCAAGGCTCTCAAGCTAAAAGCAGTTGAATTTCAGTAGAATTCTGCACAATTCTGCTCCCATGTGGAGCAGTAGGGTGTGGGATTGTGGGCCCTGATTCAGCAGAATAGCTGAATGTCTATCGAAGTGTTTGCTGAGCCTGAGCATTTATCACTAAACATGAATATCTGGTTCTTGGATTAAAACTGACTCTGGGTGATGCTAGAGGAATCCTAAGAAACGTGAAGCCCGTAATGCAGTACTGGAATTGTGTAGATGCAGACGAATGGCAGTGTTAGTGAGGGTCTCTGGAGGGATGTACTCCACTGATGAAAAGGAGTTTTGAGGAAAATTTTGCAGCACAGAATGGGGAAGGGCATTAATGCTTTGTAAGGAAATTTATTCAAGTTGTTTTTTATTTATTTTTTTTTTAAGGAAAAACTTGTCTTTAACAAGTTCTAAGCTTTGCATAATTATTTTATAAATACTTTGCTAAAAATAATTCTTTTGTTTTCTGAAGAGAATTGGGACTTGAGGTTTTGCTTGTAGGTCTTTTAATATCCTTTCTGTATTGGAGGCCCTTATTAACTCTTTCTTAGCTTTTCCATCTGTCATTTGTCTTATAAATTACATGAACTCTTGATCCCTTGAATTAATAGAAAATGTGAAAAGGGCATATTTAGTTAACTAAAGCAGATGCCTTAGACTTCACTCCACACCCAGCATTCCCAAAAGGGATTCTGGAGTGTCGCAACAAGAAATGAAGTATCTGCTATTAGAAAAACAATTGCTATTTTCACATGAAAATTGCATAGAATTTCTGCAAATATTTCTTTTATAAGCTCCTCCCACTGAAATATGCTTGAATGATTCAATGCCATTATTTTACTACTCGTGATGTTACAGTGTAGAGGAAATATAGGGACATTTATTTCTCCTCTTTTCAAGGAAAATAAATAATTTCATCCTCTGTAGCTAATGACAAAAAGAACTGAAGTCCCTTAGGCTGTAAGTCATAGGAGAGATGAATTTGGAGTGAAAAAAAATATATTTAGCACAAGGACTGTACCATGTTTCATTACCTGAAGGCATTGAGTTGGATTCCTCTTTGGTGTAAACTTGTTTTAAGTCAATGGAATTTCACCAAAGATAAATTTTGACCCCAGGTGATGAAAGCAAAGGTTTTTAGTAATGCCATGAAGTGCAACTGCTTTAAGCACAATGTACTTTTCTTTATAAGTGTACTTTATAAAAGATGGAGCTATTGTTCTTTTTTTTTTGGCAGCTTCCACACTGTGAGACTTACTAATAGGCATTTAATAAAAAAGGGATTTTACCTGTCAGGGATGGAAATAACTAAACTGAAAATGTCATTACTCTCGTTATTGAAGTAGTGCGGCGAAGAGGTAACAAGTAAAAGACTTTGGGGCTGGGTGATGGAAACATATCTGGATTTGTGACTTTCTCTGTGATCTCCCCACGAGTTATTTCATCTCCCAGTCTTGGTCACTTGCTATGTAAACTGAATGTGTTCAACCCTGGCATCTTCTATGCAGGACTGTTTGAATAACCAATGTTGCTGTCTACTTTTATCTTTGAAACCTCCTCCTGCCCTTTTTGGAGGCATGAAAATGGTATGAAAAGGTTTTATTAAAGGGACTGTCAGACTTCTTACCTGTTTTGCTTTTTTAGACTCATGGATGCTGAACTGCAGAGGCTTATTGTAATCTCTGATAAGGAATAGGGTTGATGTTTCGGCTAGTCATAGATAAATTATGATGTTCTGAGAGGTGTCTTAACTCTTGGAGTTACTTCTTTTACTCTACCTGCCATCCTTATTTAAAAAAAATTAAAAAAAAAAAAAAAAATCATATATTTGCAGGAAGTAGAATCAGTCATACCATAGCAAGGGAGTGGGAAATCTGCGACTATACCGAAAATGATTTTCAGTTGAAATGTGAATCTTTTCTTGCATCATTGGGAGACAACTTACAACAGCATGTAGAACTGCATTAAATCCCATGCATGGTTTGAGCAACATGATACAAGTTAATGTGTGAGTTCAGTTTCCTGTGTTAGGGTAGACTTAGACTTTGGAGATAAATTTTTTTTTTTTTTTTTTTTTTGTAACTATATAATTTGTAAAAGTTGCCAGATTTCTATATCTTCTGCTTTGAAATGTTAGGTCAGTCTGGCAAAATTTTCTTTTATAGTGCTAATGAATTCAGAGCAGTAATTAAACAGTTCTGAGTATTGAACTGCTTAATGGTGGTGTAAAATCTTCTTGTACATGAAAACCAAACCATCTTATTCTTCTGTTTGTTTCAGCATTACACAAGCACTATGTAAAGGATTAACCAAAAATATTGTCTAAAACATTTCAAGTAAAAGTTGCTAACAAAGAACTAGTTGTTTTTTTTTTCCCCTGCCTTGAAGAGTACTAGAATGTATTTTCCCTCTTTCTCCAGAGAAATAATAATGCACTTCATATGGTTTTATAGGTTAAGCATTCATGTAACTGTCTATGATTTGACAAGATTGCTCAAAGAAAAAGGGGAGTGAAATCAAGATTTACCCAGGAGGATTTTTGAGCAATGAATCAGTGCTGTTTTGGCCTAGTGGACTGAAGTAATTTAATTGAAGCAATCAACATTTTTGGTTCTAGCTGACTGATCTAATTACTGTCTGATCTGATTCAGTTCTAATATCTGTGTTGTCATCTTGCTCCTGTTGCCTTCCTTAAATTTTTGGAAGGAACTAGCCTTTATACTGGTGTCCCTGTGCTCCCTGGTGGCATCTCTTGCTGGAATGCTTTTTTGAGGGTTCAGTTTGCTGCTTGGTGGGCTACAAGTGCTGCAGACAGGATGATTCATGTTGAAACTAACTTTCTGCAGTGTTGCTGTGTCTCTTCCCTTTAATCCTATTCTAAACCAGTCAGTAGGTGTCTGATCCTGATACAGTTGTATAGCATTATGTCTAGGAGGATTTAATGGCAGAAATTTGAAG